>NW_015094510.1:21343208-21551939 GCF_001431845.1 Calidris pugnax
CGCCTCGCTGCCGCCGCCGCCACGGAGCGCGGGGACCCCGGGGCTTCATGCCGGGGGCTGCCGGCGGGGATGCGGCTGGCGGGGGCCGGGCGGGTCGGGCGGCGGGCAGGAGGCGGGGTGCGGGCAGGTCGGAGCCCCCCAGCAGCACCTGCCCGGTTCCTGGCGAGCGGTCGGGCTCGGGGCTGAGGCTGGAGGTAGCCCCACGTCGGAGGCACCTTCTGAGCATCTCAGAAATCAATCCCTTTCTCTTCCGCGGATATGTCCATAATTAGAGTTTGCAACCAGGAGCTATTACAAGCCAGGGTAGTGCTTTCCCAAGTCCTCCCCAACCAAATATCTCTAATGAACCAAATGGATCTTTTCTCTGAACTGGGACCATGGAACTGTGCCCAGCATTTATATTTTGACACAGGGTTTCATCCTTTGCCTATAGTCAATGACAAACTCAAAGTGACTTTGCCTCCGGGAAGCAGGCTCACCTGCTGGTCTGATCAGTTTTCTTAGTCACTTTGCAGGACCAGGTTGGTTCATCATAGGGTTTGCATGGGAGGAGGACCACAACTACCAAAGAGAAATGGTTTGTTTAATTTCAGGCGCTTTTATAGCTTTAGGTCTCCTAACTGCTCTGGAAAATCAGGCTCTTGCAGTCACACCAAGCCAAGGTGGAGACCAGAAGGACACCGAGCTACAGGAGTTTGGGTCACATTTAGAGCACTGCTGTCACAGCAGCACGTTCACTTTACACATGCAAATTTACCGCTAATTTGTATCTGTAAAACACTTCGTGAATTAAAAGATCTAGAGGGTACATGCAAGTGCAAGGAAAAATTATACCGGAAGACAATAAATCAAGATTCATGAGCAGAATCATGTATAATGAAGGCTAATTTGTAAAGATGGATTCCTCAGCCACATCCTACAGCATTGTTAGGAGTTTGGTGACCTTGCCTAGGGCACTGTGACATGCTGCCATTGTATAATACAGAGGTAAATAGCGTATGATATAGGTGTCTAAACTGTGTCGACAGCACATTAGTTCTTATATACATACAATTAAAATAACGGATAAAAACTGCATGGCATTTTTTTGCAAAATTAATCTCAACTGGGGAGCTTCAATAATGAATTACTAGACCAGCAAATTTTGTAGTGTTATGGTTACCCAAAATATTAATCTGTCTTTACATGTCATGTACTTATTCCTATATTAATAGCAGATGCCAACAGACATTCAGCAAGGAGACTGTTGGCTATTTTTTTCTTTTTTGGTCAAAGACAACTATTGCTTGATTGAGCAAAGGACCTGGGCAGGCTGCCATGAAGCTGTAGCCAACTTCTTGAAGCCACTGGGTATTAAAATTGATAGAGTCAGACTTTTTATTTAAGATGGATAGAATACTAATGTTCTGAGTTTATGCGCTGCCATAATTTAAGTGCTATTCATAATCTTCTGGTGAGATACTGATACACATGCCCTTTAATTAAATGAACTATCTGACAACAGAACAAAATGTGTACAAATAATGTCTGTGGATTGCAGAAATGTTCTCTTGTTCACCTCATCTCATCAGAAATGCTTTTATGTCTCTGTGATTTTTGTCCTTGTTTTTATATTTATTTGTCCCTTTGGCCCCCATAGCTGCAGTGCATGTTCCTATGCCTCTTCTTCCAGCTTTCATTAAGGAGAAGGCAGGGAATTTAAACTGATCTAAACGTCTCATTATTTGCAGGTTGCCAGACCAGTTTCTTCTCCATCACAATAGATCCAATCCCAGTCAGGTAGATAGTTGCACAAGTTTCCTTTTCTTTTTCTTCTCAAAGCTGACATTGTGGTTCAGCTCCTGACTGACAGTTGGAGCAGAAATGTAACTGGTAACTAGTGTTTAAGAGCAATCAGTGTGCTGTCATTCTTCCAACCATCAAGCCAAATAAAGACTTGTGATTAAATCACCTTTGTGATGACGGCTATTCAGGCACTTCTGGTCTATTTCGGTTTTTAATCTATTTGTTAAGGTTGCAGACACCAGTTGACCAACTTATACCTGTAAAGACACTAAACTCGAGACAGCTAAATTCATAAAGATGACATGATCGTTGGGGTTAGACAAGATGTTGGGAGGTGTCTAATCCAGCCTCTGGATCAGAGCAGGATCATCACTGGGAGCAGGGCAGGTTGCTCAGGGCTTTCCCCAGTGGAACAGTTCTGTCCCTGATGTCCATATGCTGGAGCAGAGGACAGCAGTACACGGTTGGGCAGCGAGTGTGTGAGCTGGAGCAAGGAGCTGAGCCCTGGCTAGAGCAAGGAGAGAGCTGAACCTTGGCTCGGCTGCTCTCCAAGAGGCAGACAGCGTGGCTGGGTTGCTGTGGGAAGTATGCTGTGCACAAAAAGACTGCTACAGTGTGCTCCTTCCCTCCTTTGCCCTTCACAGCAGAGGGGATGAGCAGCAGCCTGGCTCCTGGCGTGCTCCTGGGACAGAGCTGCTCCGTACTGTCTCTTATTCAGGATGGGGCTATGGTGCCCAACAGCTCTTAGTCACTCTTTTTGATTCACTGTTGGGGATTTGCTTTTTAAACAATGTGTGTACCCGCTACAGTGCCACAAGTGCCAGTTTTAGTTTTTCTGTGCTTTTCATAATTTTTGCAGAGGTAGTTTACACTGTCTGTGTTCCCACTATGCTCACGGTTTAAGTTTGGTTTCACAAACTGATCAGGAAATGAACCAGAATTTTAACTCTCTTGTTGGAGTGGGAACCAATTTGTCTGAAATGTTATATAAAATACCGTTGGTTTAATGTAATTCTGGACTTCTGTGTGATTATTGAAAGCCATTGCTTTAGGAATTTGGCTTGTGTATTCAACAGACTCTTTAAAAGTGGTGACCGTAAGGTGATTCTGAGATCCCTGCTCAAATCATGATCACCTGTTACAGCAAAAGACAACAAGTTGTAGTCACATCCATTGTATGTAGGTAAAAAGTGCCACCTTCTATCTGGCATTCTTTCAGTTACTATATATAAAAAAACCCCAAAAAAGTCACAAAGAATATATTTAAGCTTTGAAGCTCAGTACTTCAAAGTCAGGAAATGCCAGAGGTAAGGATGCCTGTTGCTGCCTTATTGTGCAGCCTCCTCGCAGTGTAGGATTGTCTTTTAATGACATGATCCCATCCCACGTTTTTGCACAGAGCTTTTCTGCCTCACAGAGTGCAGAAAGTAACAATCCCCATTGCTGAATCTGGTAACCTAGAGCCTGACGTAGTGCAGCCTTCTCAAATCTGGGACTGAGCACAGAATTACAAATTCCCTCAAGTGCTCACGAGCATGGTGCTTGGGAGTGCTGAGTCTTACGTACTTTGTACTATTAATGTTTTAATTGTGTTCCTAGAAGCTGTGAGGTTATGTTGTTCCCATTTTTTAGATAGGAACCAGAGGCACAGTAAGTCTGAACTCAGGAGTATCAATAACTCTGATTGTTAGAACTTGAATTTTCTACTTTAATATTCAAATGACGGCTCTCGGCGTCTCCTATTGTGCAAATCGGCCTCCAGGATCTAATTGTACTGCACCCAGGGAATGAGTAACTTGCAATTCCTGGCAGTCTGGTTAGATTTTGTTTCAAGTGACTTGCTGAAAACCAGACAGAGAGGGATGGAACCGCAGGGGCACCGTTTACTTGGCATAGTCCCAGAAACACAATTTTTTCCTGTGTGCTGTCTCCCACCCTTTCCTGCGTGCCTCCCAGCATCTGCAAGAGGTGTAGCAGGAGTCCTGCAGCAAGCAGGTGGCTTAGCTGGGTACGAGACTCTGATACACGACGAGATCATTGTCCATCATCAGACGGGATCCTCGGGAAGTGCATGTGCAGACGAGGTAAAGACTGTGAGAGTGCCTAATGGGAGGAGGGTTGAGTTAGATTTAACAGGTGACTTCAATTCTGAGACTTCCTGAAGTTTGAGCACTTGACTTTGTGACCCTAACATTCTTCTAATAATAGAAAGTTTTGTCTCTAATTTCCTAGGTTCAGCTTTTAGCTGTGTTTTAGGAATCCACAGATTGCTGTTGGGATTTCTGCTCTGCTTTGTCCGCAGCGTTGATACACCCTCAGCCTTTCTGCCAGATCTCTCCTCACCTGAGCTTCGTGTCCCACAACACTCTATGTTCTGTGTTCTTGAAGATATTACATCCCCATTTAATTTCCTCTAACTCTTCAGGTACAATTCCTCTTATCTCTTCATTGATGTCCTCTCTACTGACTGCGACAGCAGCACAGGGCAGGATACCCCTGAGCACCAGGCTAGATCCTACTTCACTGCAGACCTCTCTGGGAGCAACTGCCTGGGGATGATTTTGTGGAAGGATCTTGGATGCTCCCACCCTGTTTTGGGCTTGGCCCGGGTAATTGGAATCTGGGGACAAGTTTCCCACCAACTCTCCAGTGGTTTGCTAGGTTTGACTTCCAAAGTTTTATAAGTTGGCCAAGTTTGGACAGATTTTTCCGAGACCAATTACAAGTTTGTCTTTCAAAGCACTATTTTGTCACTCAAACAGCATGAAAATGTACCATACAACATACCATGGACCAGTTTAATCTTAGAAGTAGATGACCTGCAGCACCAAAAATTGAAATAGGAGCATGAGGCAGGCTCACAATTAAAAAAAAAATATAGTCTAAAGAAGCCAAAATTAAGATCTTTGAAAGGAAAAGTTTAGAAGACCTACTCTTAGGTATCTTTAACTGCTCAGTGAGACCTTATACACTGATTTGCAGCTACAAGTATCCCTTTAAACATGACAGCAATGTCAGAGATGAAACAACGTTAGGTGAAGCAGGGTAGAAAATGGAGAATAAATTGTCCAGCAGAAAGTAATCGCCACATTCAGCACTTGGCAAAGATGCCAAGGCAATGACCCTTCTCCTCTCAAAAGTAACTTGTGGTTGCTTTGTGGGTTATTGTATTTTTATTGGGTGCAAATTAGCAAGCCTGAGTTTGTAATTGCACCTCTGGCGACATGGTGCTCCCTGGCACCAGCTGATCTGTTGATCCTGGGGAACAGGGAAGAGAAAAATGGGTCTTATAAAACTAGTGGTCACAACCAGAACTATATGAATTTTAGCATCATTTTCAGTCATGCCTGTATGGAAGCAGGAGCAGCCATGTTTCTGGAGCCTAATTAAAGAAGCATCAAAACTTTAGGTGCCTCATAGTTTTTCGTTTTCAGTTAAAATGAAACATTTTTAAGAACTTGCTTCTGCAAGTTTGTACTCTGCAAAGCAGAACTGTTTATTTCTGGTGTAAGGTATCCTGAGGTCAGTGTTAGGAGACCCCAAAGGAAACACATATACCTGGCTCCCTGAGCAAAGGTAAGAGTCCTGGTATGGGGCCACCCTTGAGTCTGCTGCATCTTGATATTATTCTATTATTGAAATCTTAAGCAAGACCTTTGTGTACAGTGCAAATGTGGCAGGTTCATGTAATTAAAGCCATTCAAGATAATAGTGGATTTTGTAATGAAATAATTTTGCCAGGTCAGTTTTCATTAGGGAGTGTGGGAGATGTGTATATGAAAAATCTGGTATCGGTTATGGTCGGTTTGGTGGGCATACTTTTATGGTGTGTTTTACAATCATACAATACATTTTTAGAAAGTAAAGAGGAGGTGTTGCAGTCTGTATCCCTACCAGTGCACTGGAGAGGAGAAAATGCTGGTTCCCATATATGTTGATAAGATGTATATGTGTAAAATCCCCCCTAACCCGACCCCATCAATGGGAAAAGGCTGTCCTTTGTCAAGGAGAGAAGTTATGAAAGATGTTCTTTATTCGGGATGGAGTGCTTCGGGGAAGAAAGAGAATGAGTTATGACTGATTCATTTGGTCAGGCATGCCAGGAAATTTTCTGCTCTTGTATCAGGCCGAGAGAAAACGTAAAAAGCAAAAGAAGTAGACATTGATCTCATTAATTATATTAATCATGCTATATATTCTATATTAAAGTTAGAGCTCTGTAGGTGAATTTCTTTGAAGTATATAGATACTCTTCTTTGCGTGCACGTTATGTCAGTATCCTGTAATTTCTATCTCCTTCCCTAGACACTCCCTGAAGGCCTTTTGAATCTGAAAAGGGGGTGATGGTGGCAAAATACCACCATTGTTAGCTCTGCTGCTGCCGAGTTCTCATGACCCTCAGCAACAAGAAGTTAATTCCAGAAATACAATTACAAAAATACCAATATGCTTGACCTGCCAAGTATTTCTGTATCAGCATGAGACTGCAGAGGGGGGTGATGGAGGACTCCCCACTGTCTCAAAGTCCAGCGAAAGATGTGATTTTCTCATATTCACTGATGTGGCTCTGCTGCCATGTGCTGTGTTAAGGTTTAGGGTGACTGTGGAGGAGCAGTGGAGGTTCCTGGGGTGACAACAACATTCATCTTCTGGTTTTACACTCAGTACATAAATTCTGTATTTGAACAAATCCTGCTTCCATCAGAGAGCTACATCAGAGATTATTTTCCTAGGAGAAATTGGGTTTTGATTACTTAATTTCCTAACATTATGAGACAGAAAACTCTGCTGATAACTTGGGGAACCAGTGCTGGTAATAGAACTGGATACCATTTGAATCAGTCAGTTTCTATTTGATAGCTATTTAGAAAAGGTTCTTGATAGGTCTCCTTCTTTCTGGAGCTTGGCTGTTCACTGATTTCAATGACACATTAATCTTTAGAAAATAAACTTTTTCTAGAAAGTTAGGATGTCAGTCCTTTTTATAGTACAAGTTTCTTGGTTTGGTTTGGTTTTGGTTTGGTTTTTTCTTTTCCTACTGACTTTGTGTGGTTCCTTGAGCCCCCACAAGGTTCCTTCAGTTCTCAGTAGACAAATACTTCTTGTTTTTCTGCACATACACATGGCCTCAGTTCATTCCACCTGTAGATGTTTCCTATGTGACTAGAAGGCTGATGCCTCGTCAGTATGCTACACCATGCCTTTAGGGAGGATTCCTGTAAGCATTGTAATTATTGCTGCTGTTTGCAAACCATAACTGTGGAAACAAATCATAGTACTAGTTTTCCACAAGCAGTATATATAATACAACATTTTTTAAGTTCCTCTGTGTTTAGATAGATGTGTTTATTGGTATTCATATTTTTCTATGACACATAGGAGCTCATATAGACTGATACAAATACTTATTTGTCTGACATTAAACTGTAATGACATTCTTCCATCCCAAGATTGCTTCTTAATACCAGTCATGGCATATTAAATTATGTATCTTCTCAGTTATTTCCTATTAGGTGTTTTGTGTTTATTCGTATGACTATAATCCTATAAACCACTTTCCAATCCCCATGCAAGTGACTTTATTTATAATAATAACTATGCCAGAACATTTATATAGAACATTTATATCCACGATAAACTTTTAGCTGCTAAGTGAACACTGTAATAATTCCCATCAATACAACCTTGTTGGTGGCTGGCCAGCAAAATCCTAAACATGGGAAATTTCTGGACTCACTAAGGCCCTGGAGACTGAACTCCCACTCTTCTGCTTTCCCAGCTACAATAGGATGTGGTGTTTAGTTTCAGGAATCAGTGAAGTCTCAGTTCTGAATTTTGTGTTACTGCTTTTTGTTTGAATGAAAAAACCTCTTCAAAAATATCCCATATGGTAATGTTTTTAAGGATTCTGAGAACTTAGATGACTTACCTATTTGATTTGTGCAATACTTGCCAGGCAATGGCCTTATTGCACAGCAGTGGTTTGACTTACATTTGTCTTCTTGTATTTTGTAGTTCTTGCATTTCTTCTGAGACAGATCATAGAATCATAGAATCATTTAGGTTGGAAAAGACCCTTGGGATCATCGAGTCCAACCATCAGCCCTACTCTACAAAGTTCTCCCCTACACCATATCCAGTCTTGCTTTTTTCTGTTATAGCATGGCCATTTCCTGTGCTGCTATATACCATAATTCCTTTAAAAGTCATCTCCTTGAGTCATAATTCATTGAGAAACCCAGCTTTCACTTCAACTGAAAAAGAAAGCTTTTGAGAAGAAAGCTTGAAAATGTGAACTTCAGAGTCAGAAAAGACAGGAAACAAAAAAAAAATGTGTGTTGTAAAATGTCAGAGTTTGAAGCCAGCTTCATGATTTTAAAGAAGTGATGCCTGTCTTATGACTGTTGAAAATTTAGTTTCAGGAATATTATTTTCATTTAATAAAGAATTTGTGATGGTTTCCTTAGATTATTACAGGCTTAAAGTACGACAGTGTAGGAGGTTGCTTGACTGACATTAAAGCATCCACAAGAAGAGTGCACTTCTGTAGCTCCTTTGCACGTCCTGTTTACAGTTCAGAAATGAAAATATTTTGACAATCAGACCATCATGGTGCAGTTTATACTGCAAATAAGCAAAGACTGAATGCACACAGATATGAGTGCAGCAAGTAGTTGTGGTACAAGAAGGGATCAGGAACATCTGCAATTCATGGCAGTTGGTTCCAAAAAAAAAAACCAAAAACCCAAACTCTGAAAATGAATTTAATTTATTTACGTAATAATCAATTTCATGTGAAATACTCTGCCTGTCATTCCAGTAGAGGGCAGTAATTTACATACAGTAGTATCAGTTGGTATGTGAACACAACATGTGTTGCAGAATACGAGACACAATAAGTGGTTTTATTAAGATGGGGTAATATTGCGTACTAAGTCCCTCAAGGACAGAGTGCCATCCAGAAGTCTTATTTTCTATGCTTTTGCAGCACGACTTAATCACATTTAATTAGAGTTTATGCTAGTTGTACTCAGCTCACTAAACTAAATCACCTCCGCGTGCCTCAATGCGATATGCAGAGGTATGCAACCTGTGCCCCTAGTTAAATGCCATAAACCCCCCCCAGTCTGAGGGACTGTGACTCAGTCTTACATTATTTGGGTCCCTTAAGGCAAGAAAATATGCCAAAAAGTACACGTTTGGCTCCCAAGGTAATCACTCGAAGTCCAAAACCATGCAGTGCAGATACAGCCTCTCTCACCTGCTGGGTACTAGTCCGGAGCAGTGTGTGCAAATGAACTCTCTATCCTTTAGCAGAGAGGCCTGAAATTACTTCCAGCAATTACTACACTTAGCAGTGGAGAAGCAGATAAAAATTCATGAGAATTAAAAAAAACGAGATGTTTTCAACTAGCACGCCAATCAAACCTCAAACATACTCTGCTGTATAGAGTCATCCGAGTAAATCGTATTTCAACAGATCTCATTGGGTACTGATTTTTTTGCTGCTGCTGTTGAACAGTAAGTACATAGAAAAGTTTTTGTGTCCAGGAATCATTCTTGCAGATCCAGCAACATTGTGTACGACAGTGGAAGAGGAGGCACTGAAAGTTATAATCATTATGTTTCTTTAAGCTGTAAGAATTTGATTCCAAATCTGTTTCAAAAACACATGAAATTTGCACTTAGCTAAAAATTGTTTAAACTGCGACTATTTCTTTAGCAGCTAGATAAATTCAGTAACTCCAAAATAGCTTTTTTAATTTCTGTCAATACTTTACAAATATTTCTTGTCACAGATCTAAAATAATGTGGGGATAATAGGTTTCTTGCATTGCTTGAACTAAATGAATGGCACTTGTGCTCCAAGAAGCCAAGCAGCACGTTTTCTGGGGAGGAGGGACTCGTGTCCCAGGCCATGATGTTGCAGAAGGCACTGAACCTTCACAGGCTATTTAATACAAAAGCACTTTAAAAAAAATCCCCGAAGTGGAGTAACTGGACTTGGTTTTGTCATAGAAAGAATTTAAGAGGAAAATACCTTCAGCACAGACGCGTGGTTTGAATGTACCTTGTATTATATGTAGGTCTGTCTGAATCTGAGCTAAGAGCAGCTTGAAACATCTTTGTATTTGGTCTTCTGTTGCTGTAATTTAAGAAGAAATTCAGGGCAGCTGCCAGCTCCAGAAAGGGGATAGCTTGAGGGAATGTTGAAAGAGTTAAGTCAAAATCAATGTTACAAATTATACTTCTCACTGTCAAAATACTGAAAAATTACACTTAGCGTTACAAAAAAGGGTTCCTAAAGATTTAGGAACCTCCTGCATTGGTTCATAGCTTTGGCTTCCCTGAAGTGTATTGCATATACATATATATATATATAAAAGTTTATTTTGGATTCAGTGCCTGGAGGAGCGTTTTTTTGCCTCTCGTTCCTCTGGTAAATGCATCTCTCGTTCCCCACCCCAGTCCCACTCATCCTGATCTGAATGACATGCTGTTTCATAGCTTATCCAGAATAATTCTTGGTAAATTATTTGAGAGTGTGTGTTGTTTATGTGTCAGTTGACTGCTGAAAGAATATGCAATTGGCATCTCATGGTCTTGCTCATTTTAAGAGGTCTCTTTAACATAAGGACAGATTTTATCTAAATGAATCGATTTTACAGGGAGATTTCAGCCATCGGATTTGTAGTAAGAAAGAAACTTTTTATTTATGACGTTGAAAGGACCACAGCTGGGAATGCACCCATTAATAGACTCAAACAGATGGATTCTGACAAGTCCATGAACTATTCACACTGTTTTTTAGCAAATATTTTGCAGCAATCTCAAGTTGCAAATGCTACTTCAGAAACAAATATGGAGCTATCTGTCTGTCTCAAAGCACGAAACAAAAGAGTCGTGAGTGACTTTAAAATACTGTGGGTTGAATATGCATACAATATTCACTTGAAATTTAGGAAGGAGTGCTTTTAATGGAGAATAGTTATGCCTTGATGCAATAACCGTTTTGAATTATAAGTTGTCAGGGAGGGTAGGGTGTCTTTATAGATGTAGTGAAGTGAGGATGTTCAGCAAAGGCTGGTACTGCTTTTTTTCAGGAAAAAAATTTTCCATTTGTGGAAGTCACTGCCTAAGACAAGGTAAATGCACATCTTCAGAATAGCTCTCTAGATAGAGTAGCAGAAATAGAAGAAAATGATACAATATGGGCAAGCACTAGAGAAGCTGATATGAGAAAACTGATGGGAAGAGGCCTGCTGTGTAATAGTGTAACTAGTGACTCAGATCATGTCCTTTCAAGTAAAACCAGCGCATGGCACACATTATTTCTCTTCAGTTTTTAAACTTAAATTTGCAGCTTTAAAATTTTACTGAACATCACTTACTTCTGGTATCATAGGAAGGTGACTACTGATTCCTCTTTTCTGCATGATTTATTACTTCATCCACCTTTACCATATCTTCTCTTACTTTTCTCAGTTGAGAATTTCAAAGTCCCATGGCAGCATTTAGCCCATCAGCTACCTTTGAACAGACTGGGAAATTACATAGCCAAAAAGGCACTGTCAGCTTTCAAAATGTCATTAAGTGCCATTAGCACGCATAACCAAACATACGTGTGTTGAATTGCTACCAGAATTACTACCACATGGTGAGGTGTTTGGGGTTTTGCCAAGTGTCTATCCTGTGGAAGAATTTTCTTCCTGGGGAAGAAACTTTGTTACAGCTTCAATAGCTAACAGTTAAATATTTGGACCATTTTTGTTTCTGCCAGTTACATTGAGGATAATAAAGAGCAACTTCTCCAAAATCAGCAGAAACACTCTGGGTTCTGTTGTAAGAATGGCTTAGGATGTAAGTTCTAACTTAACTATTTCCATCACTCCTTTAAAAAAAAAAAAAGAACCATTAGTTCCTAGAGATTCAGAAGTGTATAGTTTTACATCAGCTTGGCAAATGAGTATTTTGGTAATTACAGTTGCTCCCTCTAGATGCCCCTAACAACTCCAGTGCTTTTATTTCAGAATAAAACTTAGGATTTGATTATTATAGTAATTAATATAGTATTAATTCATCAGAGCACATAAATACTTCGTAAATTTAAATGCTTAGGTGTTCAATTCATGTGGACTCATCTGTTTTGTTGCATTTAACCTCTAAACCAACAGCATATTCTTTTTAAAAATATTACCTATTAAATCAGTGTGGTAGGATGCATGAGTTCATCAGAAACATGAAAGTATCAGAACATCCATATTTCTGGCATATAAAAAAATAGAGGATACTGTACCTAATCTGCTTCAAATAGAGATCAAATACATTTCAGAATCTAGGTTAGACAAGACACCATCAAATAAAATAGACTCTGAAACATCTGTTTTGTTTTATACAAAACCATAAACATGCGTAATTACAAAATGGCCTAAGCTGTTTCTTTTGAAGGTACCCTGAACAACAAGGACAGAAGGACAAGTGTTACAAAGCCAAAGCATGTACATTAGTCGTGGCATGGCAGCATTTTAAAGAAAATATCGAATTCATAGGGATTATAAAACAGCTGGGATGAATTGTAGGTAGAAACTGTTTTAAATCTCTGGATTCTAGGTCACAATAGAGGCTATAACACAGGGCACTCACTCGCTCTTTCAATCCTTTGTGCTGCTTTCTCTTGAGGGAGGATCATGACTTTCAGGGGGCTGGAACCATTATCTCTTATTTTATGGAAAGTATCGGTTGGTGCAATCATTAGGGATCGTGAAACTGGGAAGAAGTTTATTGCTGTGACAGATCGGGCAACATATGGAAGGAAGTAAGACGTTCTCCAGAGACAGATTAAGTTTTTGCCAAGGCATTTTATTGAAATTTTGGAAAATAAACAGGTCATTAATTGGGTCCAGATTTAGCTACTGCAAATTGTGCAAAGATGTTGCAAACCAGATGCTTTCCCCTATTTGTTTTTACAACCATTTCTATTTAGGGATGCTCTTATTTAATGACTTATTTCTTTAATAGTGGGCATTGTTTTGCACCGGAAATCTTGTCTCTGCATTAGTTTTGCCAGTAGATGCCTGAGTAAAACATACATGTCCACACAAGTTCAGGGGATGTAACAGTCAGCAGTACCATGATAAATAGGAAATAATCGGTAGGAAGTGGTAGAATACATTAGTTCTTGTAAAGTTAACATTTAATTCTTCCCTGGGTTCCTTAGCACATAGCAGTTTTCAGTCTTTCTCTGCACAGACCCTGCTAGTGAAAGGGTAGAGACAAAGACACCCATCCTAAGGACAGCATCCCAACACCTGGGTTGTCGATGAAGGTGTGAATACAATCCATGCCAGCGTTTCCCTAGCTTTCCTGAGGTATGTGACACAGCCATTAATGTACCTGTCAGCCCTGTTGAAGCACAGTTTCAACTTGATCTCCAGATCAAGGCTGGATCCCAAAATGGGAATGTAGCAGCCGAGCTACTGCCAGGCTGTACCGACTGACAGAAATACTTGAGAAAAGAAATATTCACTCCTTTTCCACGTAGGTTTCGTTTAGTCCTTGGAGTACAGGCATTATGTTCTGCTTTATCCACACAGTCTTGATTCATGTTATAAATAACATATAGGGTGAGAAGCATCTGCCCTGACTTGAAAGCAGCAAGTCTAGTGGGGATGCCTTCTGAAAGGATTGAGCTAGTCACACGAGGTTCTTTACAGTTAGGACAGAGATAGGTACCTCTGAAAGCAAGTCCTGTCATCCTGAAATAGGCGTGTGAGACAAGGGGGATGAATTGCCCTCCGGTGGTGCTTATTTCTTTCCATAATCCTAGCCAAGTGACAGCACCAAAGACCTGCCTGCATCAGTGACAAGCAGGGAAAATGCCATCTCTTCAGCTGCCACCTGAGCCCATTTGATATGGAAATCGGCAAGCCACTAGCATGGCAGAAGTTTAATTTTAAATACTGCTACTTATAGCATTTCTGGCTTCATTCTAAGGTGCCTGCTGAAGTAAACAAAACAGGAGATTGAGCTGACAAGGTGCCTGTGACTTCAGTGGCACTTGAACATGGACTTAAAGTTACATGTTCTGACAGTAGCCAGCAAGTGTACCTGAACCTTGCATAAATGTATTTCTACATTTCCAGATTATTCTAGGAAGGCAGATTGTGAATTACACGTCTTTAAAAGACATACCAAATTTATCGTAATAAAAGCTGTGTGATTTTATTTGTGGTCCCAGGCTAGTTTAGCTAAGGAACAAGGGCAGCAGCCATGCAGATTTCGTACCTCATGCTTTAAAGAGTGTTTTAAGGTTCAGTTTTCAAACTACTAGTTAGTTACCTGATGTGTGAATGTTTGTTGTATTCAGTACAGCGTCCTTAGTCAGAGCAAAGTCTGCCAGCTTCAGGTATCCTGTTTTTCACAACAGCTGCTCGTGGATACTTAGGAAAGAGTATAAAGGCACGACAAGTTTATGGTATGACCCCGTAGCTTCCAGGTTTCAGTAAACAGTCTTTGCCGATGTTGTTAACAAGGCTGCCAATTAGGAACAAAGTAAGAGGGAGGTTTACGATGTGAGTGTTCACTTCCTAGCTGAGCTACACCTAAGCTGGTGAGACACAGAGTCTCTTTCCCGTTTGTAATCTTCTGGAGACGTGTAATCCCTCACATCACAACTGCTATTTTAAAAAGTTATTTTCAGACCATTCACAGGTGTCACGGCCAGAGTTGCCTCCCTGTCACATGAACTTTCACTAGTCTGAGCAAAATGGGAACAAAGTTTATTTTTAAAGTAACGTGGGTTTACTAGTGGCTTGAAAGCAAAATGTTAAGAACTCCATTTGGTTTTAATTTATCAATCCAACCTACTGTGTTTGGTAACATGTCATGAACCAGTGAGTATGCTATATGTCATAGGTCCCCCAGGACATAAAAGAAGGAAAAATAAAGATTGAAATATATGCATCTCTGGTTCATTCCTTTGCATTCCAAGTACAGAGTACATGCAAAGTACTTTAAAGCCAATTCTTATCTCACCTACACAAGTTCAAATCCTGAGCACTTACAGGGTAATCAGTGAATTCTGGTTTGGAGTAAAAGACCTCCACAGCAGCATGTTCTGGAAACTCTTTTTTGAGGGTCCAGTTTTGTCTTAATTTCTTGTCCTTAGAGCCGAAAACAGCACTTACCTGTCAAAATCTAATTGAATGAGAGGAAAAAAACAATTGGCAAATATAAACAGGAGCAACCTTTCTCAAAGGTCAGGTGCAATTTCAATTCTGCAATTTTTAGTTGCCCAACTCGAGATACTTCAAAGAAGTCTTATGTTCAGACTGAGGAAACCAACTCTCCCAGAAAGTCAGAGCTTCACAAGTGTCATGGAAAATCGACCCAAGATGAGTCGTTCCTTTTGAAGGTTTTGGCTGAGGAATTTTTCCAGTAAAACTACATTCCACAAACATGGAGCAACACCTTAAGTAGACGACAACAAATGAGGAACACCGTGGAGTTGATTTGAAAGAGAGCTGTATATTCAGAAAGTGGGACAGGGAGGAAGCCTGGTGGAGGGACTTGATAGGACGCCAGGATAAACAGAGAGTAGACGGCAATATTTTCATCATGCTGGAATCAAGATAATAAAAAAGAAATTCACGGCTGGTATGAACCTTGTCAACCTATTCTCTTGGTCTGCCTGTTTCCAACAGAGGGGGAATCAACAGAGGAGAAGAAGTCTTGGTAAGTGGTTGCTGGAGGAGGGGGAGAGTGTCAAGGTGTACAGGGCTAGAGAGGGGAGAGGTGGAAAGAGAGAATATGCTTCAAGGCAGTACAAATGATATGGGACCGGGGGAGGGAAGAATGAAGGAATGTCTGCCGCAGGTTCTAGGCTCTCTCTGGTCCTTCCTGCTCACTGGAAGCATTTTCCAAAGGCAGGGTCTGGAGAAGGAGGAGCAGGCTGCTTGCTCTTACTCAGGAGAAGCAGCATGGTGGCTGGCAAGGGAGCTATGGGAAACCCTTTCCTCTGCATCACTCCTGCTATTTGGCAGGCTTTCGCTATGTAAAACAAACAAACAAACAAACAAAAAAAACCAACAACAAAAAAAAGGAAAACAAGCACCTGCAGCTTGTTGGCCAAAATAGCTTTATCCAGATATGTCAGCTCCATTAGTGACTATAGCACAGTGCAAACTGTGAATGAAAAAAAAGGGTGCAAGAAAAAAATACAATGTTTAGAGATGAAAAGCTTAAGTTGTGCACAGAGCAGTTGATTGCTGAGAGACAGAAAATGCTGGTCAGGGACCAGCAGGGGCCAGAATATCCAATTCATTAATATCTGTTTATATGGTAAACTGCTCCACTGCTGGTTTATTGTGGAGGGTCTGCCAGGGATTATTGTGGTTTGGGCTTTGTTTTAGAATAAAAAAAAAGTAATTGTTTGATACTCCTAAATCTTCTGATATGAAAAAAATGATAATTTGGGATTAAAAACTATGGGCATCATGCATTCTCTTTTAGATATACAGAGCAAATAATGTACTGTACAGAGCAATTGATGTAGATGATGCTAAATTCTAGCTTTGGGTGAGAGATGTTATACATGCGTGTTCCATTTTTCCCCTGGCTTCTTTATTTTGAGGTTGCTGTTTAGACACCAGTATGGCTGAAATTATGCACTCACCTAAGTGTGCAAGTGTATTGGTTGCACTTGCAGTGACATGGTGGGTCAGCCTTAAAGCTGGGCTAGTGACCAAGTTCACTGCTCATCCATATTATTTTCTGTGTAGAGCCTTTTTTCTGGGTCTGGGATGCCCAAGCTGGTAATCAAGGGGAGGGAAGAAATGTCACATGCACCCTGTTCCTCAGGGCATGGGCGAGCACTACCCAGATGCCATGGAGGTGGACCTCAGCTCTGTGTTGAATTCAGTGCCCTCACTCAGCCACGGGACTGCCATGTGTCAGGCCGGATGGTCCTGCAGTGTACCAGGGATGCTGGCTGCCACAAGGCTTAACTGAGTTTGCTTCGTCAGGGAGGTGGGAGAGGTGGAGATAGAAAGGGTCACTGCACTTCTGCAGAGAGCATCCCTCCCAGGAACACCCTGTGTAGCCCAAACTCCCACCACACACCAGCCAAAACCCCAGCTTTCCTGGGTCTCCAGGAAGAGTAACCAGCGAAGGGATGGCTTTGCTGTACCTAGTGGCTGTCCTGGTGGTGATGGCCTGGGGATTGTAGAAAAACAGGAGATATTTTAACTGTTAGCAGACAAAATGCTTTATGTGCATCCTGCAGAATACTTCCTTGCATGCAAAGCTGCAGTCCAGCCCTAGAGTTGAGATTTATCAGTCTTATCAGTTGGTGTGTGTTGCTCTGTAGAGCCACATGTACGAACACTACATCCTTGTTACGCAGTATTTACAAGATCTGATAACATGCATTAAAAATATATTGGGAAATCTGTGGCATTCTACAAGTTCAGGTAGTGTCTTGTCTGAAGGAACCCACCACAGGTGTAGGGCCATTTTGAAGGATATTTATTTTCTCCTTGATTCATGCAGTTACAGTAGATTTTAGCCCACCTCCAGTGAACTGACATTGCTTGTAAGGAAAATGGAAATGCCTACAGAATTTTATTTCCTTTTTTTTTTAGGTGTCAAAGTAGTTAAGCAAGGCAAAGATTAGTGTTATCAGTCAGGAAGTTGGTACAGAGACAGGTTATACAACTTCCCGGAAGCACTACAGCAAATCACTGCCAGGTAGTCCTGTGCCCTAACCATTGTGCCAGTCTGTCTCACTGGACCAGGGATTGAAATCATGCAATGAATATTCATTGATTTCAAGAAGCCTGGAGAATTTGATGTTCCCATGCACCAGTCCCACACTGTTGTGTTTGAAATAGTGTTGCTAAGAGCTGTTCTGTTCTGTCTTGATTTTTTTGTTATTAATTTTTTACAAAATCTAACTTCGGCATTGTCTCTCTAGCACAGAGAGATGAAAAAACCCTCCCTCAAAACCAGATCAAAACCTGAATATTTTCTTTCTTGCCCATTTCATCACCATGGTACTGGAGTCCTGTTGAAAAGAAAATAAATAGCGAAGCCCTCACAGGAAGTCTGCTAAGACATGAATCTTCAGCTGAGATAGGAATGTTTGCCTGTGGTTCAGTGTGACACCAGCAGTAGGGCTGTGTAGGGATTTACAATGTATTTGGATAACATAAGAAACTAAGTTTATCTAAACACTTTCTTATGTTATCACTGTGTTATCCAAACACTTTGTTAGTAAGACTGGGAGATGAGGATGTGTGTTAGCCCACCACTACTTAAATATATTTACACGGTTCCTGTGGCTTTAGTTTTTGGAACTTGGGTATAGATTTAGCAGATGGAGTTGCATGAAGGGTATGGAAACTACTTTTAGCTCATTCCTGTCATAATACTCTCTGAATGCTTTGGCAGAGGTAGTCTGCCACCTGAAGTGTCTTCCTCTCTTTTGACTTCTATTTTGACCTCTATTTATTATCCAACCCTTTTTTTTTTTTTTTTTTTTAATTTGCTGTTGAGAACCACTGTCTTTAAAGAATCCACACTGTGGGATGCTGGCTATTCTTGGCTTGGGAAGAGTTCAGCTGAGGCCAGTGGAGTCTATATTCATATGCTGGTGTGGTTTGACTGAGAAAAAATGTGATGTTTAAAACTGAACAGGAACGAGACCGTAACACCTAAATTAGCAGCCAGACGGTGGACAAAACAACCAACTCCTTGCAATGACTTTACCCACTGACCAGGAGTGCCTGGTCCCTTCTAACCTCTCGGGAGAGCAGAAGGGACAGGAAGGTCACATCGTCTGAGCCTGCCACCACAGCCAACAGACCACCCACTGGGTTATGCTTCACCAGTATATGTCCAAAGAAGGCATGGAGAGGTTGTGCCCAGGGAAATACTCCAGCCACAGACCACAGGAGTGGTTATTTTGATGCATTTATGCACTAGCAATGCTATTAGAATCCCACTTTTATATAGTCCATGGGGTGGTTGCAGGCTGGTTAGCTCACGTAGGAGTACACATCAGCCACTCCAGGTCGGACCACAGCCCCATCCAACCCACTATCATGCATTGGCCAGCCAGGCAGTTGCAACTACTTTGGGAAAAATATAACACTGGGATAATCATGTAGTGATGCCGAATACATTATATATCCTACCTGCATTGATGTGATTCAGGGAGGTCACAGAATCACAGAATGATATGGAGTAGGAAGGAACCTCTGGAAATCATCTAGTCCAACACCCCCCTGAGCCACAAGCTGGAATTTTGTGCTTAATGGCCCTTGCCGGGTTTTTCTTTCAAGAATTTACCTAATATTTTCTGAAATCTTCTAACTTCTGGCAGCTACAGCATCCTCTAACAATGACTTCCAGGGGTCAGGTATGCAAAGATGAAGAAATGTTTATGTCCATTCTTTTTGAGCCTGCCCCATGATCATTTCACTTACTGTTCCCATATCCATCCACTGTGAGAAGACCTCAGCACTGCCAAGTGGTGGGCAGACCTTTGTAAGAGCATAATGATGTTGGTTGGTTTGCTCTCAGCTGCTTTTCTAAAAAGTTTTAAAATCCTCTTTGCTTTTTTGTTCCTACTAAGCACATTTATTGTATTTTCGTAAACCTATCCAAGATCTGTTTCCTCACTGATAACAGTTCTATTAAATCCCATAACGGTGTGGTTTAGGGTGTTTTTTCTCAGGTACGTTTATCAGCACTCAAAAGCTACAGTTTTAATGCCTTCTCAATCAATATTGTAAGAACCTTCAGTGTTTCCAACAAATTTCTATTTTGACTTCCACACTAATTTGGTGTTTTCATTACATTTTGCCACCTCACTACTCAGTCTCTTTATAAAAATCATGTGTGGATAGTGGACAAAACAGGTTCCAGTGCTAATCTCTGTGGGAGTCTACTGGGAACCTCACACCATTGTGAACATGGAATATTTATTACCACTTTTGTTTCCTGTCTTTAAGCAGCTATTAAGCCACAAGTGGCCTTTTCCCCTTTATCCCTGATAGCTGAGCTTCTTTAGGATCTCTTGGTAGAGGATCTTGGAGGCGCCTTTTTCAAATCTGTTGCTATTCATTTTGTGGATTTGACATGGCTGAGCTCCTCTGTGGGAGGACTGATGAGAGAAATCACTTCAGCTGTCTTGCCATGACCCTCATTTTCTCAGCTTTTTGCACGTGTCCTTATTTCTCTAGGTTTGCCGGGGTGGCTGGTGGGACAGTTGCCTCCTTTTTCTCCCTACTGTCCTTTGTGCCCATAAACAAACTACTGTTGTTGTTCTGAGCCTGCATATTATTTCTAATCCTCTGCTTGTATTGGAGCTGCCTTCTGTGGTTTGTCCAGGCCACTAATGCTTTTGTAATCTGGAGATACTTTTTATACCGGTACTAATCACAAAATATTCGGATCTTAAAATGCAAATGGGTAATCCTCTGATGCTGCAATGGGAATACTGTAACAGAGGAAGAGGGTACAATGTGCTATTCAGAAGCCTCTTCTCCTGGTTTGAAGTTTATCAAAGGTGTCTGTAAGCCTGTCTTTCATGCATTAGAGGAAGTCTTGCTTAGCAGTACTCATTTGGGGATGAAGGGATTGAGAGCAGCTCTGCTGAGAAGGACTTGGAAGTACTGGTGGATGAAAAGCTGGACATGAGCTGATGAAGTGCACTCGCAGCCCAGAAACCCAGCTGTATCTTGGGCTGCATCGAAAGAAGTGTGGCCAGCAGGTTGAGGGATGTGATTCTGCCCCTCTACTCTGCTCTGGTGAGACCCCACCTGGAGTGCTGTGTCCCACTCAGGGGTCCTCAGCACAAGAGGGACATGGACCTGTTGGAGCGGGTCTAGAGGAGGGACACAAAAATGAGCACAGGAATGGAACACCTCTTCTATGAGGACAGGCTGAGAGAGTTGGGGTTGTTAAACCTGGAGAAGAGAAGGCTCTGGGGAGATGTTATTTCAGCCTTTCAGTATTTAAATGGGGCCTTTCCCTTAAATGGGAAAGATGGAGACAAACTTTTTAGCAGGGCCTGTGGTGACAGGACAAGAGGTAATGGTTTTAAATTAAAAGCATGAAGTTCCAGACTAGATATAAGGAAGACATTTTTTACAGTGAGGGTGGTAAAAGACTGGCCTGTGTTGCCCAGAGAGGTGGTAGATTCCCCACCCCTGGAAACATTCAATGTCAGGTGGGATTGGGCTCTGAGCAACCTGCTCTAGTTGAAGATGTTCCTCTTATTGCAGGAAAGGTTGAACTAGATGACCTTTAAAGGTCCTTCCAACCTGAACCTGATTCTGTGATTTTTAAAACTCACTATGTGACATTTGACATAGCAGCTGACTTGCCTCCATAACACGTTGCTTTCCAGTTGAACGATCCTGTGTCATAATGCTGTGCAGCTATTAGCCACTTCCATCCCGCTTCCTGGCTATGTTGAAATCTCACAGAAACTATTTTCCTTTTGCCCCAGTCCTATTCCAGGCAGCTCCAGAGAAGCCCCAGATCCTTGGCGTGCTGGCGCAGCCTCAGGAAGATGGTCGAAGTGTTGCTGAGCCAGAGGGAAGCATTTCTGGCTGCTCTGGAGGCCCTGCTGTTTCATACCCTGTATAGATGAGTTTGCAGCCTGTAGTAATGCAAGCTCAGGTCTCAAACAAACTGTGTTGAAACATAAAACATTTTTCCTAAACAGCAGGCAATGAATTTCTGCTTTTAAAAGTCCCGGGCCAAGATATAGGATTCAAAAGGTGTGAAGTAAGTGAAACCCTCATCATAAACACAGCTTTGGGCTCCCCACATACGACTTCTTTCTCTTCCTAAATTTGAGAAAGGAGGAATTGCCTGCTGTTAGCACATGACCTGCTGTGCAGGCATCTGTAAAGGCAGATACAGGTAAGACATAATAGGATGTGTGGATAGGATAGGGGCAGGATATGGGGATAGGACTCCAATATCCAATATAGGATATATTGCATATATAGGATATTGGAGTTTTGGCCACAATCCAGCAAACTGAAGTGTTCTTCTAAAAGGGAATCCAGAGATCAACAAGTTAAAAGTAGATGCTTGACTTTTTTTTCTTCTGTGACTTGAAAGCAAGAGTTTCCGGCTTCTTCTAACTGCATGTCACTAATGTTAATAACAACTGTGCTCCTCCAGTGATTAGGAAGCTGTGTTGTTCTCATAGCACCAATGCTTTCAAATGAAGAGAAGCCATCAAGTTGACATTTAATTTTAGATGCGATATAACAAGATAAGTGCGACTAACAATAAAAGGGAAATGGGTCATGGCAGGAAGATCAAGTGGCTGATTACTGTGTGAGAACTACAGGTTCAATCTGAGCCCGAAGAACTCCCTGCCAAGTACGGTCCTCCACTGTGGACCTATCCCACAGTTAATTCAGAGGGGTGCCTTATAAGACATGAGTAAGTGGTCCTGTTATATGTGGATACAAGTGGGAAAGTTCATCTCAATTTACCCTCAGCTACCCCACTGCTTATAGCGTTGCCTCTTGCCTACATGGGTCATCCTCTAAGGCCAAGGTGGTGCGTAGAAACTCACACTGTTGTTGTGCTCAGCAAATCTGGTCATAAATGGATAGTTCGTTGTACATCTTAGTGTTTCTAGAGTACACCACACTGTTCTCTCCAGATGATTAAGGCACCCCACTCACAGTGAAATGGAAGCAGATTTCAAGTACTGCCTGTGATAGTTTGGTATATATCTGAGTAGCCCTGGGGCAGTTTTATTTTCTGCAAAGAGCTTCCTCTTTCCCTCTCACACCAAATGCAATTTCAGGTAGGAAAGGGGGAAGAGAGACATAAAAATCAATGAACAGAAAATCAAGTGTTGCAGTTCTGCCTGTGAATGCATACGGAGAGCAGTACACATCCTTCAGCTGATTTTGTTAATTCTACTTATAAACGCTGTGCAGGTGTCAGTAGTGCTGTGCTTTGGTAATAAAACTTTAAGTGAAACTTCCTGGTCTTTTGGAAAATTTCAGTACCCATCAAATCACTGTTTGTCATGTTAGATGTCCATCTGTGACATGTAGGTATTACACTATAGATACAAGGGCAGACATTTCTGATTCAGGTTTAAAAATCACTAATTCCAGTTGTGGTTTTATGAGGGAATCTCCATTCCTGCATGGAGCAGTCGCGACATGGGAGTGTGGGGTTGGATTTCCATCTGTTGGGCTGTGCTGCTGTTGTGACAGGCAGAGATTTCAGGTGCGTGCTGGGGCTTCCCCGCAGCCTTTGTAAAATGCAGAGGAAAGCTTTCATCTTGGTTTTATGAGATGCATTAGCATGAAGTTCAGTGTTGCTCTCTTAACTATTCCAGAAACGGTCTGTAAACTGAGACTGAAATATTAATGAGCTCTCTTATATAACAGCTTAGGCTTCTGTCGTGCTTTTCATCTGAAAGGTTGAGGGCCAAAGGGATTTCCTCATTGGAATGACGCATTTTTGAAAACAAGCAGTGAGTGTCAAGGCAGTCACCAAATGAAGAGACGGTAGTTTTAAAAGTATGCAATGAGGACTACTTCTTTCCTCCACCGTGCACAACTTCAAGCACAGGAGCTTTCAAATGAGCGCCGCAAGACCAGCTAACTCTTGTTGTTTCTTGTTTTATTTGACTACTATGTAAGGGCTGGACCGGAGCCAAAGAATTCAGCCTCAGTAGAGGCAGCACCGAGCCTGGAGGAGCCCTCTGGCTCTGAAGTTGTGTTTGGACCCTTGTGTCCGGGAGGAAGGGAAAATGACTTTTTGCAAAAAAAAGGCAGGAAAAAAGGCAAACAGGGGGTCCTCATTCTGCTCTTCATGACCGCTGAGATGTGCTGCTGGGGAAGCTGGGAGGGCAGCTCTGCCCCATCACTTACCCACTGGCAGGGACGTGGGAAGGATGGGCAGCTACAGGAGCACTGGGTCTGGTGCTTTGCTCTGTTACAAGCATCTAACTAGGTTCGTTGAACCTTTAATAGTCTTGTTCCCTAGTCAATACTTTTCTGAGGCTCTTACCTTGGCTTTTGTTTCTTTGGGCTGACTTTTGAAGCATTACATTTCTGTTAAACCGCTTCCTAGTCTTTGGGAATATAGCAAGGAACAATACAGAATCCCATTAGCTGAAAAAGTCAATGCATTTTCCGACAGAAAATTTTAAACAGAGTGCTACGGAATGTTAGTAATTGCTTTTTCCACTAGCAATAGTATTTTATAAGTAGAATTATATCAAAGGACTGTAGATTAATCGAATAAGAATTTCCCCACGTGGTAGTAATGTCTCTTTGGATAAATACTGTGCACATCATTGACACTCGGGAGTCTCTGGGATATTTATTCTTCAAAAGACAGCAGCTCAGTGACTGACAGGCTGACTTGGCAAGCTGGGGTGGGAATGGAAACCATCCCTTTCCTGCTGCTCAGGCTCCCTCCGACTGCACCTGTGCGGCTCTTCTGCCTCTCCACTTTGCACAGCAAGGGAGAGAGGAGACTGGTCATTCCCACTCCCTGGCTGCCAGCGACCAGCCTGTTTGGGAGCATAGATGGTAGTGGTGCCACCTCTTTCGTCTTGAGTTTGAAGTCCCTGCTGGGAGTCTCAGAGAAGTCAGTACAGCCACACAAAAAACAGCAAGTACAGGACTTGTGGGTGCTGTGTATGGTGAAAAGGGTAATGGAAGCTTTCAGTCTAGAGCATTCATTTTGAACTTCTAGTACCTGGAATTATATTTCTCCATTTTGCAGCACTGCAAAAGTCCCACATCAATGAAGAATAAAATTCATAAGGTGTAATGAGAAGAGATTGCATTGCAGTAAAACTCTACCCTAAGGGGTTTGCACAGAGTGAAATTTTAATGAATAATTGTGAATGAGGTAACTTTCTCCCTCCACGTTTAGGTGGCCACCTCTGCCCTTGCAAGCTAGCCTGACCCTGTCCTGTGTGAGCAGGCAGGTCACAGGCAATGCCACCCCACGGCCCTGCCCTGATGGGCAGCATCGTCCAGGCTGGGGGTTAGAGGAGAGCTCCATCGTATGAAGGCGCATTGTGACATGTTGTTGGCCTCAAGACTGGAGAACAGGACACAGGTAGATGTTCAAGTGGAGTCTAGGGAGGTCAAGATCCCCCGTAGGTTGGGATTGAGGTTAAGCCCCTTCTGCCCGGGACTGGCAGCCTCTCCAGCATCCCCCTGCCTGAGACTGGCCTCATGGGAAGGGGCATGGATTTGGGAGGTGGCAACCCAAGCTGTGTAGGATCCATGCTGGCCAGCCACCCTGCTGCCTTCCTTCTGCCGTTCCCTGCCCTGCTGCCCGCACATGGGTTTTGGCAGGGTCCCCTTCAGTTGGGTGGGTGGAAGAGCCTTGTGAGTTGTCGTGATTTCCAGTTTTGTGACATTGATCTCCAGGGCTGTGAAATTGTTTCCCATGGGCCAGCGGGGCTTGTATCAGAAACCGTCTTGATCACAAAACTCCCTGGCAAGAGCTTTGCTCCCTTAGAAATCAGCTCACGCCAGGGGTGTATTAAACCAAAAGATCGGTATTTTAAAATGTGGTGGAAAATTATTTGTGGCAGGCATACTAGGAGGGCATTTTCAGTATATTTTTAGTCCAATTTGCAGCCCACTGATAAAAATGGCAATGGTCTGCTTCCATTTGATTAACTGAAGAAATGCCATGTTTTGCAAACTCAGTGGTTGATATGTAAGTCTGAATGAAAACAGATCCCCCTCTGTCTGTTAAAAAAACCCAGAACGTGTTACGGTGAGGAGCCTGAAGAATAGAATCTCTCCATCCCCTTCCCTTCTCCCAGGTTGTGACCAGTTCTGGGTAACACTAGTATTAGGGAATTTTGGGTCTTGTTTACTGCTGAGTGCCTGCTGCTAGGCAGTGTTGATTTATTTTTTTTATCCCAAGGGCTTCATTTGTTCCAGTGCTCGTTGTACCGTGCGGTTTGGAGGATTCAGACAGCCCTTCCGTAAGTGGACTTTTTCTTGGCAAACAGGGGTATGATTTTTAGAAAATTAGCAAGGGCATCTTCTGCCGAGATGAGTCGACAGCTGGGCGGTGTGGAGCGGAGGAGGAAAAGGTTTTCCGCCCTGGGCGCTCTAAAACAGTCATTCCCGACTGTCTTCCAACTTTTTCTTCTTTGCTTTCGGAAGCAGCCCGGTGCAGCCCCCTCCGTGCTGGGTAAGGTCCATCGAGCCGGGGGGCTGCCGGGACTGGGGCAGGCTGGTTGTCCTTCTCTGGGGCTGGGGCAGGCTGGTTGTCCTTCTCTGGGGCTGGGGCAGGCTGGCTGTCCCGCTCCGGCAGGCTCCACTTCCACAGCCTGGACTCGGAGCGATTGGCCCGTGCGGATCATGTGGGAGAAGCAGGAATCCTGAGTTGTAGCTTTTGGCACTCCTTTTTCTTTTAAAGCGCTTGCTCTTTTCAGCTCCCTAGGGCTTGTTTCCTCCCTCCTTTCATTACCCTGATTATAATCTGGAGTAGCCACAGCGGAGACTGACGGAGTGATTTTAAAGGAGCAGAGATGTTAAAGCAGGTGCCCAGGACTTCTGGCACCGGCTGTTACTACCTGAACTCGGTGTCACCTGAGGGCCAGGAGATGTACTTGCGATTTGATCAAACCGCCCGGCGCCCTCCCTACAGGATGAGCAGGATTCTCGCACGTCACCAGCTGCTGACAAAAATTCAGCAAGGTGAGTTACTGGCAGAAGCTCTCCTTAGCCTGGCGTTGGCACAGGGTCTGCAGGTCCCCTCTTTCATAGGGGGGCAGGTTTCAATGCCTCGTATTTCAGGCTCTTTTCCTGTCTCTATTCTGAACTAATCTGGCTAGTCAGAGTTCGAACTAGTCATTCATACCTTTCTGTTTCTACATATGCACACATACACAGAGAGCCCAGAGATAAACGCTAGTGCCTGCTTAGCTATTTAACTAAATTAACTTTTAATCATAAACTATGCAGTAGCTTAGGTGCTGAAGTTCGTCTTTTCCGACTGGCAGAGCAGTTGTTACTGGCAGCAGTACATCTGCTCCCATTGCCACAGGTAAAACCTGCCTGTGGTAAAGTACAGAGAGAGAAAACAGATGATCATCCAGCTAAAAACAAAGCAGAAGTCCAGGGTGGCTGGAAGAAGGCAGCTGGGATAACATCCTTTGGAAACAAGAGTGTGTAACTGTCAGAGGGTTAGAAAGCTTGTCACATGTCCTTAAAAATAATTGCTGACTTGGCTTTCTGCAGCTGCTTATGCAGTTATCTAGGCAGACGTTACAGATATATTGGTTTTCCTTTTCTGAAAATATATCCACAGCACTAAAGCTAAATGCAGATTGGCCTCAGAACAAATCATTTGGCCTGTGCATGCAATTTAAAATCATATTCAGAATCGGTAACACAAAGATAAAAAAATAAAAGCCAACTGTATGGATTTTTCCAGATTAAAAAGCAAATCGATACATAGTTTTGTATTGATCACAGTTTTGCATAGCATCCTGTCTCCAAGAATACCCGTTTCCAAAGTGGACATGGTCCTACATGCAGAAAAAGAGTATGTCATGTATTTGTCATGAAAGAAAAATAAAATTCTGAAGATAACAGTCACTTTCTTGACAGCTTGCAAAAAGATGTTTGATTCCGCTAACTTCGGGAAGGCATAGAGTTAACATTGTTTGCTGTCATATCTGGCAAGTATCACAGAAATTGGTGTGAGCTTCTGACCAGCAGCAATTAAATGGAGTGGTTATTTCTGTGTGCTGCTTTCCAGTAAGATTCTTTATATCCATGGCTGTCAAACTCTGGCAGAAGTACAGGGATATAGCGATGAAACTTTTATTGCATTTATAAAGAAAACAATACATAATTCTTTGGCCAGCTTTTAAAAAAAGATGAGAAAGATAGTTTCTGTGGCAAACGCAGTTGTTTGCAAGGCGGTCTTGGGAACTGGTTGTGTTTGAAGGATACTGGTCTTCACCGCAGCTCTAATTTCAGGAAGGATATTATGTCATTCTGTGTACCCAGTGTACAGCCTGGGTTGAATGGAAAGAAAGGGTAATTGATTTCTCTCCAGGTTTATTTGAAAATGTTTTGGGTGCAGTGCTAGTACCAGCTGAATTTTCAAGCAGCAGCTGGGCTTGGGATGGATCAACACAACTCCTCTATCTGTCCTAGTGCTGTGTAATGTTCCCTCTTGTAACCTGTAACCCAAAGCCACCCAGTGGTGCTGAGGCTTTTGAGAGGCTGCGTGGTGGCACAGGGAGGAGTTTCCAAGAGGTAACTTTACTGCAGCTCCTTGCATGGAGGGTCACTCTGTGGTAGATGATCTCTGCTGCCCTGCCACGATTTTCCAACCTGTGCCACACTGAGCTGTGGGAAATGATGTTTGTATGGCACTTTGATGATGTGATATATGTTACAGTTCAGTATATGAAATATTTGTGTGTTTTGGATCACTCGGAATACATTGTGGATTCCTTCACTTCTTTTATTGATGGAAAAACGGGGGACAGAGTCTGTTCTTTGTTGTGTCAGTTCATTCACATGAAATTGTGTGTGCAAATAGATGCTGGTGTCTGAGTCCATATGTAGGAATGTACCCATCTCACAGAAAATCATATGCAAGGTGCACATCTGTTCTGCAGTGCCCCGACTACTGAACAGTAATTTTGTTTAAAATAGCTGTGTTAGTAATACCAAAAACACCAAGTCTATCTAGCATAACTCAGTCTGAAGGCTCCAATTTACCCTCAGTGGATGAAACCCTGACAGAACTTTTAAGGAGGGTTTGCTGGGTGAGCGTGTCTCCCTCTGTGCCTGCCTTGTTCAGAGTGTAAATGGTGTGAGGGTACTACACTGGGTCAATCCAGTCCCAGAGAGTACTGGAAGAGCAGTATAGTATGGATGGAGGAATCAGCCTGTCCCTTTAGAGGTGAATGAATTTTACCCCATTGCTACTGATGGAGTGCCACAAAGCAGTTTATCAAGAGTGTATTGGCAAGTAAATCAGGAGATGCAAGGTGAAACCAAAAACTTGCTTTCAGTCACCAAAATGACTAAAACATGTAAATCATTATGCAGTCTCCTTGAATTCATATGTCCTTGAATCATACGTTTTAAGGACATCAAGACAATGCATTTGAATGCTGCTACCCAATTGTTGTGTTAGCTCCTCCCCATCTAATCACTGTTTGAATTATAGTGTATGTTTAGAAAAACATCCAGCCTGCATTTTAATATCGCTGGAATGGTGAATCCAGGCTGGTTAATTGCTTTGCTGAAAACAGATCTGCCACATGTTTAAGGGCTAAGTTGCCTTGGGGCTTGTTTGAATACCTGCTCTCTACTTCTTGTGCAGGTATTTTTCAGTTGCTGCTTTTCCACCTGGAGGCACCCACAGTAGGAAACACTGAAGTTTTTACATCAAGGATATTTTTCCTTAGTGAAAGGAATGATTTTCAAAATCACAATGTAGGCAATGTACAATGTATGGAGCACTCAAAGCTTTCATTCCAGGAGAGGAACCGGATTCACTAATGCAGTGTAATACAAAGCACTGCATGTACTTCTATCTTTTCAGTCATTAGCTGCATGAACTATTCCAAACGATGCTAAATACTCTTTCATATGGTGCAATACAACTTTTCTTCCTCTTTGAAAAACACATTTGCTGAAGAATCTTTCCTTTGTATTTTCCTTTGGTGTTAGTTAAAAATAAACTAAATGAGTCATTAGAGGAATTATGCTATTTAATCATTTCTAAAAAGAAAACCACCACAAGGGAAATGAAAGGAACTAGACTGTTACTTTAATCAGATCATACTTTGAAAGTCCTAAATATTTGGTTTATGTACACCACCGACTCCTTGAGGCAGAATTATGTGGTGGCCTGTGAATGTGAGTAGTAATTATCTGTCTGATATTAAATAGGTATTTTCAAAATGTGATCTTTTGATGATTCCCTTTCCCCCATAAGCCCGTTAGTTTCCATGCTGAAGGGGACACATGCCTCAGCATAAAGGAACAGGGTGTAGCATGCTTGGTCTGAGGTATTTATTCAAACTGTGTATGCAGTAACTGTATGAGAATTCATAAATGATTACTCATGTTCTCTTTAAATAAATAAGGTGGTGACTTTCAAGAATTTATATTACATGAGTCACAAAGTTGTTATTTCTTTCAGAGTACGTGGATAAATTATGTGGAGAACAGAAAATATAAAAAGTAGCTGTAGGTAAAAAGAAATTAAGAATTAAAGCCATAATCTGAAAATGTTAAGTTGAAATCATTGACTGGACAGTACAGGTAGACCACAAGTCAAGGTGAACGAAGCCACATCTGCCCCTGCACAGCCTGGCATCGCCAGTAAAGAAATGTCCCCATTCATCTAGAGTAGAATTTGATTCTTAAGACTGCACTTTCAGTAAGAAAATAATATGAAGAAATAAATGAAAATAAGACAAATTCCTATTCTCAGTGAGTAAATTCCTGCCCAGAGTGAGTAATGCTCTGTGATTTGTCTCACTTCATGCCCACAGGCAAGAGAAGTCGAAGAGAATCGTTCGATGGACCGATGTTAAAGCATACTATAACTTTTCAAGGCAAACTCTCTGTTCAACACTCAGCAGATATTTTATACTCTTATATGTTGCAAGTTCATTTTTGATCTTTTTTGAGTACCGTTACCTCTGTGTTGCCTGCGTTTGTCTGGTTTGAGCAAGAGTTAGAGATAAAAACAAATGCTTTTTTCTGTCTACAGCTTTCCCTTTGGAGCTAGTTCAACATGTTTAAGTCTTCTCTTTTCTAAGCATGAGTGCAGTTTGTGGAAAGTGTTACAGAGTGATGTGAGTGACTTGGCAAAAATCGTGCCTTTTACGTGACTTTAAATTTCAACTGTTAATGTAAAACAAACCAAGTGTCAGCAATAGACGGCTGTGATATACTCCCATACTCAAAAGGAGAACTTGGAAGTTATCTAAGTGAAAATGTTGCAGTCATAGTCTGCATTAAAAAAGCCTGGATCACATTCTGGATGTACACACGGGTACACAGTACTTGTCCACCCCTGGAGATGGGAAACAGGATACACTTTTGTAATTAAAGACTGTGGTTTTGTTCAGAAATAGAAAGAGACCAAAATATGGCTGTTCGGGCTACATAAACCATAGCATTTCCCACATTCTGGATGCCAGCCACTTTACCTACACATCTTTAAACCTCATTATCCGAACCCAGGATAGCAAAAGATTAACCAATAAGATTCAGCCTTGGCGGTAATGGTGCAAACACCTCCGCTTAGGTCATCTCTGACCAGTGCCAGTGACCTACTGCCTCTTGAGCTTGTGGGTTGGCTCCTGGCAGTTCCCATTTAACCCCCAGTACCTCTGCTTGCAGTGGCCCCGTGCCTGCTCTCCAGCCCAGGGACACAGGAGAGGTCGGGTCTGGGTCTGGGGTAGCCCAGAGCATCAAGAGAAACATCCTCAGCTGCAGAGCTGCCTTGCAGACCTCGGCTGGGGCATGGTCTGTCACCCTCTCCTCTGTCAAACACGCATGGGGCAGGAGTGTGCTCATAGCAGAGGGATCTTTGAGTCCATTACACAATATCAAGTCTTGATCGTCTGTGAAAACTGTGTTTCTTACAGTATCTGAAGGTTCATTGCAAAATGAGACCCTACCTCACATGAAGCTTCTTCACCATCATATTTCCTTCCTTACACACTCTTTCCTCAAGTCCTTAGCCTGAAACTTGGAGAAACTAGAGTTCTTCAATTGAATTGTAGGATTTCTTTAAAAGCATTTTTTTCTAAACTTGTACTCTGAAATAATTGAAGTATTTATGTGACAAATTCAGACAAAAAATGTGAACAATGTAACATCCTGAGGGGTATTTATAAACTCAAAGTGCCCTGAGGTGTGTTTATAAAAAATAAAATAAATTAAAAAAAAATAGCAGTGTGAAAGATTGCAGTCCAGCTAATTAAAGTTTAACAAAGTTGTACTTCATAGACAATGGGATATTTGAAAGGGAGAAACTTTCACTGCAGCCACTACCTGGCAAAGAGGTTCAAAGGCTGAAATTATCAAGGAATATCTATATGACATTTATCAAGGAATGGCCTGTGTGGTACTGCAGATCAGACTCCGTGATGATACTGGTTCCCTCTGACCTTATAGCTTCACAGCCATGTAGTGTTGGTGACATTTCTGCTGACACACACAGGCTGGACACTAAGAAGGGAATCTTGGCTGTTGTTTTAAGTTAGGGGACTTTTGCTCTTGATTTCACTGAAAGCAGGATTTCAGCCAAGGTGAAATCTTAACTTGGGACATTTTTGTTTTGAAATTTTTGTGGTGAAATGAACAGCTGCACTTGTGCCATATATCTTCTGTATTGATCACTGAAGAGACTTAATTTTCACATTAACTTTATTGTATAATTAGAGCCAGTAATGTTAAAAGACATTTGGTCCAATAAATGCAGGATGTATGCTATATAAACAAATCATTCATGTGATAGTAATTATATTTTTTTTAGTTTAAATTTAGAAGAAATAGTGATAAGTCACTGGGGTATATAACATGTTACTTAACAGAAGTAAAATAGAAATTACTCACAAAAATAGATTAATTAAAAGAATCTGTACATGGCACTTTTGTTATTGGGAGACTCTTATGTCTGTATTTATACATAAATCCCTGAAAATGAAGTGCTGTATTTGTGCCCTGAGCACCATAACTGTTAATTAAAAAAATCTGCAGATTTACGTTCCAGCCAGATACTGTTTTCATCTCTAGGCAATAGATCCTTATGGACTTTTTTTTCTCCATTTTGGTTCAAATGCAAACACTATGAAGTCATTGATAGCATTTTAGCCATAGTCATTTTTTTTTGTTACTTGTATCATACAATATTCTCAGACTTTTAGTTGTACTTAAACAATTATATGAAATGTTTCTTATAGGGCATCAGATATATTTCGACTACTGCCTAAGCCGCTAATGGAAGGTACTGAGAAAACAGGTCCCTTGTAGTTAGGTTATTAGGTTATTAAACAGTTGTCTGTAGTTGAGGTTGTTAAATCTTGCAATAGCCACTTTTGAGCATAAAATGCTGAATTACGTGGCCTGTGGGCTTGATACAGTATATGCTAGTTGTGTAATTTCTTATTTATACTTATTTTATAGGTATTTGAATGTGGGCAAGTCAGTACATCCTCATCTTCATGCCTCGTAAAATTCTCCTGTGTGTGCTTTTGCTTAAAAACCTGTTGAGTTTCCCCTCAGGTTCAGTTCAACAGGTCAGCTGAGCTTACTAGAGCAAATCATGACAACACTAATTGCACACCATAACACAGTGGGGGAGAGGAGGGCTTGAGCACCTTGAGCTGGACTATTTAGAAGCTATTTAAGAGCAGACAGCATGATTCAGAGAACTTGGGAGCATTATGGCTTAGCTGAAAAGAATGTGTGTGACTCAGTCTGAAAACACGTTGTGGCTTTTCATCTGTCATCTGTTATAGGTCTGAGAAGGTTAATTCTACTGGGAGAAGAAATTCACTCCATAACACTTCAGACTATGTGGGGTTTTCACTAACACACACCCACAGATGACCAAAAGTTTCTGTCCTTGCGACAAGTCAGGTGAACTCGGAGAAATAACTTAAAATATGGGCTGCGCAGTACATCTTAAGTAAATACCATCTGCCAAGCATGGAAGCTGCCGTGCTGGAACATACCAGACACTTTGCTTTCCACTCAAAGTCCTTTGCCAAAGAAGGACTCTGCTCTGCAACTTACTCAGACGAATCTTCCTCTGTACTAGAGGAGCAAAATAATAAATCCTAATAATGTCAACTGGTATTGTTTTAATGAGCTAGATATTACAGGCCTTTGGCAATAGTTGTGCTCTCGTTTAATAGGATTGTGGTTGGAGGAAGGTCTGTTTGTGTGAGCAAAATTTTCAGGATTTGAAAGCAAAATCTGTCTATATGTTTATTGTTGTCTCTCGTTTAGTTCTGTGGCCTAAAGGCTGTCTGACTTTGTTCCCTCTTAATGTGTCACTAGTATCTTTCATGGTTTGTTTACTTTATCGATTGTGCCGTGTTTATTTCTAATTCTCCATCACTGGCGTGGTTTAGGACTATGGAAAAAAGCAGTAAGTTCAAAGTGGAATCTCTACATTTAATTCTAGCTCTTATCCTCTTTAGTCACAAACATGTACCCGCCAGCATCCCCCCAACCCCCAAAACCTGACATCTTTCTGGGAGATTTCTCAGCTTCCTTCTTGAAACTACATTTGCAGGAAAATATGACGCCCTCTCATTAAGGAAAGGCATTTCCTTGTAGGCTGCAGTACAGTTCTTACTGCCGAATGTGTCCAGAAGCCAGGATGATAGAACAGCTTTTACTCTTCTCCAGCACTTCTCTGTGAAGGAGCTGCTGCCTCTGCAACTCCCGCCCCCCCCGGCATGTCCTGAACCCGGTGTTTTTTTCTTTAGCTCTCTAACAAGTCTTCCCCCTTCCTTACTACATACATCCTTTGCGTGCAAAATGTCCCTTTAAGTCAGAGTGGGCATGTCTGAACTGCTGATCAGAGGAATGGGAGATGCAAAATTAAATGTTTCTTATTGAGAACTGCCTTTCTATTCCTTCAGAAATGCAGAAGTCAATTCTGCTAAAAAGCCACATACTTATGTCTTTTTTCATCATTTCATACTATGCAGCAGACAGTTCACATTAGCTAACTGCAACCCTGTTCTTTTGAAATCAATATCCCAAAATTGTGTAAAATCAGAACCTGCAAAGATTACTCAAAGTAATTAGATCATATTGCTCATCCCAATAACTGCAGCATCATCAAGCATCCTTCCAAAGGACCTGAGATTTGAAAAGGGACCAAAGATGTAGGATGACTCTATATTTGAGAAGGGGGTGTCTGTCACAGCACTGGGATCACATGAGCACGGGGCTCGTGTGAAAGGCACAGTCCTTTTGCATCCTTTTGGCTTCAGGAAAAGGCAGAACCATTAGTATTTCCTAGTCTCCAACTGGTATGGGAGTGGGAGTCTGGACAGGACAGGACACTCAGAGCTGCACAATGTGGCTTTTTCATAATATATTTGGCAAACTCAAATGTTCTGTGGGATGAATCTAAGTTCTGTGTTCTTTAATTGCATCTGATGGCGGCAGCTGAATATTTAATCATTTTGTAACTTCAAAGATAATGGCTTTCTCTTCCTTCAAACATTTATCTGAAGGGGATAATGTAAAATCCAAAAGCTTGGCACAGACAGTGAGGCAGTAAGTCCTTGGCTTTTAATTTTTTTCTTTTTACTTTTACAGCTACATTTATATATATTTCTGAGGACTTTTTAAAACTGCCATTCCGTCAGCTTCACTTCGTTAAAAGTGTGGTGATCTGCCTAGGTCTTATGCAGAGTTAAAAGGAGTTTCATTTCTTCTAAATTCAGAATGTGTCGGACTATATCTGGTTTAAAAGTCCCTTCCAAATCATTCAGAATACTTTGTCCAAAACCACTTTATCACTCGGATGGCTGATTCTGCATTAAAATCAGACACCCCTGCCAAAACCCAAACCGCTGCAGCAAAAGCTACCTTTCATACCACTGCCTGAGTGATGTAGCCTGGATCCAATAATGCCGGTGCTGATTCATGGCTGGGATTATTATATCTTCATCCAGCGCTTCACGCCCAAAGCCAGAGCTGCCTTCATCCCGCCGATGGCCGTTCGGACATCACGTGAGTGGTGCTACCCAAGGGGATGCTGTGGCTGGGGTTCATCTCTGAGCTACTTCAGGCCATCCCTCCCCAGCAGCTCCCAGCCCCGATGTCCTCGCCAATGGGCTGCGGGTGCCATCGGGAGGCGATGGGGTGCCCTTGCACGGGCACAGGGGGCACGAGGCTTTGTCTGTTCAGACCAAGAACGATCTATTCACCAGCAGCTTCTGAAGGAAGGAAAAGATTTCCGGTGACATTTTACTTCTCTTTTATGTGCAGCTATTTTTAGAGGGTGCTGCTGCCAGTTATGTCAAATGCTTTGTGTCTTTTGAGTTTTCGCCGAACTGCATAATAATAACTGCATTTCAGCTCCCGGGCGCATAATGGCAGTGTTATTTCCTGAAAGTCTTACTATTTCAAGTGGCCTCTCATCTTAAGATCAATTCATTAATTTTGGCCTCTGAAGTTTAAGAGGAAACAATTGCAGTTGCTAAAAAAAAATTAAATTAATTTTTTTTCAGCAATACTTATTTTCTCTAATACCGGGTTCTGAAAGTCTATTTTCAGACTGACAAAGCAGATGATCCATATTTCAAGGCTGTAATCTGGCTTCTGACATCCACAGCTGAGTTGTGAAGCTGGGTGAGAGAAATGGACTATCATTGAGCAAAATTTATTACCTTTTCTGTTATTTGGATTATCTTTTTAGTCTGAGAGTGCAAACCACTTTGTACTTCATGTGCTGACGGAAAGCCAGTAGCAATGAGAACTGCGAGGAGGGATCACTTCTGTTCCTGTTAGCCCTGTCGTACATAGCTGCCTCTCACAGTCACTAGCCCAAGGGCTACTCCTGACACACAGCGGGTGGCCTAGAGCCCAGTGCATGTCCCACAACCCACCCATGAAGTACTGCTGTGGCTCTGTCACTGCTCGTGGCCAAGCTTGCCAGGGGATGGAGCTCAGGTGCATGGACATGAGGCATCAGGTGGACACATATGAGAGCAGAGTAAGATCATGTTGGCTGGTTGGACTATGGTGTAGAAGCTGAGCAGCCAGAGTTTGCTTGGTTTTGTCTATCCATGTGTCTGTCTGTCTGTCTATCTATCTATCTACCTATCCATCTTTGTGTAGGTATTTTTATAGATATTCTATATAATCTTATAAGCCTGAAAATTAGATATCTGAGGGCACTAGGCAGATCAAGTACAAAGATTTAAACAGTTCACTGTTGCTGGGAGTTCCAATGACCCAGAATTTTCTCATCTGCCCAGAGTGCAGGGAGCGCTGCTCAGTCCCAGACCCAGCAATCCACCCTCATCTTCCTGTAGAGTATCCTGTCAGCTCTTAGAGATGTGAAACAAATACAGTTCTGTAGTGATGTAACTGATTTATATAGAAATTAAGATTTCAAAAAGTATAGAAATCAAAAGTTTTGCTCCACACAACTATCATTTCACCATCCTACTTTGCTTTATTCTGACAGTACTTCTGTCTGCACTTTTCTGTCACTGGGGGAGCTGCTCTCCAGAAAGCTTTGTTCATTAGCTCTCTGATAGCCTCCAATTAGAATCAGAGAATCACTGAATCATAGAATGGTTTAGGTTGGAAGGGACCTTAAAGATCATGAGTTCCATGGGCAGGGACACCTCCCACTAGACCAGGTTGCTCAAATTAGGACCACAGGCCAGGATTGCTCAAGGCATCCTCGTCTGGACTGTTTCTACAAACGAGAGCCTGCAAAACATGCAATATGGAAAAAGAGTGTATATTACTTTATCGTAGCCCTGAGTGGGGAATGTTTATTGTTTCCTTGACAATAACGGTATTTTGAACTCGTCGTGCCCTGACATCAGAGGTTTTAATTCTAACCAGTTATTTTTCATAACTAAGTGCATTCAGGTTATTCAAGAAACCACTCGCCTACTTGACTTTAACAAAGTAATTGTGTGTTCATCAGAAATGGCTCAGACCTTTGAAGTTGCATTGTTCTAGAAATTTGTGTTTTGGACCACTTCTGTAGAAGACTTTGGTTAAGAAAAATGCTGCTTTGCTGTTGGACTTTTGTTGGGCATGTGGCCCACAGTTACTGTACTGCAGGAAGACTGTCTTCATCAGCCACCATGTATGAAGTTGTGTGAGAACTAGAGGAAGACTGTAGTCTAAAAATACTGGAAACACCCCGTATTAAGTTACTGTACAGTTACTGTACTGCAGGAAGACTGTCTTCATCAGCCACCATGTATGAAGTTGTGTGAGAACTAGAGGAAGACTGTAGTCTAAAAATACTGGAAACACCCCGTATTAAGGCTTTAATGAAGACCAATATAAAACTACTGGCATACAGAACCATTTACTCTCCACACTGGCAGGACTTTTTATAGCTCCGTGGTGCTTTCTGACAGATTCTGAGAGCAGAAAATTTTCAAAACGTGGTTTTCCCAATAAAGAGAGACTATAGCTTTTAAAATACAAACTGAATACAGATTATAGAGAATTTTAGGGATAAGAATGCAAGTAGTTGAGTGCATATGTTTTCTTGTTCAGCAAAATATTGCTGTTATTACTCATCCTCCTGAGCACCTGAAGCTGGCAGTTAATAATTTTCTGGTCTAAAATATTGCCATATAGTTTGTTTTGTAGAAAACATGAAAACCCGAAGTCATAGAATAAATGTCTTGAGTGAATGTTCAGCAGAGATGGCCACAATCCATTTAAAATGCATCAAATATACACCACCCATATTTAAAAAGTATTCCTTATTGACTATGTAGCACCTGGAAAACTATAGCAAGTTTTAATTATCTTCAGAAAACAAAAAGCTCTTGCCAACACATGCTGGTTATTATCAGCAGCTGCTGTATGCTGACATACTCTTTCAGCTCATATGAGGCTCAGCTGTCTTAAACAATCATTGTAAAATGTAAAATAGATTTATAGTGATGATCATTTCTTGTTAGATACTTAACTACTGATGTCATTCATACTGAATTTGGGTTCACGACTTTGTTTAAGATGTAATAAAATTACATAAAACCACGATTAATGTTTCATGTATGAGGTGCACATAGCATGGAATAGGAATTTAAAATATTCAACTGTGGTGCTTTTTTAACAATTAATTAAAAAGAATCAAATTCCCTGTTATGGTTTTAGCACTTGCGTAAAATTTGACTTTCTGCCTTCAAGTAACAATTACTACAACTTTACCAAAATGAAATAGATACAAATTAATTTGATGATTTAAAGAGAAATCTTCAACTTTACATGCCATTCTTCTGTTTATGGCAGTGACTGTTGTCAAATCAGATGCTGCAGTTTTGTTTATTGCGTAATTTAGTAGTTTGGGTTTTTTAATGAAAACAATGTACTCTGTAGAATCTGAGACACCAAGAAATATATGCAACATTTATGCTTCAGTGTCCTGTAGAAAAACACATAGGTATGGTAGATTCTTTTTCAATATATCTACAGCCTTCATCTTCTCCAAGCTGGAAAGTTTGTGATTAACTTCATTTTCCATTACCTTATTTCTCTATTATGTCTTTTAATTTTACAAAGACAGAGTAAGTGCAAAAGATACCAAGCAATCTGAATCTTAACCTGGAGGGAAGTTTTACATTCAGCAAACTGGACTCTTGACATTTTAAATTCTTCTTCAACGTGGATTAAAAATATCCATGACGCTCCACATAGCTGTATTTACTGAAAAGATTATTTACTTTTGGACTTGAGTTTTGATCCAATGTGTTCTTTAATCAAATTACAGTGTACTGAAATACAGTTCAGACTCTAGTTTTAAGTAGGACTCAGGTGACATTCACTCCTACAAAAAAGGCAGTGCACATAGAATCATCATAGAATCATAGAGTGGTTTGGCTTGGAAGGGACCTTAAAGATCATCTATTTCCAACCCCCCCGCCATGGGCAGGGACACCTCCCACTAGACCAGGTTGGTTGCATACTGTCTTCACACCAGCTATCTAAGGGACATTTTTCTTTCCTGTCTCAGAGACGCAGAGTTCAGATCCCTGAGGAGATCCCAGCAAAGAAAAACACTGTGCTGAAACAAAATAGCTCTAGTTTGCAGGCAAGTAATCTGTGCAGGAGCATCACAGGAGCATCACAAAGTTCAAGAAATACACCTGACACCAGGCTGTAGTCTGGTGTTCAGAAACCATGACTGCTGGTTTGATAACAGTATACTTCACTGAAGCTTATTAGAACCTCCAAAACTTCAATGAACAAGAACCTCCCAGGCATCAAGACCAAAGACTTTACAGAATCACAGAACACTTTGGGTTGGAAGAGACGTTGAGAGTTCATCTAGTCCAACCAGCAGGGACAGCTAAATCAGGTTGCTGTGGACTTTGTCAAGTAGCTCCAAGGACTGATATACCACAACTTCCACAATTTCTGTGGGCAACTTGAGCCAGCATTTGACCACTCTCATAGTGAATTTTCTTTTCTCTTATATCTAATTGGATTTACCGTGCTGCAACTTGTTTCCATTGCCTTTCATCCTACAGCTGTGTACCTCTAAAAAGAGTCTGGCCTCACTTTCCGGTTAAGTAGCTGAAGCCAGCAATAAGCTGTCCTAGCTTTAGCCTTTCTTAAGGTTGAACAAACCCAGTTCTGCCCATCTTTCCTCCTATGTCAAGTGCTTCAGCCCTTTGACCATCTTGATGACCCTCTGCAGGGCTTCCTCTGGTACACCCATGACTTTTTTGCAATGGGGAACCGCAAACTGAACAGAGTAGTCTCATAAATGTGGATTAGAGAGGAACAATCACTTACTTTGGTTGGCTACATCCTTCCTAACACCTTAGCCCAGTATGAGGGTGGCCTCCTTGGCCAAAAAGGCACAACGCCTACTTCTATTCAACTTTTTCCAACAGGACTCCGGAGTTCTTTTCTGCAAGGACTGTCCCCCTGCAGGTAGCCCCAGCCTGCCTTGTTCTAGAGGGTTATTCCATCCCAGCTGCAGGACTTTACCTATGTTGAATGGTACGAGATTTTTGTCAGCCAATTTCTTCAGCCTGTCAAGATCACTTTGAAGACCAACCCTCCAGCATATCAAGCATTTCTCCATAGTTTGGTATCATCCACAAACTTGCTAAGAGCACACTTTATTCCATCATCCAGGGTGTTAATAAAGACATTAAACAGTATCAGTCCAGTATGAATCCCTGAAGGATGCTACAAGTAACCAACCATCAGTTGGACTTTCTACAGTTGATCACAAACCATGAGACTAGTGTTCTAGCCAGCTGTCACCCACACTATCTATCAGTCACTGACCTAGTTTGGCTATAAGGATGCTATGGGAGACCAAGTCAATAATAAGCCTCCTGGATCTGTCTCCTTCCCTAACAACCAGCAGAGAACAGCCCATTGGTTATGGTGTACTTAATACTATGTCTGTGAATGACCAAGGCTCAAATCTTGCTCATGTTCCTATCACATAAGCAATAGTAAATCTTTCTTGTAACTCTTGTCCTGTTCAGTTTTATATAAATTAGTAACTATATATGTCAGCACAGATAGTTGAACCAGGACCTCGAGCTCCACTGACCTGTGCCATAAGCACTATGCTGCAAAGTCAACTCCTGTAAACTTTCCATTTCTGTAAGGTACTCCATATTGTATCCATAATTCATTGAATGAAACTAACCTACAGTTTTCCTCTGCAGTCTTTAAATAGGAAAATATAAGAAAACAGAGAAAAATCATAGAATCATAGAATGGTTTGGGTTGGAAGGGACCTTAAAGATTATCTAGTTCCAACCCTCCTGCCATGGGCAGGGACGCCTCCACTAGACCAGGTTGCTCAAAGCCCCATCCAGCCTGGCCTTGAACACTTCCAGGGATGGGGCCTCCACGACTTCCCTGGGCAACCTGTTCCAGTGTCTCACCACCCTCACAGTAAAGAATTTCTTTCTAGTATCTAATTTAAATCTCCCCTCTTCCGGTTTAAAACCATTACCCCTTGTCCTGTCACTACACTTCCTGACAAAGAGTCCCTCTCCAGCTCTCCTGTAGGCTCCCTTCAGATATTGAAAGGCCGCTATAGGGTCTCCCTGGAGCCTTCTCTTCTCCAGGCTGAACAACCCCAGCTCTCTCAGCCTGTCCTCATAGGAGAGGTGTTCCATCCCTCTGATCATCTTCGTGGCCCTTCGCTGGACCCATTCTAACAGGTCCATGTCCTTCCTGTGCTGAGGGCTCCAAAGCTGGACACAGTACTCCAGGTGGGGTCTCACGAGCGCAGAGTAGAGGGGCAGAATCACCTCCTATGACCTGCTGGCCACGCTTCTCTTGATGCAGCCCAGGATGTGGTTGGCTCTCTGGGCTGCCAGTGCACATTGCTGGCTCATGTTGAGCTTCTCATCCTCCAACACCCCCAAGTCCTTCTCCTCAGGGCTGCTTTCTAGCCATTCTCCACCCAACCTGTATTTGTGCCTGGGGTTGCCACGTCCCAGGTGCAGGACCCTGCACTTGGCTTGGTTGAACTTCATGCGATTTGCACGAGCCCACCTCTCCAGGCTGTCCAGGTCCCTCTGGATGGCATCCCTTCCCTCCAGCGTGTCAAGTGCACCACCAAGTTTGGTGTCGTCAGCAAACTTGCTGAGGATGCACTCTATCCCACTGTCCATGTCTCCAACAAAGATGTTGAACAGCACTGGTCCCAGTATGGACCCCTGAGGAACACCACTTGTAAAATGAATTAACTCTGAAGCTTTGCTTCGGTGTGATTTCTCTTGGAAAGCTGTTGATGTGTGTTCAGTCAATGAGTTGATGACATTTGAATTAAATTGTTTTATACTAGCCTGAGGAGGTGCAGGTTAGTTTAAGAAAATACGGGGCAAAGGAGAGATACAGGGCAAGATAACAGGGGAGCGGCAGGTCTGTTCCACCCCTCCCAGTAGTTTTACTTCCCGTGTACAGCATGAGGTGGGGCCATAGCAGCAGAGCAGGTGAAGAAGCCACAACTGAGATAAATATATGGCGAAGGAGGGGTAAGGAAACACATGAGGTGGGTCACTGCTGTCACTACTGCAGGAGATAAAGGAGTCCACCAAAAATATCCAGGGCTGCTGAATCACAAGTTGTTTTTCAGCCTGACTTCTGAGTCTTGCTCTTGCCAGCGGCAGTATTTAAACTGCCTTTCCCCATTCAGGATTACAAATATGACTCAGGTAAATGAGGGCAAGTACCTGCAGGTCTACTGCAGGGATGTACACACAAGAAGGTGAAGCTGCACAGTTTTTTGTTCCTGTGAAAACAGAAGAGTTTGTAGCTAAAAATAGGCATCTAGTTATTGTTACCTACCATTTTTTTATATCCTCTGCCCCAGTTCCTATCAGTAGTGGAAAAATAAAAAACCCAAATAACCCATATAAAAAAATTACTTATTCTTTCTTGCAAACATTTAAATGGCTATCGCAGATTTCTTTTTTATGAATATGGTAGTTGTCTGGAGGAATTAGCCAGATAAACAGTTTTACTAGGTTTCACTGTTGATGGCTTTAATAATAAGTCAGTCATTAAAAAAAACCAAAAAACCCACAGCTCTGAAGTACTGTTTTAAAGGATTTTGACAAGCCTGAAGGACTTTAGATTATAGGGAGTCCACTGTGATTCTGCATCTAGAAAAGCTAGAAAACCTTACTAGGGTCTCCTCTTCAATGGAATGTTTTGTGCCACATAAAAACCAGAAGCAGTTCCCACTGGCTAGCAGAAATAATTAAGTTTACCATGTATTATAAGTGGTGCTGTGTGTTTTCAGAGTAAAGCGTGACTTTAAAGATATATTATTTGAACCTCCCTGACCCTCCTCCCCAGACCATTCAAAACCCTTGAGGTAAGCAGAAGTGAGGGGTGTTCAGCACCCTTTGAAAACGCTGGTAGCAGCTCAGGAATGTGGGATCTGTAGCTGTTACTGCAATTCGAAGATCAGAAGAAGGACCCAGCAAGCTGACAGATTTTGATGAAGGATAGATGGTAACAGAGCAGCAAAGCCAGAGTTACAGTTCCAGATTCCCCAGCGCTGTGTTCAAATACACTAGATCACACTGCCTTTCCAGAACAGAAGAACTTACACAAGGCAAGGCAGCACTAAAGTAATAGCATTTATTTCATGGGGCATTGCACCTGCAGCTTTTTCCAAAGGACTTGGCGAAGATACGGGTATGGCAGTAGCAAGGTGACAGATGTGGCAGCCGTTGGGTACATAAAATCTCTGCGCATCAGTAAGATGGCACCAGTCAGGACATGTAGTACCCTGGGGGCAATCCTTGACCTTTTTTAAAAACAACAGCCCACAACACCTCTATCTTATAACCGAGCTGAAACTATAGCTAAAATTATCTCCATTAAACACTCAAAGTTTCTTGTACTGACAGCAATAGCAGTAATGGGTTTGAGTCTCACTCTGAGCGGGGTAAGGGCTGGTGCTCATTCCTGCAGCTCTGGCTGTGGCCTGGGTGCTGGTGTGAAGAAGCAGCAGGTCACTGCTCAGCCCCCCATGCTGGGCAGCGTCACTGCACACGCAATCCAGCTGAAATGCATGTTCTTGCCAAAAAGGGGTGGTTTTGTCCTTGGCTGCTTCTTCCCTCCCTTGGGTTGAGCTTGGTAAAAGTGCAACTGCAGAATGACTTACATCAGGACTTCTTGTCCAAAAGAAAAGAAATGATTGTGCTTGTATGGTTTTATTACAAGAGAATTGGTAAGAATATGTAGCAAGGGATGAAAGCACTTCTTTTCGTGTCAATCAGCAGCATTACTGAATTAAAAACAAAGTAAAACTGTACCTACACAAGAAGCATATAGAGAGGCAAAAAAGCAACTCCACGTATTGGATTTGTTTGCACATTTCTAATATGTCCTTATTTCATAACTCAGCAGAATTACTCTAAATAGACATTTCAAAGTATCTTAATTGAAAATCTAATTAAAATATATCAAAGTTATGCACAGAACAAATTCAAAATTTCAGTTCCACATTTGTGTAGAAGAATTCAGAATAAAATAGTTTGCCTGGATTGTACTGCCTTTATTATCTGTGGTACACTGATGTTTGCAACTCTCTTGATTACTATTGGAAAGTGGTGTTATTAAACAGGGTCTCTCATTCTTAACAAAAGTTCCCTAGAAACTGGCAGGCCTAAAGGATTTAAAGGTCTCATTCTGAAATGCAGATCATATCTTTTTATTAAGAATTTCTTCATGGATATTGGAAATGTAAAGTTGACATTTCAAGAGAGACCAGCGCAAGCAAAGCACACAGTGCCTGGGCAGGGGAAAGCCAGATTCTCTTGGCATTATTCATAAAGAAAAATACTGGGAGCTCATGTGAATCAGCAGGTAGGAGGTCACAATGTGCCAGTAATATCATAGTGCTCTTCAGCATGCTTGGGAAATGCAGAGATTCAAAACAGGTCTAAGCTCTTGATTTAATTGCTTATCTTTCTACTAGCCCAATTTTTCTCCTCTATTTGCTTTACTTTCTTGTCTTATCACTCTCTACCACAAGAAATAACAACACAGATTTTGGCCCTATGTTTTGCATCTGCCTACAGAGATAACTTTCTGTAACTGTCATTTTCATTTTGGTATTTTCCCCTTCCTTATCACACTACACACATGCTACCTCTTCCAAATCTCCTTACAAAGTATGCTAACAATGTGCTTTTACATGTTTGACAGAACTCTAGTGTGCATAAGATCACTGATCAATAAAAAGAAGCTGTCTAAACAAAATCCTCATATTTATTTTTAGTTTATGTGCATTTTATTTCAGTGTTTATGCATATTTTAATTTGGTTGCACAGAGTTTGCTTGTACAGTTGCCCCTTTCACCCTTTTTTCTTCTCCTCCTGCCTTCCTTCTCTGTAAACAAAATGAAGTGGAAATATGCCCATAAGCTGATCATTTAAAAAAAAATCACAGATTTGGAATGTTTTCATTATATATCCACTGTAGCTAAAAATACGCAGATTTATATTTGGGAGCCTACTTTGCTGCACATTTACAAATCAGAGAAATCAACACTTGTCTGCAGACACACTCATGAGCAAAAATAACACGTTCCCAAGTTGGTGTCATCTGGGGAGGCTGTAGTACAAATTTCCCAGCAGCTGGGAAAACAGGACTGGGTGGAAGGCAGTGCTGACAGAGCTTCCCTGACAGAGGGGAACCCAAGATGAGCCTCCAGAAGTCCCTCTGGGTGGCCATGTTCTGAGGAACAGCCTGACCCTACAGGGACACTACCAGACAGGCAGCAGGAAAATGTCCTCGTTTCCTACGGTTGGGGTGATTTACTTCATTCAAGGTGTCCTCAGTTCTTTTTGCTTTAGTGTCATTTCTTGTCCACCGCCCTGAAGCGGTACAAGAAGCGATCATACCCATAGGAATGTGGCTACTTGTGAACCACATAGTCTCATGTCTTACTTTTGAGTGCATCTTCCCATAGTGTTAGATATTCAGGCACTGGAATAATACATGCAAATTTAAAGCTCACAGAAGGTAGACTGAATTAAGGATCCTAGTCTACCCCATACATGTTCTAAGACACTTGCAATAAGCCATGGTTCAGCTATACAAACACGGCATACATTCTCAATGTGTTCTGAATAGCTCTTCCATGCATCACAGAGAAGATGAAACATATCTATGGAAGATGCTGTCTACTGTTGACTTTGCACATGAGAATTTTGGAAGCGCTCCAGCAACAAGGCATCCATCAGTCATTTGTTTCTTCCTATCTCCCACAAGGTTTATTTCTAGTTCCACCTGTGAATGTCCCAGCTCAAACCCCTGTCCCAGCAAACATCCTGCTCTGCCCTGTGGGCACCCAAGGGCAGCGCTCCGGGAGGTGTATCCCAGGGGGCTCTTAGCACCTTGTCACTTGACCACTCGATTAACTGTGTGGCCGTTTATTGTGGGGCACTGTGGCTGTCCCTGTTGAGCTTTTGGGTAACAGGGTAATCAAAAGGCCTTTGGCTGTGCACACTCCTCCTTTCTGACCCTTGTAGCTATGGCCGGGTGTGGAGCCGGAGCATGGAGATGGCTTGTTCTGCGGTGGGCTGCCCATCCTTGCAGCATGGTATAGATGCAGTGTAGGAAATATTTGTGGGGTATTACAAAACGGCTTGTGACCCGGGACAGGAATGGTGAGATCACGAGCACTGAATACTGTGGGGACCGCCGGGACGGCAGCTGCTGCCTGTTGCAATCCCTGTGGCACAGCTGCATGCAGACAGGAATGTCTGGCACGGAGGGAGTACGCCAGCGAGGGGATTACGCGGTCACGGAGATTAAGACAACCAGGAATGCATCGAGTAGCTCTGCATAAGGCTCTTGAGGTTAGCTAGAGGCAACCTGTAGATGTGGGTTTTGAACATCAACCCAGCCCAGGAGTTAGGTGCCACCACTAAACTGTGACAGGTTTAAATAGTGGCTTTAATGAGTGGCTGTCTTGGTGGTAGAAGTCAATAAGCAGTGTCCCTGTGGGGATTTGAGAGATGACCCAGGGACGATGAGCATGGCTAGTACATAAGATAGTATTTCCCTCAAGAAGAGTTAGCTTAGTCAAGTTGGGCTGGTGGTGGTGATATTTGTTTGCCTTGAGGAGCACATCAATAGAAAGGATTGCAAATATAAGGTGGCCCCAAAAGCAGGTAAGACAGGATCTGTTGGCAATGTGCATGGTACTGACATGACCAGCAGGTCTGGCATTTAACCTGCTTGAGGAGAAGGAATCTCCTTTTGCTCTGAAGAGAATAGTTACCTTTTCAGTGGCCGTGCTTGCACATACCTGGTTGCTGTGGTGTATTGAAACTGCATCTGGGATGACAGCAACTGCAGGAAGAAAATCGCATCACCAGTTTGGTTGGTAGAGTGCACATTTGGCTGACTGAAGCCTAGATGATGGTGCCTACAAAGCCCGTTAAGGGCCAGTGTTCTCAGTGTCTTCGGATGCACCCAGAAAATGCAATTTTCATCACTGTAGCTGCTCAGTACCACTATAGCGGGGAGTGCAGTGCTGTGTGATGTTGCAGTTGTTTATTTTGACACTGCTTGTTGTGTCCCTACATGGGACTGAAAAGACTAAAAGCTCTAGATAACAGGTTTGTGCCTGTTCTTTCTTAACTTTCAGAGACCGGTGTAGTTCTGGGTCATAACATTTGATTAAAAAGTAAGAAAGCATTAAAATACCAACTTTTCAAGTGTTCTCGTAGCAATTAAGTGGTGCAGAATAGGCAAGAAAATCGGGAAGTGCAGTGTCCTTTGTAAGCTGAGCATCAAGCGGTGAGTGATAATGGAAGTGAAGTCTCCAGCAGGGACACTGCCATCAAACACACCCTCTGTAGAGCCAGGAACTCCGCATAAAAGCCTGGCCTAATTTGTCTGATCAAAGCTTCTTGTCAGATTCAAGTGCAGACTTTCTCCACCTAGGCTCTTTGTAGGACAATGTGTGTATTGTGGGGGGAGTGTTCAAGGGCTTGTTCGACGACTGCCGAGTGGTATTTGTTTAATGCCAAACCTCCTGAGTGGGGTTAGATGTACTTGCCAACGTCAGATATCTTAATCTGAGCCCGAAATGCTGCGATAATACTTTTCTCAGATGCAATGTCAAAGTTAGGTGGGGTGTACAGCAAGCAAGGCTCATGGCTTACGGTATCTTATTAATGAATATCATTGCATTGCATATTAACTGCCTCAGCAGTGTCCTTATTAAAAATTTAACTTGCTATTTCTGCAGTAAACATGATGATGTTTGCTTAGCAATAGATAACAAGTTCATGAACATTAGACCCAGTGAAGGCTTCTTTGTGGTGAGTTTGCACGGTGGGGCTGAGCTTTGTACGGATTTTCTTTGGCTTAATAAGGATCGAATTTGTGCCGAAGCCTTTTCTTTAGTGAGCCACTAAGAGGCTCTCTTTCCATTACCCTGCTGCTTATTTTCACAAAACTTGTAAGAGTTTAATACCTTTGAGCCATCTGTCTCTCTTTCAAATCAGCCAATTCGTTCAAAAGTTATTGGGGGAGGTGATGAGGAGCCTGACACAGACAGACCAACATGCAAGCCATGGTCCTGTGAGCAGCATTTCCTTAGGAAATCAGTCTAAATATACATTGCACAAATTCTTAGAAAAAGTCTTTGTCGATTACATCTCTTTCATATATTTTTTTTGCGAGTTTTAAATTAAAAATTGGCTTATAATAATAGGTAGAAGAAACTTTCAGCTTATAAATGGGAACCTTCTCCTGGTTTTCAAATGCAGCATGAGAGAAAGCCCAAAGCAAGGCCTGAAACAGCAATGGTATTTGTTCAAGAGTAACCTACCTCAGTTAAAGGAACCATCCAGCCGTGGGATCTTAGAAACCTGCACCTAATGGACACAGACATCTGACTTGCCAGTTCATGGACTTGTTTTGCAATGCCCTTATTTACATTTCCTGGTGTCATATCTATCTGTCCAGGAGTTTTGGCATTACTGGGGGAGTTCAAATCCGCTCACAGTGACTACAGCTCTTAAATCAGCCCCTGTCAGCTCAGGGTATAGTGCTGTTCACACTATTGCAGCCCCATTGCTCCAGGCTTTCAACGGGCATTTGACAAAATAAATTTACTGCCTCCAAAAGCAGTAACAGTGGTGGCTCTAGCCCTTATCTTTATGCACCGCCTGTAGTTCCACCCAAACAAAGGAGGTTATGTTGAGCAACTGCGTGAGTCATTGTAGGATGGAAGCTGAGTGTAGGCTTAGGGACAACAGTTGGTTACAACAGACGGGAGGAGCACATGCTAAGAAAGATATGACTGTCGGCAGTTGAAAACACAGCAAGGCCAGAGGCACATGGTATGTACATATGGCTTATGATGTGTACATATACAGGGTTTCTTCCCCGCTCAGTAATTAAAATATTTAAATCATTGTCTGCTGGGAAATTTAGGTTTCTCATGTTAAGAAGCGGTATACAATTGCATTAAATGGTAAAATGAGACTATCATATAACATTTGTCTCCACTTTGCCCTATAGTAGGGACAAAAATATTCTTAGGTCATAAATACCAATGGACCTTAGTCATAATTGTATAGTTGCTTCATTATGTTACTGTAATGCCGCAGGGTCGTCTTTGTGGCCTTATTGAAAGCCCACACCCAGGGCTGACTGGGAGTGCCTAGTCCTGGACTGATAATCCTGCACGCACGGGTCATCGTGGGCGCTCTTGGGCATCTAAAAACCAACCTGTTGCTGCAAAAATGCAGGAGAAGTTACATCCTGTGTGCTTTTCATACGGCTACCATAGCAAATACCCTGTACATGGAGCATCTGATGTCTCTGGTCAGAGGCCAAAGCAAGCTGAGACTTCTTTCCCCCCAGGGTCCCATGTCCGGACCTGAGGGGCCCATGCATTAGGTGGCACCACAATGTACACTTTAAACCCATTGGGCTGCCTACCCATTTGTTATCTCGATACCTTCTGTTTTATTAAGTAATGATCCAACATAGTGGAACAGATACAGCAATACAAGCTTTCAGCATTAAGTCTATTTTCTAATGGTTTTATGCCTAGAAATCCATTGGAGATCAGCATCACCGCCAAGGCTGAATCAGGACCTGAGTCCAGCTGTGTGATGTACTGGGTATATTTACCCAAGTGCTGTGTCTCAGGGACACACAGTGTCTCAACACATTGGGTAGGTACGACAGCTCTCCCCTACGCCTGCAATGAGCAGGTTCTTTCATTTGGTGGCAACAGCTTAATAGGATTGCAGAGGCTGTACATGCCAGTCATCCCATTGCAGGGTAATTTCTAATGACCTGCCTCTCTGTTGTGCCTCAGTCGTGGAAGAAGCCATCACACAGCTCATCAGAGTGAATTTAGCTCCATTTGTACTCGTCTGTCAAGTGTCTGAGCTCTTGTTTAAGCATCTCGCTTATCACAGCGAGGCGGTACTAAAGGTTATTGCTGTCCTGTCTTTTTTAATTATAGCAGGACAGTATTTTAATAAATGATGACAGAAGTAAACAAGTACCAGAATAGAAAATAAAGGATTGTATTATACCAGAGCTATTAGTTAGCATCCCACAAATCAGTTGGTTGGTAGTTGTAACGTTATTGCTGGGACCCTGCGTTAGCAATAGCCTTGTTTCCGAGGCTTTGATACATGTATATAGCCAGACTTTGCTACTTTATTAATATTCACAGGATGAGAGAAATATAACCATGAATATCTGTCTATCAATAGACTGTTTGGGAAAGACACAAAAGTATTGATTTCTATTTTACAGTGCTCAGTGAGCATTAATTTCCCCACACCAGTTGCCATAATTAAGTTAAGGCTCTCTCTCCCGAGTGTGAACAAATGATAGCACACCGCACACCTAGGGGGTTGATGTGCAATGAATAAAACCAGATTTTTAACCCCAGCTCCCACCTTTTGGGGGAAGTAAAGACGGTAACTCTGAACTCTTTTCATGGATATCAGGATGTTGAAAACTTGGGTAATTAATATTGTCTGACTTGATGCAGTGACTGAGCAGGTGGGTGCCCATTATCAGTGGGTGCTGTTGCTCCCTTTACAGGGCTTGATGTCCCCAGGATCCAGACGCTGTGCAGGCCACCCACCTGCTGGGGCAGATGCAAGTATGCAGGGGGTCCTGAGCTCAAGAGATGGTCATAGCTCCAATGGAAAGGCTGGGGACCAAACTAAGCTTCTCAGGCTTTACATTAGTTACTTGCTCCAGGTACTCTGTGTAGCTGGAGCTTCTCGCACTGACCCCATTGAGAAAATCAGGCATCTTAATGCCGATCTGCATTAATTATATTTCTCCTTTCATTTTTTTCAAGTCTCTGAAACCAGATTTTCTTCTTACTTGGCGTATTCCTTAGAGCTCAATGAGATGTGTGAAATACTTTTCTAATCTTGAGCAATTACGGAGCTTTTTGGATGTGGCTCCCAGGGAAAATATGTCTCATATGTGTGTCTGATTTGAGAACAGGTAAACTGTTTGAATTTACATTTACATGCATGAAAATCACCTCTGGGCTGAGATTAAGCCCAGAAAGCGTCAGCCCCAAAGACACTAGTTTGACAGAACTTCTAGGAAATGCAAATGAGGGTTAAGAACTGAATTTGTTGTTGAGCAATTATCTTCAAAGTAACTAATACTAACTAATCTTCTGCACAAAATCATGAAGTTCTCTTGTATGGCTGCAAAATCCTCTGGTAGCTGGGCTCATGTGATACGCTCAGTCTTCAGCAATGGAAGAAAGGGCTGAGAACAGGCAGGACAAAGTGTGGGACAGTGGCTGGAGACTCAGGCTTTGTAGAAATCTTGCAGCCAAAACTCCTGAGTGAAGCAACACTTGGTAGGAAGGGCTGCACGGGCAGGCTGGGGGTGGTTCTTTGCCTTTGGAGACTGAGGATGTTATTCTATGGCGCCTTTGCCCCTCCCAGGATGATTCAATTCAGGTTTGAGCAAGTAGTGCCAGTGCCCAAACTCATGTTCAGACTCAGGTCTGAATGTTTCCCAATGACTCCGCTGAACTGTTAGCATGTAAAGTGACAGGCTGGGTTTTCCGTCTCGCAGTACGTTATTAGAAAGGAAGGGAGTGTCCTCTGCTCTCAAGAAGAGGGAGGCTTCCTTCGTATTTTACTCTCACTGATGATTTATTACAGCCAAAGAGGTGCTTCTTCTTCTTAAGCTGCAGCTTTGGAAAATTACAATTCTACATTTCCAAAGCCAATTTAGTTCTTCTGGTACGCGGTTAAATAGAACAGCTGTGTTAGGGATATCTCTCTGCAAGAAGTACTAGTAATTTGAAAAACTCTGAATAAGTCTTGCTGAAGTTTTCTTTGAGTTTTATAATAAAAAGTACTAAATGTACATAAAAAGGCAGGAATCCAAAATGTAATAGTTATATGTCATTTAAATGACAATAGCATGAATTCAAGTTGTACTCGCTTTTGCTTTTTATAGATAATAGAGTCCTGCTTCTTGCAAATTAGGTAATAGAAATCGTGTGATCAATGAGCTAATGCAGTTTAAAACAACTTTCTTCTTAAAATAAGAAGGAGAAAACTGAATTTTGCTCTTGGTTTCACTTGACTGGGTTCATCAGCAACTGGAAAGTTGAGAACAACCTGGTACCCAGCTCTATACCCATGCTGGGAATACAATTCAGCACTCAGAATATACAGGCTCCTATTTATGACCAGAAAAAGAAAATTGTGCCTGTAAACTCTTCTTCACTGGAAGCAAAATCATACATGGCTGTGTGATTTCGGTGTCTATGGTTCCGGTCTCAGTGCTGCCCCCTTTCCTAGGCATCTGGCATTCAGTGATTTGTATGTTTCAATTAAGTTGCTATAAAAAATGAGTAGCTTGAGGGCACTGGTTTATTACTGGTATCCAACTCTATTTTCATTTACTAAATGACATTCTGAAAGCTTCTATTCTGAACATAATCACCTTAGGGTATCCACTGAGCACAGCCTGGATGATTCAATTATTGCTGAATGCTCTTCTCTCCCCAGAACATAGGGCTTCGCGCATTAGCAGCATGTTTAGTGTTTCACAGTTGTTCTCTTTGCACTCATCAGGGTTTTCCCAGGAACATACTGGAAGGATGCAACTTGATGCTGCTTCCTGAAAACATGTTATCTTTATGTCTCTTCTCACAGTAGTTGACTTCTCCAGATGAGCGTGTTAAAGCTGATAGACATGGTTTTTATTCTATTTCTTTGCAACTACACTTTCTCCTTACTGTTTAGGAAATCTTTGCATACTTTTCATGAAGTTGAATTACAGAAATTTCCAGGACATGCTTCATCCACATGGATTGTCAGACAAAATTAGTTTCCATAGTTTTCTTGGGAGCTAGTGTGAATTTCAGAGCTTGCAGCAGGTCTGCAATTTATGGGTCAGAGCAGTCGCTAAATCTGCAGAGCTATATGATGACGAATTTTATACATGGGAACAAAAGGTTGAAAACAATGAATGCGTCAAAGTTTACATATTCTTTCTGAAAAGCCACCAGGAGTGAATGTGTTAGCAAGTACTGAACTTCAATATTTCTGAGTTTGTACAATTTTCCAAATTTCAGTTTACCTGGTACTCCTCTTTTAATAGACACTTTTGAGTAACAAGATAGCAGCCACTAACTGAACTGCTATATATTTGAGGATTTCCTTAGTCATTATTGAAAAGTAGCTGAAGTCTCTTGTCAGCAGATATCCCAGGTAATCTTGTGCACCTCTCTCTCCTGAACTCTCAGCTGTTGCTGTTCTATTGCCAGTACTATTCCACGATATCCCTAGATGTGGACTTCTCCTTCCTGACTGATCTAGGCACACACTCTCCATACAAGTTTTAAATCTTTTTCCCTTCTGCTTAGTTTCTCAACACCTCAGCCATCTCGGCTGCCCCAGCAGTTCAGTCCAAACACACCTCCCAAAGTGTTACTGGGCATACTGGTCTTTTAATCACTCAGATTTAAACTTTCTCAGGCCTTCTATGGTGACATGATGGGTTTGAAACATTCAGTAAAAGCATGCCAGATTTGACAAACATCTGATGTACCAAAGTGTCCTTCAATAGCTCAGCTGGTGGGCTGTGAGGGAGCCAGAACTTTCAGGGTCCCCTGTGCTGGTACAGATTCCCTGTGTCCTAGTGAGGAGCCTGGACATCACAGCAAAGACTTTCATATGTGCAGCTCAGGGCACTTCTGTTTATACATAGGTCTTCTGAGTCCATGGACTTAAGACAGGTGACCTCAAAATACCTCAACACTGTCAAGCTTGGAGTTCATGAGGGGTGCTGGCTGCTCCTGGTGTTGCTGTTGTCAATGACTTGCTCTTGGTTTCATATCAAAAAATGTGTCATTGCATCCTTGTCCTTCAGGTGGGAAATCAAGAGGCATTGGTAAAGGCTGAAGCCAAACACTTTTTTCCTGGTATTTCTGAACGGTGAATATGTTTGAATTTCAGTTCGGAAGAAAATTTAGAAAAATCTCTTTTGATCCTGCTCAAAATTAAACCGAACTTCTACATCTCCTGCACGTCGCAAATAGCATAGGCACATACCTTCCCAGCTACTCAACAATCCCAGAGCTAGCAGAAGAATGTGAGAAGCAATGGCAGTGTTCATGAGTCTTAGGAGGAACTAAAGGGCCTGCTACAATAGGACAAGGGGTAATAGTTTTAAATTAAAAGAGGGTTGATTTAGACTAGATATAAGGAAGAAATTTTTTTATGATGAGGCGGGTGAAACACTGGAACAGGCTGCCCAGAGAGGTGGTAGATGCCCCATCCAAGAAACATTCAAGGTCAGGTTGGACCGGACTCATAACCACCTGATCTAGTTGAAGATGTCCCTGCTTGTTGCAGGGGGGTTGGACTACATGACCTTTAAATGTCCCTTCCAACCCAAACTACACTTTAATTCTATTAAAAGCTTGACAGAATATGAAGCAGAGATGGCCTTAGTGATGACCAAAAAATCTGCATTCTTTTTTCTCTTTTCTAACCTGAAAAAATATTTTTATTTCTAGTATGAATGGCATACTAATTCCCCAAGGATTGATGTTTGCATCCATTCAAGCTTGGCAATCAACAAAAATGTATTAGGGCTTATCTTCTGTTGCTTCTGTAGTGCAATTGGTGTTGTAATAAAATAGGATACAAGAGGAAGTCACAGCATAAAATATGAATTGAGGCTTCATGAAGGCATTGTTAAAATCTTGCCATCTGTGAAGAGACGAGGTTTAATATTTCTTCCATTTGCAAGTCAATGAACTTGCACCAATGCAAATCTGATTAAATCAAAGGGGTAGTCAGTTCCTATTATTTTTATTAATGACCATAGCTATAATCTCTGTAAACACAGAGTTTCTGACACTTAATAGAAAGATTTGACCTTGTAAAGCTTAAACCCATTAGTTCATTTGGCCTGGCCTCCTGTCTATCTCATGGCTTGTGTTGAGAACAGAATTTGGTTGTTGAGTGTCAGCATACTTCCCTGAAACTCATCCTATCTTGCCTTGGAGACAAAATTTAAAAAAAAAAAAAAAAACAACACGCAGAATCTACCACATTCCTTGGTAGTTTGATCTAGACTTAACTTCCCTTGTATGAAAACCATACGCTTAACTTTTAATTTGAATTTGTCTGTCCTCACATTCCAGACATTCTTTTGTGCGCTCTTCCTGGAAGATCTTCACTGTCAGATACCACTGCACTCTAATAAAACTGTTTCTCAAACTTCTTTTTTAGATAGATGAAATGACTGCTGCCATTACTTTATCCAATACTTACACAATTCCTGTGGCTGTTTTTTGAAACCTCTCAGTTTTTTCAAAAAGGATGTCAAAGCTGTCCCCAGTATCCATCTCGAATTATTATTTCCCTGACGTATCTCTGAGGATCTAATTACTCAGGTGTTTTTTTTCCCCACAGTATTACACAGCCGTTTTTCCCCTCAGTCCTTTTTGGAATCACTGACATCATGATCACAGCATCTTTTTGAAGGCTTCAGTCACCCACCTGAAGAAGGAATGAGTTTTACCTCCCAAGGGCAGGGCCACTTTTTGGCTGTATCTGCAGTGATGCAGGGCAGGCGAGAAGTGCAAAAAAGCTACAGATTATGGAGGAAAAAATAAATTTGTTTCTAAGGGAAGCCTGAAAATCCCTTTGCAGTAGTCATGGGGCAGGATGCTGCATTTTGAGAATGACAGTCCAGCTGTGTTGAAATGGAGGAGCAGGAAACATGAAGGCATTGGGGTGGGAAGTGAGTAGTACGTGCCTCCCATCTGCTGGGACAGTGATATGTTTGATTTGTTGCTCACAGTATGGATATGCAATGATATTGCCCTGATATTGTTCTGTCATATTTTTAGTATGTTTCTAGTAACTTTCCTGCAAAAATGGTACATTGTAAGTTGAAAATCTCTTTTCTCCATGCATTCCAGTCAGAGTCAGTCCCTTGAAATCCATTTAAAAAGCAAATCATAGGCCTCTGAAAAGAGAGGCAGGAAAATCTTAAAAGCACTAAATTCATCAATTTGGAATAAAGGAAGCTTAAAACAGACAACATCTGTTGTTTTCAATCCCATGGGATTTTCTGCCTTTTTTTTTTTTTCCAAATCCCAGCCCTTAATGAAGAGCAATGTCAGATTTAGCAAGAACAAAAAAACCCCAACAGTTTATACAAAATTAGAAATATGTCAGGAAATCTGAAATCCTTGAGTATGTAAGCCTGCGTCTGCACCAGATATTTCTTTGCTAATGGAGAGTAGTCCGAGTACTGTGTGATCACAACAGTTTTCAAATGCTACCATTTATTTAATTAGTCTACATTGAGGTGAATATTGGCTGAAGAAAAAGGAATTACGTTTACTGTTTAATGGCCAAAACCAGCTGCAGAATTGTACCCAAAGGTTTTAGAAAGTTGGGAGGTCTTTGCACAACACTAAGTGGAATTGCCATGGCATATACAATAGCATAAGCTACTAAAATCGTTGTGGGATGACATAAATTACAGGGAAATGCAAAATGTTTCCAAGAATAACCAGGGTTATTAAGATATTGCTAGAAATACTCTTTTATAGTCAACAGATTTTTTAATACTAAATTTCAACATACTAAGTAGATGCATATGTAAATCACATTCTGTCAAAATAACTTCTTGTATAAACTTTGTTTTCTTAAGGGTTTGGAAAACTTCAAAGCAGTTCTGAGGTACTGAGTCAACATACCAATGTCTTAACAATGTGGAAGCTGGCACTGCAGGACTCTTTAAGTGTCCTATGATTTCCAGCTCGAGTGTTAGAAAAGGAAGCGTAAAGGGAAGGATTCTGAAAATGGCTACAACCTTTCACACTTTCCCTTGCTGCAGGTATGGCAATAGCCTTTTGGCAGCATAAGCTTGTCACATGCATCAACATACTCCTGTACATTGTGCCATGAAGCCAGACTGTGAAATTGCTGTATTATATAGAGAGCTGGAAACAAACTAGTCTGCTATGCAGATTTCTGGGTTAAGAGGGGAATAAAGTTGATTGTGCGATGTAAACCTGAGCTTTCCTGCCATAAGTATATCCCTGAAAAATTAAATTCTATCCTGCTTGCAAGGAAAGAAAGTTCATGTACCTTCAGCTATGTGACAGAAAACAAGGCAAAATCTTTAGGTGCTTTGTTAGCAGTTGATCGGGACCGGAGGGATCTGCCTGAAGTTATCGCTGTTCCTTGGTCGGCAACTCGCAATGATCATGAGTGCCATCAGCCAACATCCCTTCCTCTGCTTAAAAAAAAAATTGCCATCCCTTTTTCAGTCCTTTTCTGTCATTCTTGCTATTTTAACCTTTTGGGTGGACCCTACTGCAGTCCAGTGTGGGATTACTTTCTTATTCAAGGCAGATCTGGCAGTTGCCAACCCCTCCCTGGCTGCTGCCTCTGGCTGCCACGCAACATTCAAACCCTTGTTTACCCAGTCGCAAAGCCCTGTAAACCACAGGTCAAATTAACCTTAATGATCCTTCACTCTTTGCAGCCCAGAAGCACTCGGCTGGGATGCTGGAATGTTATGTCCCAGGTAAGAAGATTTTGGAGGATGACTGCGTGGCCCTCTCAGGGGCTGGTGAACCCATTGGAGTTCACTCCCTCGACACGTTCAGAAAGCGCCATGCAGCAGAGCTTTGTGCTTATAGCCCCCCTTCTTCCCCTCAGTAATTACATTTGCTTAGGCAAATGAAGAGCTGGCAGGCTGAAATGTAGGCCGAAAGGCACATGGTACTAAGGAAGCCCTTCCCTTTGCACATACATACTATTACATGCCTGTAGCAATAATAATTCTGATTTGTCCATGGGTTGCACTGAGAGGTAATTTCAAGATACAAATCTCTCTTGAGCTCTTTCACAGAATCTTTACAAGGAGCTGGTGTATGAAAAGAATTCAAAAGCTCTGCCGTGCGTCACAGATACATTTGTTAAAGCAATGTGTGCATGGCTATTTTTTGCTAATGGACTATAGATTAACGAAAAACACAGTCATGTAACTTCAGCTCTATATTTCGGGACTTGTTAGTGCTGCTACCGCATCTCTGATACAGCAGAGTCGCAGTCGTACAAGGGAGGATTAGCTTGATTCCTAGCTTTATTAATGATGCTGATATAGTTATTTTATTAAGGTCCTTCTTATTTTAGCTTATCTTTGACTGCGCTGAGAGTTATGTATGCAAGTAAAAAGAAAGGGCATTTACTCTGGGATAAATCCACTGACTCAGTTTAATATTGACAGCTTTATCTGGATTTAAGCCACAGTATATAGGATCCAAATCTGAGCCGACTGCTGACTGTGAGCACGTAGGATTTCTTCTGGTGAATTTGGTATGGTTTCAATGTTTGCAGTAGTCCTGTAAGTCTAGATGGTTTAAGGTTCATTCGCTGTGCAAGCTGACCATCTGCTCTCAGTAATTGCAAACTCATTTCCAGTATTAATAAACTGCTCCTGTGTTCTTGCATATCTCTAAAATGCCTCAAGCAACTGTTCCTTCCTCACATGGAAAAGTCACAGCAGCAGCTGTGAGATTCACAAGGACTTCAGTGCTTGTCTCTTGCTACACTTCTGGCAGCAAATCGCAAAGTGCAAATAACTTTTCTAACTGCCTAATAACTGCGAACCCATTAAGTGTAACTTATGTGACACCAGAAAAAAAACCACTTGCTTTAGAAGAGCCCTAATGGGATTAGCAAGTATGTGAACACCTGGGGTTGCTCTCAGGGCTGCCTGCTAAATGGAACATGTTAGAGATAAGGACCTGGCTTCTCCTTCAGCGTTGGCAAGAGGAGCTGGATGATGCCCAGCAGAGCTGGGGCTGGAAGTGTGAGGTGGAGATGCACCATCTCCAGGCACCTCCCTCCCTCCCCATCTCCTTCGTAAGGTGAAAGGATGCTCATGCTACCTCCCACATTTTTCTTTTGCTAATGAACGGACAGAATTCTGTCTTAACAAAAAACTGTTGTCTTCATGAATGCTGCCACATCTGTCATATTTATTTAGCCTCCCTTGGCTAAATTTGACCAGTCCCAGGAACAGCTCAAGGCACCACTTTGCACAGTGCTTCCCTGAGCGCTGGTTTGGGAGTTGCAATCACAGCATGAGCTCCAGCATGGGCATCTCCATGCACTGCATGAGGACAAGCCAAGCGCTGAGGCCAGAGGGTCCCTGTCAGCCCACGTGGGGACGGCAGGCAGCCTCAGCCCACCGAGGTGAGGGGGCATCTACCAAAACACTGTGGCTACCACAAAGTATCCTTGTAAAATGATATAAAAGTCAAAATCCTCTTCCGCATTGAACTGCCCAAGGTGTATATTTGTGCAGAGACCACCTCATGGCTAGTTTCTTGCAAAACAGCTGTCAAAGGACAAAGTGATGCTCCCATTTTGCATAATACCTTAATGCTTTGAGGTAACCACCAATCAGAAGGGACTTAAACCCACAGTCCTCAAATCTTAACAGAATACATGACCACAGGGTTGTCAAGTACATGAGGGCGATACAAGGAAGAGGAATAAATATACATTTTCACTAATATAATTGGTTTTTCATAGAATCATAGAATTGTCTAGGCCGGAAGGGACCTCCAGAGGTCATCTAGTCTGACCTCCCCACAGTCAGCAGGGACATCCCCAACTAGATCAGGTTGCCCAGGGCCTCGTCGAGCCTCACCTTGAATATCTCCAGGGATGGGGCCACAACCACCTCCCTGGTCAACCTGTTCCACTGCTCCACCACCCTCACAGTAAAGAAATTTCTCCTAATCTCCAATCTAAATCTGCTCCCCTGCAGCTTAAGGGGAGGGCTTTTTTATTGGGCTGCCCTGAAATTTCATTTTAGGAATTGTATGACATAGTTAAGCTGTTTAATTACCTATGGGGGAGGGCTTTTTTATTGGGCTGCCCTGAAATTTCATTTTAGGAATTGTATGACATAGTTAAGCTGTTTAATTACCTATGGCAAAAGGGTGGAAGACATGTCAGAAGTTGCAGAAGACACAAAAATATTTAATTAATCCAAACAGCAGAAGATAAAGGGACCTAAACAGGATATAATTAAGCTAGGTGGATGAACAGCACAATGGCAGATGAAATTCAACATTGCAGAAAGCAAGGCAATCAATAACTGCAAGAAATAATCTGATCTACATTGACCCTTTGCAAGTCTTTAGATAACCTGTAACAAATTAAGTTTGCAAAAAGATATTGAAGTCTGATTTTCAGCCCTAGGCTCTGTAGAGACTTTGCCTTCTGCGGAAGTCGGGGTTTAATGTTCTCCCTTAGAGCGCAGCTCTGTGCAGGTCTTGTCTCCAGATTCTTACTGATTTCACTGTGTCTCTCATGCAGGGCTGTGATATGATCTCTGACTAACCAGCAAAACCCCAGTTAAAACCGGAGGAACTGAGTTTCTTCTCAGTATTGCTTCTTTTGCTTGTACTGTCCCTATGTGTTTCTTGGCATACCGAGAAACATCCTCAGGTTTCTTCCCTGCATTCCAGCTTTCACCGTGTTTTTTCTGCGTACGGGTGTTTATTGCTGTAGTTAGTTCTTCAGCAAACTCCACTTGTTAAATCCCGCTCATGCTTGACATCCTTTCTGTTGACTTCTGCAGCTTTGCCAGGCTCCAATAAGTGATGTTCAAAAAGAGGAATTGATTTTAAAAGTGGCCCATGATGTTTGACTACTCATTGTTTACCTTAGGCTTGTCACAGAGGAGTAGCTTCCCTCCGGCCAGATGCATTGCATGCTCCTCCTCCTCATCATCATCCACCTCCTCCTCCTGGTTTTCCAGTTGCAAGTGAGCAGAGCTGACTGCCCACAGCAGGTCCTGCTGCTCCCACCGGCCTGCCGAGGCTGGGATGCCTTGCTCCACAAATGAGATTTTAAGATTTTAATGCCAGAATTAAAAATATCTCGTTTTTGGTGTCTCCCATTCCTCATCTCCTTTCCCCTGAGTTCAGGCAGCCAGGGCCAGGGCAGGCGTAAGGCCTTCACGGCCTCTAGCGGGCAACGGCCAGAGCTGCAGGACTTCCCACACACTACAAAATTCCAGGGGAAACTATTTTTTTTTAAACCAGTAGATGTTTTCCCTGGTTCCCTATGGAAACAAAGCTTATGCAAACCCCCCGTCTGTGTGCGCTGTCTCCACGCCCTCAGCAACTCTGGAGCCTGGTTTCAGGTTAATTTGCCAGAGGTGCAGAGATTTCACAACTGGTTTGTGTCGATAGCCGTGCCTGCATTGAGAAGAAACTTTTAACACTCTTCCTAACAGCAAGACTGTTACTGTCCAACTTCACACCAAAATACCGGCATCGGAGAGAGATTATGCGTATGGAAGAAGCTGCTTGGAAATCTGTTGTGAATCAGGCTCATTTGTTCACATGCTCACAGGGCTCCTGAGCCTGAATTTTGTTTGATAATTTGGTTAGTGTGGATTCAAAGAACACCACGTCTCTCCCATGGGACTGTCAGATAGTCCTGCTGGGAAGGGAGAGGGGAGACACTCGGGGTTGCTGGTACTGCCCAGATCATCACTACATACCGCCTGCTTCGTGGCTTATAAATTTAAACAGGTGCTTGAAAGACACTCCAGTTCTTGTATTTTCTTTCTGTTTTTAGCTACTGGCTTATAGCAGCAGTCATTAAAATACAGCAAATATAAATGACGCTCATAGATAGATTCTTTCTAAGAGTTCAGACAAGCTGTTGCCGTATGTCAGTAAGAACACAGGAATGAATATTCCTTTGACCATGAAATAAATCCTTTAGATTACTAAAAATGAAGAAAAACTGTAGTAAAGAAGAGAAAAAAAGATATGACTGACTGCAGGCTGACTTTGGCTTAATCCAACAAAATAGGCAGTCCTTCAAGTGAACAAGAAGGGAGCGTATCATCTCCTTCATCATGTATCACTTCTTGTAGCATTTCATTTGTGTTTGAAAACCTCTTTCTCTAGGGAGATGTTGGATGCCTTGCTTTATTTAGAGCATCTAAAGGTATTTTTTAAACATAGTGAAATGATTTTAGGTTGACATCGTAGGAAGGTGATCTGGAAGAGTCTCTGAAGTGGTTAGTATCCAACTTCTTAATTTAAAAAACACTTATTTCTCATGTCTTACAAACACTTGAAATGACAAAATTACTGGTAATGACTTTTCTGAGTTCATACCACAAATGCCAAGCCTGCGAAAATTGAAAATGACTCAGAGGAAACCATTCAGCTTTGTCTTTGGGTACAGAATATCTTAGAGGGTGTGGTTTTTTTCTCTCATTTTTCCTAGAAGTGATGTTTGAAAACAAAACCACAGTGTGGCCTTTTTGTGCTAGGAAGTCTTTGTTACTTTTGCCAAGAGAGTTAGAGGATGACAAGGCTGAGTGTGGCATCATATGCTTTTGGTACACAAAAATATGTCTAATTGGGACCATCTTAGGAGGTAGTAGAGTGATGTAAATGAAATCAAATCTCAGTGTCTCTGTCTCTTCTGAAAAATCCCTTCTCTCTCTGTTCCCTTGTGCTTGGGCTCCTCATTTCTAAAACCCAGTAGTGGCCTCTTTTCTGTTCCCTTGTGCTTGGGTTCCTCATTTCTAAAACCCAGTAGTGGCCTCTGTCTTGGCTGCATTGGCTGTAAGCGATAGTCTCACGTGTCCTGGTAGCTTCCCAGCACTGACATACGTAATCAAGATCTTTACAGCAAATCTCACTTTGCAGGAAATGGCTTTGGGAAAATCCATCATTTTCTTTGCCCAAAGCCGCCTAATGTACTGCCAGTTTTTGTTTTTCTTTCATTTTTTCACCCTCTGTAAAGCATACTGAAAGATCTGGAGGACCACGGTGATAGAAATATAATTAGTAAAGATTTTTGTGCATGTGTGTGGTGAAAGAAAACAAATTTGTCAATAGCCTAACACCAAAAAATGAAACGTCAGTTCTTTGGGTTTCTGTAAGGGCAAGGAGACAATGTTTCATACCTCAAGCATAATGAATTTTGGTCAAAAAGAGTCTTTATGTTTTTAAAAAAGAAATTTTATGCTGTGCAATAGTCACAAACCAGACTCCTTTGCTTTCTCTTCCATCAATGTGAGGATGGGAGAATCACTTACTGGCTGGCACCACTAACATCTAGAATTCATGTCCATTCCTTAAGTGCTTGTTCAAAATAAACCCCTGATGTCTTGATTATGGCCTGTTAAGCTCCAGAGCAGTTCCTCAGATAAATTGTCAGCATGTAAGCATTTTTTCCCGCTGATGTTTGAGGCAGGACTGTGCAGAAAAACTTTGTCTTTTCCTGTTGCTTAGAGACAATCTTCTCCTGTGATAAGCACAACCTTTCTTTATTTTAATGAATCCCATCTTAAAAACCCTGAGAAATGCACGATAATCTGCAAGAGGTGAGGTAGGTCTTCTAGCCTTGTTTGGAGTTGGTTTCGTTGAAGGAGGTCTTAGGTGTATGGATGTGCTCAGAAAACTTTATGGTTTTTTGAGATATGAAAGAGGAGGTGCTGTAACACCTGTTTCCTCCCAAGCTCTAGGTTGCACTAGTATAACTAGTAAAAATCTTGCAACAGGAGAGTTGCTTTGTGGAGAGTTTTGCTTGTCTGTTTCCGTAAGTATGGTTATGAATTTTTGCATATCAATGTAAGAGCTGAGTCGATATAGGGTACTTAAGGCCTGGCATACTTCATGCAATGGGCTTTCTACGAAGAGGCTTTTTGATGCTGTGAGCATTCTGGCCGTAATTAAAATATTGCTGTATGTAGATGCTGCTTCTTATTTCTGATCTGGAAATGTATTTTGGTCAGACCTTAAGAATATGAATATCAGAAGCATGTCAACTTTAAGATGCCATATATCCTACTGCATTTAAATTGATATATTTTCCGTAGTCTCATATCCTACCTGCTCATAAACAGGGTGTTTGGGAATATAGTTGTCTTGTCAGATAAATTACCTGGAATAGTCACAGACCTGGCATTGAGATATGACGGTGGAAAATCTATACTTAAGACTGTGGCACAGTCAGTGCATTAACTACAGCTCCGGTGAGAGACGGAAGAAGTTTCACCCTGGGCAATGACCGTACCTGGTTTTGGAAATGTCAGCAGTCCAGCTAGAGCAGTATTTGGAAGGAGGCCCTTGAAGTTTTAGGCAGTACAGGATGTGTTCTCGGCCATTTACTGCTCCCCAAGCCAACCATAAGCTAGCACTTGGCTGGGTATTTAGGGAAGGCTCTGTTTCCATAGGTATTAGGGCTCAAAACCATTAAGTGTTCTACAGCTCTTTTACAAGAGGAGTAATTACATCCTGTCGGCAGAAATTACTCCTGCTATTTAATTTGGAAACCATATTCTTTGCCTCCAGTCTTGTATTGTTGTACTGCAAATAAGAGCTGCATTTTCTGCCCAGGGTGGTGGCACTTCTCTTTGACACATGCATGGGGGATGATAGCAATGGCGATGATGTCCCTTGGGATGACATTTCAGGTTTCCTTGGGACTGAGGTAATTTTCAATGGAACAGGGATATAGCTTCAGAAATCAAACTTTTCTTTGCAGCAACAAAAATAACTTTTCTAGCTCTCATTTCCCTGCAGGAGGGCTCCTGAGCCAGCCCCTGGGTGCACTGGGTCTTGAGGCGAACGCTGATGCCGAACTTTTCTCTCTTACTCTGTCCTTTTTAAGCCTTTTATGTACAGAAGGAAATTAGCACTCCAGATGATTATTGTCTGTTAGTGCTGTGTTTTTAATTACTGATTTTCAGGACACCCAATTAACTTTTTGCTGAAAACAAGACTTTTTTTCCTCCCCTGAAGCAAGCCAGTGATTCACATTTTAATACAAACTTTTTAAAAAGTTGGACTCATGCAGCAATTCCAAGAATTTTTATTTCTGAGCTCTTTGAAGCGTTTGAACGAACTAATGAAATACCATGCCTCTGCCATGCACAAACTGAACCTCAAGTTAAATTGGGCGGCTGTCATTTAAGTGTAGCGAGTGACATTTTGGGGCCCCTGGAGATGTTTTATCCCACAGGATCACATTAATGGGAGCATATGGCCATGCTCTCCCAGGTTCCAGCCTGCGGGAGCAGGGACGCAAGGAGGAGAGGACACTGAATTGAACACGACATAGCCGGTTCCTGGGAAGGGAAGAATACCAGGGAACAGAGCTTGCTGAAAGGTGTTGGGAATCAGGATGGGATTTCTCACTGGGTTCCATCAAGGCAAAGCAAACTGCTTTGGGCTGGGCTCTGGGAGTCCCTGCATTGCAGCAAGGCAAGCAGTGATTCGGTCGCGTGATGAGTAAAGCAGAGAGGCGCTGCTTGACTTTCATAAGTGAGACTCAAGCTGTAGAGTTTGGAGCTGAAAAACATTTATGTTGGCTATTAAAGGGAACACATGTGACACAGAGATATGCCATGTAAACTCCAGAGATTTTCCAGCAGGAGAAAGACTCTGAAAAGCTAAATGAGTACCAAGTATAAATTAGAGAGGTTTTCCTGAAAACTAAGTTAGATAATACATATTTTGATCCTTCAAAGAACGTGTTTTATATTAAAATGCAAAAGCGTATGGCTTTCTCATCAGGTGGAGATAGTACAACTGTCCTACTTTGCATAGCCACTGCAATAGTAAATGGATGACAAATAGTTCAGGATGCCTTTGGGAAATAGCAATCTTAGGTGAGAGCATATACTGCATGAAATCAGCCCAGGAAAAAAGTCCTCACTCAACATATTATCATCACAATTTTCTACTTTAGATGGAAAATTTTCAAGTCCCTTTTTTCTTTTGATTTTTCCATGAAATATCCATCTTAATGCAGGGTTTCAAATAGTAATAACCTGGATATTATTTTTCCTTTCCTCTTGCCTTTTTTGCTGAAAGTATATCTGTGTTATGCAGTACTTTATGTTCCCTCATCTCTGTAACTTTTCAAAATTTCATAATCTTTAGGGAAAAATATGCTTGTGTTTGTAGGGGAACCCTGATGACAGGGTTCACCTGGTCCTGGTAGCACAAAATAAAACTTTTGCCTCGAGTTCTCCTCCGGAATCTGCCAGGGTTAGCGCGGGACATGCGATAATAAAACGGGATAAAAGGGAAGCGGCAAATAGTGGGGCAGTGTCTCCGTGTGCCCGGCCCCTGAGGGCAGCGCGGTCTGCGGTTGTGCGGTGTTTGTCGGTGGCATGGTACCGTGATTAGGGGACAGTAGCAGGAAACACTGGCATAATCTGGGAGGCTGGCAGTTGGGAGCGACGGAGGAGATCAAAGGCTTGGATGTGTTTGCAGACTGGAGAACAATTGCGAGTCGCTCCCAAAATGTGACCTGACAAGGCAGCCCGGCCACCGGCTCTCTCTGGGAATGTATTTCCACAGGAGAGGTGAGTACATGGTGCTGTGGGGCAATACTGCACTCGTTTCTCGTTCCCCGTGACCCAGCCCCTGTTCAACTTGTGTCGGTGCATTCAGAAAAGCTGTTAGAGGGGAAATGGCTTATTTTATCAAAGGAGATTGAAATGGTCGCTGTGTTTTAGTCTCCTGTCTGCGGGCAGAACAAGGCTGCCCTCATTGCTGGCAACTTGGAGGATAAACACCAATGAGGGGAAAACAGCCTTTGAGCTGCAGGACCACGTAGCCCACCTGTGAAGAAGCTTCAGCTAAAAATGAACCTCACAATGACCAGAGTGGCAAGGCTGCAGAGCAGTGGTGGGGAGGAGATGTTGGGAGACTCAGGCGCTCATCTTCATAGATGAACATCTTCATCTTGCTCATTCTTCCAACTTGCTTCCATTCTTCCTTGTATCTCTTGCTTCTTCTCAAGGGACTCAAGGGATTACCAAGTCTATCTAGCAGTTTGTGCATGTTGTCTTAGCAAAGCAAACTCTGACTGTAAGAAGAAATAATGTGTTTTGAGTATCTTAAGAGTTGTAAGATGCAAAATATAACAGTTTTAATAATTCTGTTTCGCAAATGCAAATACAAATACACTGTAATCAATGCGCCTTTAAACTACTAAAACTTTTCCCCCTGCCAACCTCATGGTAGAAGGCTCGACAAATTAAATTTATTCAATTGCCATAGAGAGTCCAGGGCCAAGCAGACATAGCCATCTTGGTTGCACTGAGAAGGCCAAGCTTTTCTATTTACAAGTCACTGGAGAAACCTGGCAAGTAATTTATTCCTCCTCCTTCCGCCCCAGTGCAGTTGTGGGGATGTGGGGAGCTGAAGCTATTTGTGAACTTGGTGTTTCAGCAGGGGCAGAAGACCAAAGGGGCTGTTGGACTTGAGACCTCATGGGGGCCTTTCCAACCTGAATGACCCTAGGGCCCTGTGATCCAGCTTTTTAAAGGACAAGGCAGGGCAGACTTTCACCAGAGCCCGTTGAGCTCTGCGGTTGCTCCCTCTGCCATACTTTCATCACAGGGTCTGTGAGCACTGAAGGTCCTTGGATTGAGTCCTAGCTCCTTGCAAAGCAGCTCTTTACATCAAGGTGAAAGGTCTTTCTCTGGCAAAAGTCCACCCACCCAAATGTTTGCTCATGTTTCTTCTGGTGATTCCCCAAGTATCAGCAGAGGGAGGGGCTACAGGTCTGAAGACCCAAATGAAGATCTGACCCAACAGAGCTTTCTTGCTTGTTGAACATCTGGACAAGGGATAGCAATTGAATAAATCTGCAGGTCTCCAAGTCTGTCACTTTGTATAACATTTTCTAAGCTTTTTAAATGATAGTGAGACTAATTAGCAACATGTGACCTCTTGTACCTGACCTGTGGAGTCACAGTTTGGGAAGTATTCTCTGATTTTTTGTGGCGGTTAGATCTGGTATCCAGTCTCAGCAGATCTCATGACTATCTCCAGGTGAGGGGGAAGTGAAGGCTGTGGTGTCTGCACAAGAGTGGCAGGAAGAACAATCCTACTGTCCTTCATCCCTGGGACACCATCTGCGCTACTAAACCGAGAAGGGTCAGGGATCCCACAGCCAGGGGACGTAGACTGACTCATGTTCACACTGCTTAGGAGAAGGTTAGTCGGAGTGGTCAAATAGAGAGCCAGAGAGAGAACCAGCAAATAGCTTGCAGGTAAGCAGTGCAGATGATCTGGCTCCCAAGACCTGACCTCATTCCATGGTCATCTTGCGTTCAGCCCTACTGGGCCACTGCAGGGCTTTGTTCACAATTGGCCAATAGTATGGCCCAATAGGAGATGATTTGCAGAGGGGAATCAGTCCTGATAAACTAACATCTGTGCTACCACATTTTGCTGGTTTATGGTGGATTTACTTTAGTTTGAGCTCGTGAACTGAATGCTCACTAGTGATGGGAGCAGATCTTCTTATTCATCCCTAAGGAGAGTGCACTGTCTGGAATCAAAGCTCATAGGGGATGATGTAGTTTTAAGAGTAAATATAGAATCATCAAATCGTCTAGGTAAGACAGGACATTTAAGATCATTGAGTCCAACCATATATTTCTTTTCCCCCGCAGCTGGCTTTATTTCTTGTTATTCATGTGATGGTCAACAGTTTCAGGCCATAGAAAGAGCAAATCTTGCCCTATGTGCCATAAATATTACTCCAGGCAGTGGACAAAATGCTGGTAAAAGTCCTTGGAAGATCTCCATCCCAGGTTCATGTAGTGCATGTCACACTGTGGCGTTGAGCCTTTAATCTCCTCTTACAGCCTTTGCTAGATTCAAAATTCTGTTATTATTCAAATGGCTATGTACCACTGATTGGTCTCATTTATGGATATTCAAGTACATTTTAAAGGTCAAGCAAGTAATTTTAATCAGTTACGTGTGTTTTGACAGCTGATAAGAATGTACAGCAGGCAAAGTAGATTAATTTTATTTGCCATTACATCTTTGGATCGGGCGCAGGGATGGTGCTTCTCCCCTTCCCGTTTCACTCTCCCTCGTCAAGCTGCTGGCGCGGATCAACCAGTGCATCCACAGGAGAGCACTGTCGTTGCAGCACTTCAAATCTGAGTCACAGCTGCTTGGACGGGGGCCCAGGACCTGTGTCTTATGGCTGCTGATTAAGAGGGTAGTAGCTGCATCAGCGTGGTGCTGCCCTCAGCTCAGAGCATTCTTGGTTACTTAATCCATACTGTTTTCTTCTAGGCTGCCTGGCTAGTAACCATTTGGACATTTGTCTGGCGTAGGTGTTCTCAAATTCTTGTGTGTGGGGCCACTCATGCGGTGGGTGTGGAGAGCTGTGGGATCACAAGATGACAACTGACTGCCCTCAGTTACTGTCTGCAGAATTGTAAGCGAAGAAAAGGAGAATATTTTCCCGTTTCCACAAATGGCAGTCACTGACTGGGAGCAGGGCTTGGGCTCGGGTGCTGTCACATCAGCTCCTGCCTTGTGAGCTAAAGAGCTAACTGCATGGCTTGTGGGACGGACAGCCAGGCTGACCACCCCCAGCACGAAACAGATGAGATTCTTCAGCTTAGGGAAAAAAAAAAAAAAAAAAGAGGATTAAATGGGATAGGACAGAGCCCATGAAGTCATCTATTGTGCGGAAAAAGGGAACTGGTGAGAACGGCAGAGCATGTAATGAAGTGGTTTAGAGAATTGGCGTAAGTAGGCAGAAGGGCTTTTTTTTCATGTTTTTCCACTGTGTTTTTGGAGCACATTAAGAGTTGGGCAGACACGACGTCAAAAAGGCACGAGATCCACTCGTACGCGACTGGTGACGCAGTCATCCAGCTCCAGCTCCTGGCCAGGGAAGCCCCCAGGTCTCCTGGGGAAGAGCTGGTGCCGGCACAGGCTGCTCTCCCACCTTCCCAGAGCGGAGCTGGAACTGGGGGGGTCCTTGATTGAGCCCCGGCAGCAGCTCAGCTGCTCTTCAGTGTGGGCAGCGGTCAGGGGACCCTGTGTGCCACCGGGACACGGGCAACTATTAGCGAGGAAGGAGTCAGTTCTAGCCTTTCTGACACTTGCAGCTGGGATGGGCTCTCACCACAGTAAAAGGCGAGAACCCCAGGATTTTACAGCCCTTTCAGACTGAACCCAGATCTGCCCAGTCAGTTTTAATTTCCACAGCGCAGTCTCTTAAGATCTGGAGGGCGGAGGATTAAAACAATTTACAGTTTACAGAAACTCGTCTCTGTTTTGCTCTGTTCATGGGAACAAAGTTCGTAGCGCGGCTTTTATGGTACCACCTTGCTTTTATACTCTACGCTTTGTTAAACATGATAATGAGCTCAGGGCTGTGTAGCGCACTCAGGGCTGTGCAGAAAATAAAAGTGTTTCCTGCCCACACTTCAAAAGAGCTGCTGCGATGGCAAAGGCTCTTTCAAGCTTAGGGCTGCTAGCCTAAACAGTACGTACGCTGGGTTATTCTGTCAAAAAGCCCAGTATTGTAAATGTAAATTTATCTTTGTAAGAATGACAAGCTCCTGTTCAAAGCGAAACGTTATATAAAGCAGTTCAGCGAGGCAGTATGTTTTACCATATTCCCCCTCTGGAACAGAGAGGAGTTTTGTATTACATTAATCAGCTTCTAAGCCCTGAAGGTCACAATTATCTGGCCACTATTTTTCAGTATTAGTGATTTTAGTACATGATTAACTTTCATGTGTGCATCATTAAGATGAGGAATTGTTTTTGAAGTTTCAAATAGAGCAGCAGGTCTTAGCTGTAGTATTTGCCATACTCGCTCAGCCACTGTTAGAAGGGATGATTTATAGAAAATCCAGCTGTGAGTTTTCGTTTCTTCAAGAGCGGGAGGCGGGACTAGAAACCAACCTAAAACCAAGCGGAGCATTGATCAGAGTAGAAATGATGTAGAGCACAGCTCCACAGACAACAGCTAAGCATCGTGGAAGTATTAGCTGGCAGCGATAAGGAGGCGGAAGCAGCGCTCGGTGACAGAGGAGCCATCTGTCAGAAACTGGGAATCTGATTTCAAGAGGCAGAAAATGAAGTACAGAAGAAAGTGATTTTGGTTCAAAGGTACAGTGAAGCCCAAGGATATCTGTGGACAGTAAGTTTCTATACTGTAGCAGTGATGTTTAATACAGCAGCAAGTACTGTTTGGAAGGGCTTTTCAGCTTTGAAAACAGACAGAAGTAGCTCCTTTATAAAATAGCTTTTACTTAAAGTTTTTGGGTTTTGCTGTTGTTGTATTTTTAAGATGTAAATAAGCTTATCTGTTTGAGGTGGCTTGGTTAAAAACTTGTAAACAAACTTTAAAACTGCAGGAGTCCATCACTTCAGAGGGTGGTTTTGTTTAATAAGGTCATCTGCTGTCAAGGATAAGATTTCTCTGTAACCTTTCTGAAAAATATCTTAGAAGAAAAGACTGCTTTGGCCTCAGTTGCGAGGTGAAAAAGGGTAGGCAAGAATATTTTTTCTGGAAAGGGGAAAGGAGTTCCCACCCAAATAGATCTAAACTAACTGGAACTACAGTGTATAAACACCCCGGGGCTAAATCCTACCCTCACTTAAACTGATGTAAGTCAGGTTTAAGTCTACTGCAGTTAATAAAATTACTCCTGATTTAATTAAGGATAGAATTTGGTTGCACATTTCTTAATAATGAAAAAGCCCCATGGTTCTTTCCAAAGTGCATTTTATGTTAACAGATTTATTAAGGACTTGCTTTAAAATACGTTAAAATTAATTGTAAACTCACATTGTGATGCATCGTTTGTTGTGTATTTGTATCCTTGTTTGAAACTAGCACAAAAGCCAGCATGAGATATTGTAAGCAATCCTATTATTTCTTGTTAGCAGGTTCTCAGATAAGGTTTGCACTGCTCATAGTTTCATGCTCGTTTCAGTTCAGTGGCTCGTATTTGGGGTGATATGCTTTAATCCCAAAACGGTTTGTGAAGCTCCAGCTGGGAGCGATAAGGAGATATTAGCTGTAGCAGAAAAGTGTCAAAGTTCTGTGCAGGATCCCAGGCTGTATTATTGGGAACGAAAGCGTTCTATTACAAATTGTACAGAAAAATTACCTTTCTTGCAGTGGTTTTAATGTATGAGTTAGAAGCAGAAGCATTGGCTGCTGAGGAGAAAAAAAAAAAAAAAAACAACCAAAAAACCAACAAAACCCACTCACTATTATGGCCCAATATGGATGACAAAACACTGTAGCATGTGTGGGAAAATGGCTGCAGTCCAATGTCTGGAACCATTTATCTTCTGGTAGAGTCTGGAAGATGACTGTTTTATGTATTTTACAGAAATCCCTGCTGATTGATTTCATTTACTTAGGGGGAGGGGGCACAGCGACTGATGGCGGGGACAACTGGGGGGGGAAAAAGTGGATTCTTTACATTATCCCAACATCCTGTTCTGGTTAGGGTTGTTGGCACCTTCATAAGGGACTGGACCGTGCTGGACAGCCTGGTATGTCCTGCCACTGCTTTTGCTACTACACACAGCCAGAGGTTTGCTGCTTCTTTTTGCATCTTAGTGAGCTAAAAGTTGTGGATTCTGTTTCCACTACCACTGGGCACATTTTGGAAATTACGATTTGCAGAAGTCTGAAGGGGAATGGACAGAAATGGATCCAGGTCTCTGTAAGCAGATGGTAGCTTGGGGGATGGTGGGCACTGCTATTGAAAAAGGAAGAAAGAATTTGTGAAAGGTCTGGGGGAAAAGTCCGTTCTGAGTGTGCAGGGCTTGCTGAAGTAGCTCATCCCACTTTGGCACATGAGATCTATATGGTAGGATGATGATACACTTTTCTTCTGATGTTTGTTGCTAAAATAGCCACAATTTCTGGTGCTTCTTTATTTGTAAGGAATAAAGAGCTTGTCAAGCATGGTAGAGACAACTGGGATATGCTGTACATCAGTGTCTTTCCTTTACCTTACTGTTATTTTTGTGTGTGCTCTGACTGCCTGTCTGTCAAGGTGTTTGCTTTCAAATCAATTAGTCTCGCATCACGGCATGACAGTCACTTGTTATACAGCAGGCATATCTACAGACATTTGCTTTCATGTTGAAGGGAATCAGTGCCAACATTTTCATATGATGAAACAAGAGTAGGGGGTTACATTTCCTAGTCAGCGTGCTGCTACTGTGTTGAGGTTTAAAAAACAATTGGGAGAAAAAGGATCTTTCGGTTGACAACAGAACTTCATTTTGTACCCATCGGTCTCTTCACAGGGTCCTCTAGTAATGGTTACAATAGTATGTCCAGTTGAGGGTCATGTAACAAACTTGGAGAAATGAAAAGTATTGTGTCTCTACCATCACATCCAGTTTCACAAACATAACAACTCAGTACAGTCAAGGCATTCTTCATTAATAAGTGGAAAAGAAAGACAGATATATTTTGCCCCAACAGCTGAGGAAGCTTCACATATTTATCAGGTATTTTTACCTGATTGGTAGGAGCTCTTAAGCAATGTTGCTTAATCAGTATCCCAGGAACAAATCCTCCCATCACACCCTTCCAAACAGCATCCCATGCTATTGCCCTGCAGTGTCTTTCAGCCCACCAAGGTTCTTTGGCTTCACCAGTCATCATGCTGTCTTGATATGTGCTCATTTTCTGTGTCTGTTTATTTCTTGAGGATGTGCTTAAGGCTGTCAGACATTTCTTTATTACTCATAGGTTGACCTCTGATTTGTAGGTTTACAGGAATTTAGATTAATTGTAACCTTTTCTACTTTGTTAATTTTCTTAGCCTCCTTTTCAGCAGCTACCTGTTTTGGTTATCTTCCTAGAGAACAGTTTCGTGTTGGGACCCTCCCAGAGAGGCAGACAGTTTTGCTCTTGATTAAATTGAGTTTGAGCCTTTCCTTTTTTGGTAGATCTAGTTGAGGAGGGCAGTGGGTGGTGCCATGAGTTTCAGGTGAAGGTACTGGTTCTCTTCCTCGGGTATGCCACTGAGAGCAAATCCAGTGTCTTCTTTAAATCTGCCTTTATTATGGGATCCTTAAAGGGGACTGTCTTCCTCATCGACAGGACTCTTAATGAGATAGTGCTGGTAAAGAGACCCTGTGCAAGTCCAGTGTCTCCCTTTAATCTTGCATTTGAGCAGGAGGGGAAAAAAAGTGGTCTAAGCCAATGCAAACGCATTTTTTCATCCGCTGGGACTGCATTCTCCTGCTCATTTGGAGCACATTTGGGGACTGCTAGCCCTTGACCCTTCCTCTTCTGCAAGAGGTTGTCGGATGGTGTGCTCACCCTCCAGCCATTTCTGCTACTGCCCACACAGCCCCTACGCTATGATTAGTCAGCTCTTAAGTCTCTTCATTTCCTGGAGACATCCTTCTTGCAGCCATTCCAAAGGTGCCTTCCTGAGTGCTCTACTTCTTACAGGTAAAATACCACAGAATGTATTTTTCAGACATTACATATTTTTCCATTTTTTAATACGTTTAATCCTTTTTTACTTTGTCATATAGTACATGACAAGCATAGGCTGGGTGGTAGGGCTACAGCTGCCTCTTGTTCTCTTACCAGATATTGTGAAAAACAGAAAATTAGATTAAAAAACAAGGCCGGGGGGAGCTCTGTGGGCTGTGGAACATTCTAAAACCTCCTACTGAACGTCTGTGCAGGACATACGGGAACAGCAAAGCTGTTACGTACTAAATGAGTTTGGAGTAGAGGCCAAGTGAAAGCAATGCATCTGTGATTTACTTATTCGTTTATACCCCTAACCTAGAATCATGAATTTTTGCTGTCCCATAAAAAGGATGACTTCATGTGACCCTTTAAAGCCTTCAGCATTAAGTGGCATTAAGTTGATGGCTACTTGTTTTGTACCTTAGTGAAAAATTATGCATAAATCAAGCAGGCTTTGCTTGTAATGTACTCATAATCCTCACAAGCAAAACTCCCACCCAAGTCTAGTGATCAAGCATGGTTTCTTGAACTCAGCAGAAAGGTCACCTCATAAAAAATATGGGGGTATAATATTCAGGCCACCCAGGCAATTTTTTTTGGCTAGGACATTGCTTTAATTAAGTGATTGTAAAGTTAGAATAATAACAGGATTCTGATTTAAGCAGATAAAAGCCAGGGGAGCTACATTAAACTCAGTTTCCATCCACTGAACACATCCAGACGAGCTAAGTTCACTCACTGTTTGAAGAACATTTTTGCACAGAGCGACAGACAGGTTGGACTGAGGTTGACTCCTGAATGTTCTGGGGTTTGCGTATTTAAATGAAGCCCTTAGCATTGTTTGTTCCTTAATTACCTCTGGTTTGTTGATTTATTGATGCTTTTGAAGGCAAGTAGACTCAGTAAAACATAATCACCCTGTGTCACGTAAAAGCTTCTGTTGAATCTGTGGACGTTATAGAGAAAAGGAAGGGACTGATTGAGGGGGCTTCTGTGGAGATGATCTTCCACCTACGGGTGAAAGCGGCAGTAGCTGTCTTTTAAAGGTGGAACTGCATTGCTGAATTGCAGATGAAATGGAAGGTCTTGTGAAATCACTGGTTAGCGCTGTCTCAATTCTTGAAATCTGCCAACGCAGCCAACAATTTGGGCAGAAGGTGAATGGGAACCTGTGGTCCTGCGGAAGGGGTTGGTGGTTGGAGCATCTTCATGGAGCGCTGTGGGAGGAGCAAAAGCTGCACTTACCTACTCTGTATGCATAGGCCTTTTCATGTGGGGGTGACTTTGGGGGGAACAGGAGCTCTACATGCTTTAGCACTTGTTACGCAGGCTCTGAGCAGGGATGAAAGCTGCGAATGGCAGTCCTTTGCCAGCTGTGAACACTGATGTACAGTTGAAAAAATCACAACATGGTCCCACTTGACTTAATTTGGGGAAAATATTTGGAGCTTGCACCTACTTTCTGCTGCCTGGGTCCCTGGCAACCCCATACCTGCATCCTAAACCCCAACTACAAAAAGCACCTCTGTGTCTTCTTTTTCAGTGCAGAGGAGCATAGCATCCAGGCATTACTTCCTCCCCTTGTGTCTCTCCTGTGTCTGTCTGTCCTGGCTTGGACACACAGAGCAGGAAATGGGCCCTCGCTTGTCAGAGAAAAAGGATTTAACAAATTGTTTGTTTAGGAGATGTTGGTTTGTCACAGGGGTACATGTGTCCCATGGCTAAGGACCTAATTGGGCAGCTCTGTCATCCTAATTTGGTTTGCAGGAATACGCACACAGATGACCAGGAGCGAGTGTGGTAGGTACAGGGGCAATGGTGTGTACCTCTCTTGTGCTTCTGAGCCACTGACTTCAAAATAGAGATGTATGTTAATATTTAGCGCTTACACAGTGCATTAAATCGACATAGGCTTGTAGGAACATGTCTCATTTATACATCCAAATTAATAGAAGAAGTAATCACACATAATAGTCAGTCTTTTCATCACTTAACTCAATGAGGAATGAAGACACTGTTTTCTTTGGGCTGTAATGCTTATACATACCTGAAAATACCATCCCATATTGTCAGTTCTTTGTAAAAACACCACGAGTTTATCGTTACAAGAACATTTCGACAGCCGTATAATGAGTTAACTTTACATTTTAACGAAACTGAAAATTAGGAGGCTGACCCAGATCTCAGTGGGGTATCTCCACTGGAGTTTTTCAGTGAACTAGGTGCTGAACGAGCTAAACCAGTTCATTTTAAAAAACTGTTTGAAAATCATCTCTCAGAAAATAGAGTCTTGAAAGCCTGGTACTGATAATGAGCATGCTGGCAGATCTTTGAGCCAGCAGTCAAACGCCCTCATGCTTCATATTATTTATTTATATTACATTTATATTGCCTATCTGAGCTTCCAGAGCGAATTCAACAGACAGCTATAGTTCTGCCTTAATTCCTCAGCCCTGGTTGCTATGGCATCCAAGTTAGGAAAATATCTGCCAGCTCCAGGTGGCTGAGCACACAGATGGGTGAAACATGAGAAGTAATTTAGGGAGCCATGAGGTGGTATCCTACGACTAACGAGTATTGTCCATGGTTTTTGCAAAAAGAGGCAAGGAGTTGTGAACACTGCTGGGAAACCTGGGCTTTATTTAGCTGCAATGAAAGAGGCAGCCTGTACCAACAACCTACATTTGCACTGAGAGGCTCTGCTAGTGAGCTATGAAATAATATCCTGAACTGTTCAAATTAAATACAAAATTAGACATTAGAGGGGACTGAGTGGTATCACCTGTAGTCATCCTCAATAGCATCTCAGTCTGGGATTTGTTCTACTCAGCTCAGTGGGGTTATAGTAGCTGTTGAATAGGGCAGCAGAACTGAGCCTTCAGGTTAAAGGCAGATATAATGAGAATGGTTCGTATTGTGCAAAAAAATACATTCTTATTTATGGTCTTGCTACTGGGAATTTGTCCCTTGAGATCTGCATAATATATACAAATAGGATCTACGAATTCAAACTTTTTAGTCTTAACTATGCTCAGGATCAATATTCAAATGCTTTGGCAGAGTTTCTTCCCCCATCCAGTTGTCACTATTTTAAGTCACTTTAATAGAGAGAATTAATTTTCATTAAAAGCAATTTTTTTCCCAACATTTCATTGTTTCCAGTAAGAAAAGAACAAGAACAAAGCCTACCAAACAAAATACAACTTGTCTAAAATCTCATAAAAGCTCTTACACAAGAATCTATCAAGCCTGGGAAAATATGTGTTCTTTTGTAAAAACATATTTTTCCTTGAAGTCACTGCTAGATTGCAAAAGTTCACATAACATATTGGTATGTGTATGTGTTTATGTAAGACAAACCTCTGTATTTCACTTTCTGATGTCATTGTTGCCTTGGCAACTGTATTTTATTCATTAGTAGAATATATGTAATTTGTTTCAGAGCTGCATCATCTTACAAGTTCATTTTTCTTTATGAGAAGTGGTTTCATTTTCTTATTCGCTGAGTAAAATTATTTTTCTGATATGAGAAATAACATTCTTTTGATCCTTTTGGAGGTATTTCTGTTGCTGTACACAAAACCCAACAAAGTTTGACAAATGTATGCTGATAAAGTCATTAAATACTTTAGTTACTGATACATGCATTTCTTATTAAAGTTCTTTTGCTGTATCTGTTAATCTATTATCTTATCTCTGGCTTCACTGGTAGCCAACTGGAGACTCTGTCCGTGCAGTTCCAGTCAATAGGTATTACATGGTTATTTTCCTCCTGAGATTTCAAATTCCAATTAGTGATACTTCGCAGGATCTCTTTGAACAAAGTAGTATTATAGAATTTATTTTATACTTAGATAAGCTGAGATATGCAAAACTTTCCCTCAAATAAAAGTAAATCTGAAATTGTACCGAGAGTAGCTCATGAAATTCAAGAATCTTTTCATAGAATCATAGGATGGTTTGGGTTGGAAGGGACCTTAAAGATCATCTAGTTCCAACCCCCCTGCCATGGGCAGGGACACCTCCCACCAGACCAGGTTGCCCAAAGCCCCATCCAGCCTGGTCTTGAACACTTCCCAGGATGGGGCATCCACAGCTTCTCTGGGCAACGAGAGTAGTTCTTCTACCCTCTGTGGGTTTGTCAGGTCTAAGGGTTAGTTCCTGACTTAGGACAGTAGCATTTAATGCACCAATTGTCCTGTTGCTACTCCAATTTCTGTGAGTCCTGGTCACATTTATGAGAAGTCGTGGTCCTGACCTGAAGACCTTTCATTCTCACACGGACTGAGCTGGGGTGAGGGTGGAAAGCGTAGGTGGGGTACCGTGTCTTGGTTCAGATGTGCCATTGTCTGATTACGTGCACAGCTGGAGAGATCCACATAATTACATTTACCAAATATCCTCCTGGTTTTGTTTTTGTCCTTTCCACCTTGTTTATTTGTTTCATGGCTTATGAGTAGCACAGGAGCCAAGAGCTTGCAGACTGTGCAGCTTCCCGGATGAAATCGGGTGGGGAAACAATGAGAAAAAAAACTAGGGAGGCCAAGGAGGAGGAGAAATACAAATAGCGGATGGGAAAGTAATGGAAGTTCAGCCAGATGTTGATGTAAAAGCTGTCTTTTTTTATAGAGAGCTGAAAGCATAGCCATCTCTACAGTCCTAATATTAACAATTTACAAATTATAGCAGTGATTGTATTTATATGTCATACAGAGTGTAAATGATGGGAATGGGTTGTCAACACACATAGGAAAACAAGTCTGAAAATCTCTAGCACTTTCTTTAAATATAATAGTTCCTGACAATTAAATATCCCATTGGTTGTTATCTAAATATTTATCTTCAGTTAAATTACAAGAAGTCCGCGGTCAGAGAATACCCACACTCTTCTGTTCTCTGTCTTAAAGATGAAATTATGTTCTACCTTTGAAAAAGCGCATGGTTTCTGGTTTTATTCTGTTTTATTTTTGTGGATAACTTTGAAAAAAAAAAAGAAAGAGAAGAAAGTCTGCCATTGATGGCAAGCAGGGACAAAGGCACTGCTACTAGATTGTGGTTTTGAAGGCTGTTTACCATGCTAAGTCAGAGACCATAATGTGAAATCATGTTTTTAATCTTTTGGATTAAAACATTCAACAACAGGCCTTCCTAGCAACAAGGCTCCACCTAACACAGAGCCTCATTTTCTTGCAAGGATCCTGCAGTTTTACATGGCTTTTCTGGGCCAGTCTTTGGCAGCAACAACACTAATTTATTCCAGATGAAAGTCAGGCCCAGTATAATTAGCAATACCATGGTATTTGTCTGAAAAATCGGGAAACCCTGGCATTTGCCAGAGATGCAGTGTGACTTTTGGAGAATCCAGTCTATTTAATTCAAGCTTTTAGGTACCCAGGGTGCAGTCCATTTCTCATAGCTGCTTACATTCCTTGTACAGTCTAAGGAGAGCAGCAGTTGCTTGCTGAAGACCTGCGGAGGGAGACCCATTTTCCCTCTCCATCCATCCATCCATCCATCCATCCATCCATCCATCCATCCATCCACCCACCCAAGGGTGATTCAATCTGCCTCATTCAAGTAAATACCTCTTCCATTGGGAATACAGAGGAACAATGGGAAATAAACGCTGGCATCTCCATGCAGTTGGGATCCATTTACTCATTTGAAGATGGATGTGGCTTATCATCCTCTTGCATAATAACCCAAGAATTAGAGCACTCACTCCAGAGGGAGGAGGTCCTGGGCTGTACTCTGGGTGGACTGAGCTCACATCTTCCACATTTAACTCAGAGGAGCTGAATTCCTGCCTTCGTAAGATGACCATCCGTAAGTCTTCAAGCTTTTCTTTCTTATCCTTTCCTTTTTTGCTTGTCTGTGAGGACTGTAAACTCTGTAAGGTACCAGCTCATTTGTCATTAAACATTTGAGCAGCATGGGTTGTTATAGGGTTCTGATTTTGGCTGAGGTCTGTAATGAAATATAAAGAACAGTGACACTAGTTCAAATCTCTCCCTTCACACCACAAAAAATGCTCAGTAAAAGCTTTGTTCTGGTAGATGCATTGTGTGATTTTGACTGGTATTGGTAGAAGATGGGCTTTGTACAGCCTTTGGTTTTGACACTGTTTGTGGAAGAAAGAATGAGTCTCCAAAGATGTTGGACTTGATGTGTATTTAGGGAATGGCTGGCTGCTTGTTGGTTTTCTATGGGCATGATTATTTCCTCATTTTCGGTTCTCTCTTCTAGGGACAGTTGTGCTGGAGCTTAGTAGGTCTGTAGCACTGGGAAATACGATGATTCAGAGGCATTTTATTGCAACTGTGTCTTTTAGGAGCTTTTTGATCTGGGCAAGTACATAGCACAGGGCACGGGTAGGCTGTAGAACTCTTATTCACTGCAACAACCCCTTAGCACCTTCTTCTCTTGGAGTTTCTAAGAAGGAAGGGGTGGGAGGAAAGGGACTGCAAAGGCAATGTGAGGGCATTACGCTGTAAGGACATTATGCAGACACTCCTGCAACACTGGCGAAGAATGCAGCAGTGGTATATTCCTCATATGAGTCATTGTGGAGCTGCCAAAAGTTGGAGCAGCCCATTGCCCAGTGATGAGTAGTGGCTGACCTTTATTCCCACCATAGAGAATACTGTAAAATTGAGCTAAATGAATTTCTTTCTGAGCACTGGCATCAGTGTAGCCTAGTTTCCTACGGATTTGGATTCCTTCCTCCCACCTCACTGAATCCAAGTCCTTACTTCCTGCCTCCCATGCTACTCCCCAGATCTCTCTTCCATCCCTTTTATATATCCCTTATCAAGCATAGTAAACAGCTGTACAGCTTATAGAAGACTAAATAGTTATCAGTACATTGCAACTATAAATTGACATTTTGGTCATCTCCTACTTTGACACCTTTAAAGGTATTATTAACTCTGTGTACCTTCTATTAAAATTTAAGAGAAATACACTTGCATAGAACATCTGAAGCTATATTTAAAATGCATGTACAGTCAAGGAGTGTTTTAGAAGTTCATGAATGCTGTGTTTTGTCTTCCATCTCCTTCTGTGTCTCCCCATCTGCAGTTATAAAAATATCATGGCTTACACATATGGTTTATTCATCTTCATTGCTCACAATATAGTTAAAAAAAAAATTAACTATGAATGAGCAGGAGTTTTTTCCATTGATTTGGAGCTTGTCTTGAACTATCCAAGGGCAATTCAGCTACTGGCAGTTCAAGAAAGGCATCTAGTGATGCTATCAGCTACTCTTGAAAACTAATTTTCTTCTTGAAAATTAGATTGACACAAATTGCTCAGTAGAAGTCACAGAAAATGAATAAATTACAGTGCCAAAAATATTTAGCACGTGTAACCCACCAAAGTATTTATAATTTAGGATTTATCCTTTGCTTTCTGACCTCAGGCATCTTCCTCCTAAAGCTATGCTAGTATTTTTTTATCAGTCTGAGTCTGCATAATCATTTCCCTCTTTCCTCCTGTGGTGTGGATAGATCCTCAGAGTGTCCACTTGGCTAAGGATATTCTTATGCTGTCACCATATCTAAAAGTGGGTTTTAGGAGAGTAGTGGACAGAGACTGGCTTCAGCCTGGGGAAGTGGGTCTCCCCAGTCCCCCCAGTAGTCAGTGGGAAGAAGCTGTTCAGAGCAGGAACCTGACCTCACATTGCTTTAGTTTCCTAAAATTAAGGTTTTTATTATGTGTCTAGTCTACAACTGCTTTGAATTTTGAATTACAGGGGGGTATGCTAATGTATATGCACCGTCTCCTGGACCGAGTAGGACTTGTGTACACATACACTTCAGGAAAGAAATCTCTGCTTGAAAAGCTTCACCCAGAATGTTACTCTCAGGGAAAGCACACTCTGCTATTTGCACAGCAGGTCATATAGTTTCTGCATGATCACAGTAATAAAAATATACTCATATTTATTATTTACCAAATGAGACTTCTAGTGTTGCTGCAGAGTCCATCTGGGGTGATACTGGGTCTCCTCAAGGAGGGAACGCAAAGCACCATCTTGGGCTGTCGGAGCAGTATCCTTATCTCACGGGATGCCCTCAGGGAGCAGAGCACTCTTGGAAACACATCTAACCTGAAGGTCCTGAGCATTAATCTGAAAGCCCTTCAGTGCTCATCTGCTAGATTGGCAGTAAAATAACCCTCCTGAATAAAGGAGCACAGTATTAAAAAAAGCAATGCCAATGTTATTCCTTCAGAAACCTGATCGAAGTTGAATTCCACTTTTGAAAATGTAACTTCTCTCGGTGTGGGTAGGGATGTGATGGGTTTCCAAGTGGCAGAGTGTTCATGCAGGTGAGTAGGGAATTTAACAGGTAAAGCAATGACTCTGTTTTCATCTACAGTTACAAAACACTTTAGGGAGAGAATCTCTCGTAACCTAAGGACAGAAGGAGATTTTTTAAGGGATAGCACGAACCGGGATGTACTTTGAATCAAAATATATTCAGATTAGGGGCACATTCAGTATAAGCCCAATTTGAATACTTCTGATGTGTCGCCCTCTTGTCTTTACAGTGCGCCAATTGATAATTCTTTCAGGACATCTTATATATTTGATTACAGGTATACATTTTCCTATTTGAATCAACATATCATCCTTAGGAAATTATTAAAGAGAGTAAGAGACTTGAGAGTCTCAAGGTAGCGCATGCTCATTGCAGATGAATTACTCTCCCTACTCAAGTATTTTAGTGCAAATGTCCAAAATGGACAAAGGAAGAGATGACTGTAAGGTCACTGTAGTGAGCTCCTGGAAGCTTTTGTAGCATAGATGGTCAAAATGAGGTACCTGAGAGAACAGAAGGCAGCAATGATATTTGAAAAACAATTCTCAGAAGTAAGAATTTGGCAATCTGGAGACTGCTTTTTAGACAAGGATTCTGACTATAGTTAGCATGTAGGACTTTAGGAAAAACGTAAGGTCAGAAATTAAGATTATTTCTAAATATACCCAGTTGTACTTTTTATTAGAGAAAATTGCCCCTTACTTGAAGTCCCTGCAAGTACTAAGAAAGCATGCACCCCTGATGTACACAGCAACAAGGTACATATATCACAGCTTGGAATCAAAGTAGATGCCCAGTACTGTGTGCTTTTAATTCTCAGTGGCTATTACAGGTATTTCCAGTAGAAAATTATTTTTTGGGAGGCTGGCAGAAGAGATCTAAAATTCTTACAAATTTTGTATATTTATGGATGAAATATTTATGAAATAAAATCCTAGGTAATTCCAAGGTAAAGGCCAACAGAAAAGCTATGTATTACGTTTCAGTTAAGGATAATCTTCCATCTTAACATTCCTGGGAGCTCATTCGTGATGCTATCCTTTCTCATTTTTTCATCTCCTGAAAGCCATATTTGCCTTAGGGGTATGGTATTGCTGTGGTAAAGGTGAGCTGGTGCTACTGGTCTCATGACTGACTGCCATACTTAAACACTGTGTGCACTGTTAGCACACAGCCCTTAATGGCTGCTTTGGAAGGGTCTTGACACTTACTACAGATGCTAATGCCCTGACCTCTTCCAAAATGATGGAGGAGAAGGTTTTGCCCTTTTTGTTTCAAAAGTCTTGGAGATTTTTGAGGCTCGTTGCCAGATGTGATTAAAAATTAGTGGAGCAGAGCAATTATACCTGATCCCCTGACAGACACCTGAATAACAGCATTTCCTAAAACTACCTTTTTAAGTCATTGCTTTTGCATCTGTATTTCTCTCCTTTCTGACCACAATGACAACTTCCTTACCATTAAAAATGGAAAACAATAGTAGAGAACATTTCAGGATTTTTTCATGCCGTTTCCTGCAAAATCTAGTTGGATTCTGTTCATTGCACTTAGGGTGAGCTACCAAGACAGACTGTAAAAAAGCATAAAACTGAGTCAACGGGTATTAAGTGGGGAAGCAGATATGCCTCCCTTCGGTGGTACAGGAATTGCCTTCAGTAACACTCACACTCAACGTGTGTGAATTGAAACGTAGCAAACTCTCTATTTTGGGATAGGCCTACTGCAGTGCTTCAAAGCCTGTCTGCATTGGAAGAGAGAGTGAATATCATATTTTCTGTGTGGGATTACCTCAGCCTTGAAATATTTTAAAGGAAAGGAAATAGGAGAAAGCAGGCAGGGAGGAGGCGTGCGATCTCTGCGTTGAGGCTTTAGGAGGTCATTGGAGAGCGTTACTGCTCAGGCTCCAAGACTGAAGACAAACAGTAATATCAGAGCAAAGTAATACTAATTAATGCTTCTTTACTACTTTACATATGCTGAGCATTGCAGAGACACCAGCTAAAGGTAAAGACTTGGTTATACGTAGAGAGATTTGGTTCTTCAAAACCTGTCAATCTTTTTGAACAGTTATATATAGAATCATAGAATCAATTAGGTTGGAAAAGACCTTTAAGACCATTGAATCCAACTGTTAACCTAGAACTGCTAAGTCCACCTCTAAACTATGTCCCTAAGTGTCACATCTACATGTCTTTTAAATACCTCCAGGGATGGTGACACAACCACTTCTCTGGGCAGCCTGTTCCAATGCTTGACAACCCTTTCTGTGAAGAATTTTTTTCCTAATATAAGTATGTGTATATTTGATGGAGCATTTTTCTTCACAGAAGCAGAGGAAAAACAGTCATCGTTATCTGTGAACTACTCATAGAGTTTTGTATACACAAGCTTTTAGGGCTAAATTCTGATACTTTCACTCATACTAAACAGGAATGTACTCTTCTGGTTATTTCCTGGTAGTGAGAGCGTCTGGTGTTTGACAGAAGTGTTCACTGTGAAATACTGCTTTGGAGCGGTATTTATCACTAAGATTATAATTTGGGAATTTTCTTTCTTTGAAAGAACATACTCCTGGCTTGTCAGTCACACTTCTTGTTCATTGTGCTCTGTACAGGACAGCCATGGAATATCTATAGGAGCAGTATTTGCCTGACACAAATATTGGTCTCTTAAGAGTAGACTTTCATGATAATCCATCATGTTATCATGACATGAGTACAGTTACTCATAGTCACTATAGTTACGTAGTTCCCACCAGCAGGATACTCTTAAGTAAACAACGTTACTTGAGGAATTGACAATTTTCTCTTCCACATTTCACCCGAAGTGTGTTCTTATCTTTTCATTCACTGGTATATTTGCTTTCCTGGAGTCTGCTCTTCTGCCTTCAGAAGCTCGCAGTTCTGCAGACCGCTCATCCAAACAATTCTGTGATAGTTTGGAGAGGCTATCATCCAGCAGCCCTTACAAGCCATGGAAAGCAGCATTGTATGAAATGCCACCATTTCTATAAACAGGGATGCAAATGATGCTGAGATGCCAGTATGACAGGAATATAAGCTACTGTTTGCAGGAAAAGATGAGAAATGTACTGAGCGTCTGCTGAATAGCTACAGGTGTGGTAATCCAGAAGTAGTTAAATGCAAGGGCTGGAAAAGTAAGCAGTGCATTCCAGCCACAGTGGCCGAACACAGCTCAAGTTAACATCTCCAACTGAGAACAGAGCTGGAACTGTATCATCGAAACATCTACTTCAGCGTAGAGTAGTAAATTTGCCACCTTGACAGTTTGAGACCAAAGCAACCTGTTTGGTCAGGTGTATCTCAGAGTATATATTTTTCGGAGTTGTCCTGAATCCAGGATTCCTCTAAGGAAGAGTAAATATTAGTCCTTCAAATTTCGGCAGAGAGTGGATTAGATGAACTTTCACTCTCCACTTCAGTCTTATTTTGTATGGTTAATTTCAACTTAGATGAAATCTTTTTAACATAAAAATGAGCATGGTCATTCTTGGGAGAACAAAAAGCCAAGTCAAGTTTTTTTTTAAAACTGGTCATTTTACAGGATGTGGCTACAGTTATTATCAGTCCAAAGTACATGAGTCAGATGGTCCTATTATCAAGTTATTCCTCACTCTATGTTTGTGTAAAATCCATTGAAGGAAATGTGACTGCCTTCACAGACAGTGGAGTTCAACATTTTCCTAAACTCAATGACCATTGCAAATGAAGGAATGGAATTTGACAGAGACTCACTGAAGTATCCTGAGCATTAGTAAGATGGGTGTGGAAACCAAGACAGTAAAAAAATTTGGAGAGTCAGAAAGAAGAGGTGTACTTACGTAAATAAAAGAAAGAGAAAAGGAGCCCAGCAGTAAGGAATTGTCTATTTTGTTGAAAACACAGGAGAGATTGAGGATGTATGGGTTTTTTTTCAAATCTGTTTCTTATATAAATAGTACGATGTGTACTGTGTGGCACAATCCAGCAAAACAAAGCAAGCAAGCAAATAAATATTAGATGTGCTTAGGTGCAGTGATTTTGATGACACAAATCTGTTGAAAATCCTGATCAGGAAAGCAATCTTATTCAAGACAGCACTAACCTGCATAGTTGGACTCCTTACAACAGAAGTTTAAATTCATCTTTTCTTCAGAAGACGACGACTTCAAATGTATTGCTTGATTGTGATCTAGGTTACAGGAACATACTCCTATAAAAATATAGCATTAGTGGAATTTTCCAAGTCCAAAAATAATTTAATGTCCAAATGCTTATTTTCTGTGATTTATGGCTTCACAGCCATGTCTAAGCCAGTAATGCCAAATAAAATTTTCTTTACTGTGACATGTATACAGTTCTTCAGATATTTGGATGTCTAACATATAAATTAAATGAAAGTTTCCTTCTAGAAATATTCAGCTATATTTATATTTTTTAAGTCTAACTTTAGTTTTTACATTTTAAAAGTGTAACTTCAGTGTTAGTGCCTAAACATATATATCATATGCTTCATGAAATGAAGGACCCAAATACATGCAAAAGCTGTGTAGTTATATCATACAAAGGTGGTTTTTTCTCAACATCCTTGTAAAAGTGTACTCCAATAATTTATCAATTTCATTGAATTAATACCTCTCAGGAAACCAATCAGGCAAAAGAGCAATAGTGAATTTACTCTCAGGTTCCCCAAGCATGGGTGTATTCCTGACACCTATGTAGAGACTTGTAATTGAAATAACATTTGTGTAAATTCCATTTAGTAAGGGTGTACTGGCTGATGCCAGTGAATGTTAGGGCACTTAATCAAACAGTAAATAGCAATGCATGTCTAAGAATTGATCATTTAATGCAGACGTTGTCAGAAGAATTGAATGAATCATGATGTTCTTTTGTTCTTTCTTTTCACTCAGTATAATAAACTGTTGCTTTCTAAATCTCCTCAGGCTCTTTAATAAAGATTTCTTCTCTTAATTTGGACAGCTGCATAATTAGGGTGCTAAATCATCCTCTGGGATGTAATCAAAATGATCCTTCTATGTAACAATTTTCTGTTTTCTCTGCTTAGTTTAGAGCAGAAGGAACAGATTTAGGTGATTGCAGTCTGTCACATTACCTTAAAAACTAAGCATTGATCCTTATAATATAATAGTTTTGAAACTGAAGATCTCCAGGTGCCTTGTAAATAGATCTAATTCAAAGTTCAAAATATCTGTTGTTGTAGGTATGGTTATAGCTCTTTTCATGTAGGAAAATCTGGTGCATAAAGATAATTTAACAGAATTACAGGATTTTATTTGCCCAATTCAAATCAGAAACCAGCAGCAGAATCTGAAAAAAAATAAATAATCCCTAAGTCTGGTCTCTAATCTTTACTGATAGCTACATAACAGTAGCACAAACAAATAACTGCCTAATTCTAGAGTCTATTTATAAAGACTCATGGGATCTGTGCACCAGCAATTTCCATACTTGATGGGAAGGTAATAGCAGTGACTGTGAAGCAGAGCCTTCATTCAAAAGGTGCCAACAAAAAGAAGGGGTCCAAGAGGAAGGGAGGTCCCAGACGGGGATCTCAGCAGGTACTGCCCTTCACTGCCAACTGGTCAGGCAGTTGGTTAGGGAACTGGTTAACCCCCAAGTTGCCAGTGGATGTGTTGGTTCTGGTTCCAGGTGTTTCTGCTTGAAGTCACTGAGGTGGAAGGAGACCTTTATCAAAGAAAAGCTCTCAGAAAAGGGTGACGGTCTTAACACCTGAACAGTTTTATTCGTCAGTCAAATGCTGTGGTCATTGGTGTATACATGAATTGAATCAGATTTTCTATTTTTATTCTAAAAAGAGGCAATAGCAGGGCAGAATTCCAACCTAAAAACATACACTGAGGTATCTCTACTCAGCAGGAGGTACTTCAGCTAATGTTATCCCTTGGAGTTATGCCGAGCTGCTAATTTAACTGTTCAATGTGTGATAAAGTTCCTGTAGCAACACTCAGGAAAAGAACTACTTAGCTTAGAAATGGGGCAGAGAGTGACGTGGGAGCTCCTGGGTGGCTGGTTCAGGGACACTGCAGCACCCTCCTGGAAATGACCTGCCCATGCCTACTGAGAACATTTCTCTTGCAAACAGACTAGATGCTAATTTCCCAATACACCCTCAATTTCCACTGTATAATAGCATTAATGACCTTGACAGAAAGCATTTCCTGGGGATTAATAACCATTTGAGGTTTAATGACCTGAGGCTATGCCTCAGACCATCAACTCCTCCAAGCTGCTCATTAAATCCTTAGGGTACACAGTCTGCTTCAATCAGTCCTGCTTAAGTATTTGCTCAGTGTTACCTAATAACAATATTCTCCCTGAGGTATTTCCTCTTCAGAGGCCCTGGTGTTGGAAATGTGTTTGTCCTTAAGCCTTTTGGGAAAAGAACTCATCATTAATTTTTTAGGTGACTGTGTATTACAAGTCAAAGCATTTACTCAAGCTGTCATTGTGTTTCTGCTGTGATGAACACGGTAAAAATGACATATTTAAATTAATAAATTGCACCTGGAAATAATAAACTATTTGTTTTAGCTGCTTACAATTTCATAATCTAAATCAAGAGGCAGTAGCCTCCTCTGTCCTAACACTGGTGGTTCAGCCAGAGGTAATTTATTTGAGAGGTGGTACGGGACAGGTTGCCACTTCCTAGAAAAGAGTGTCTTCATACTAGCTCTAAAGGATACCCCAAATTCAGATATGTGCAGAAGCAACGATATAGTAGAGAGCACATCTGGCTGTTGGGGGAGAAATGCCATTGCTAGGCCAATTTCTTACCGATGAAGTCATAAGTCAAAGATGGTGTATTGTCCTGTGTTGTGGTACATACTTGTGAAGGGTGAACTTGTTTTTCTGTCAAAGATTTTTCGTTTAAGGGAACATTCTTCCCACATCCAGATGGCATCAAGTACAATTGGATCTTAGTTAAATCTGCTGCTGTGGTGTTACATCGTGTTCCCTGTTTGTGTAATAGTGCAGTCGGCACGCCAAATAGGCATGGCACAAATTGCTGTTAGAAATTTCTTCCCAAAGTTTCTAAACTGGAAGAGAAGTGCAGGGAAGAAGGCAATCAACAACAAACGTGGGAAATCAATGCAGCAAGCAAGGTGCAGTTATGTGGCTACAAATCAGTTGTATTGTCTTCACTTCAATTTATAAGAATCCTTTGGTGAGGCTTTGCCAGCATCACGTTCACACATTAGTCCTCGTTGTGCACTGAAGAACCAATAGACTTGTACATCTAAGGACAGCTGTGAACAGTGCTTTTAGGGCACTGGAAAGAGGAGACACTTACATCCCTGGGAAGATTTGCCCTCAGCCTGACTTTAACGTAGAACTAGCTATGCTGGACCTGTGCTTTCATCTAACATCTTTGTCCAGATAGAGCCCACATTTTTAGGGAAAGAAAAGCTTTTTTCTGGAAAATTCTAAAAATTAGAAATGCTTGGAGTTGTTTATAAGCTTGAGATAGTTAAAGAGAACCAGAATACCAAGAATGTGTAGTATCACCTGCAAGGGAAATCTTGGTAAGTGTGGCTTAGTTCCAGTAAGTGAGATATACGTCTATCCTATGGAAATCAGCAGGTGAATTGATGAATAAGACACAGATGGGATGAACAACTCAAGTACTTCCTTGCTTGTGTTTGAGATTAGTGGATTCTGAGGTCAAGTAACTCTCATTCAATGACATGCTTTGTGTGGGAAATACACGCTGTTTGTGGTAAACACTGAGGACCTACACAGGAATGTTCCTACATAAATCTCAAATCCCTTTACAAATGGATACAGATCATTTACGCCATCGCTGCAAATGGAGAAAATCAGGTGCAAATAGGTGAAATTACAGACCTTAAGTCACACAGTACCTTAAAAGGAGATGCATCAAAGGATTTATTTCATCTCACTGGAAATATTTCTAGCTTTATATGCCCTTTCCTCCCAATTCTCTGTATAGTCCCTAGAGAAGAATGAGCACTTTCTGGGCACAAGCCATTTTACCTCTTTTAGACATTAACTTTAAGATAAGGTGAGTATTTTCATGGAAGTGCCTCTTTCTCTCCATAGCCTTGAGGAACATCTTGGGTGAATAATTGTAATGCAGTTGCAGACAGGTGAGGTGATTGCCATCCTTTGTATCCAGACGTCCCCATGTATACAAATAAAAGTTCTACAAGGATGACAAAATGGCTGCTGTGAAGACAGGCCAACCAGATATTTAAACATATGCTTAATACTAAACTTCTGACATGTCTTATTGAAGTTTGGTTTATAAAACCAGCCCCTCTGCTGAGATCCTTACCATTGTGTGGAACAAGGTCTACTTGTGGACCTTGGAACTAGATCTACTATTGACCCAGCCTTAGTCCCAATTCTGCTGGCTGCTGTTGGTTTGAGACAAGCATACAGCATTGTTCCCACATAGATTTTAGGTATAGGAATACACTTCTGGTGGAATTCTGGTTGGAATTTCCTTTCTAAAGTCTGTTGAGAATTCAAATGAGAGCCAGATGAGTTTTTTCCTGTTCATTTAGAAGAAAAATGCAAAACATCATGAGAAACTTTAAAACTCCAGCACTCCCTGAAAGTGCTCACCACAATAACGTTTTCCTGAAAAAGTTCTTTCCAGGGGGATTCAAGCTTGCAGGTGACAAGTATTCGTTATGTTTTTTACCCCTGATGAGGAAAGGCCAGGTCGATACACAATGAACAAAGGAAATGCTTTGAAATACATTCAACGAATAGTAGCTTTGTAGACTCAGTTTTAGGCTACTTTTAGCAATTGGCTTGGGCTTGGAGTTGCAGAAAGATTAATGAAAGCCTCTGTTCCCAAAATCAGAGTCAGCCAATGGATCATAACAGCTGTAATTTTCACCTTTTGTCAATGTTGCCTTCTCTGCACATCCTGTAGCACAGGTAAACCATAACAGTCCAGGCTGGTTAGTTTGTGTTGTTGTTTGTCTTTAAAGATGAAGCTCTACCAGAAAATAAGGAATTATAATTTTCAGTACAACAGTGTGATTCCTTAGTAGTAAGTGAGCTTTTAGAGCATAATGCGATGGTCACAGGATACCATGGGTCCTGGGTTTCTAACTGCCATTACAGTGTAAAAAAATACTGCAAAATAGAGCCCATCTCCTAAATCAAAATACCTTTATCATGTGTTCAGTTTTAACCACTGGTTTCAGAGCAACATGAGGGCTCTTAAGACGGTTATTTAAAATCTTTAACTTCCATTTTGCTGAGATTTCATTGTCAGATTTAGGCTTCTCCTTTTGAAAACTGAGCCAGGCATTTTTACAGTGAAATCTGTAGGAGAGACCATCTTTTTGTAGGCAACTGCCTGTTTTCTGCTTCTGTTTCTGTCTGGAGAACAACTTATCTCATCATTCTTCTGGCATATCTGAGGCTAGACCCTGCCAAAATCTGAAAGTGAAATAAACCATCAAAAAATGTCAGATTCTTAAAAGTGCAGACCAAGGTCAAGCCTAGAAAAAGACTAGACTTGGAAAATAAAGTACTTTGCCTTTTCCTTCAAAGCATACATAACCAATTTTCTATCTTTGTGTTTATCTGTATATCCCATTACTGTAGCACCGGACAGCCAAAAATGGCTCATGTCCTCAGCACATACATTCATTCTTCTGGCCCTGAGGGCACATAAAGCCACAGCAGCCCCTGGATCCTGCTCTTTGTGGAGCACATCTGGAAATGGGGAAGGGCCCCGAGCTGATCCTGGAGGCAGCAGAGCCGCCAGCAGGGAGCTTCCAGCTGGCGTGGGTCCTGGTGGCCCTGTGCCTCTGGGGACAGCTCCCATCTCACACTGGAGGTGATGTCCAAAGGAGGGAGGTGTCCTCATGCACTCCTTCCAGGCAAGGGCAGCTGCTGTTGTTCAAGGACTTGTTTTCCTGAAGACCAAACAGAAATTTTGCCCAGCAAATTGAACCTCAGGCCCCAAGATTTTGAATAGCAGCCATCTCTCATCTCTTCTTTAAGCAGGGTATTTTAATGCTGTGCAGAATAACAGTACACGCTGCCTTCCATCTCCTTAATCCTCTGTAAATTTACTTCTAGCAGCTACTGCCAAAATACAGTATGGCACTCGCACAGCGCACGCGTCTTCAGTGGTGAGCACAAAGCGGCTTCTGTTCAGAGGGAATGTTGCAAGCCCATGAGTGACACACTGTGAGTGCTGAAGATTATGAAACATATTCTGAAACTGAGCAAGCCATAAACACTTCATTTTTCAGAAATGGTCACATTACTTCTGTCGTTCGGCTTGGCAAACGCATGTGTGCAGACCTTGGTGCATCCACGTAGCACACGTTGAGCAAGCACCAAGTGCTGAAGCAGCAGCGTGCCAGCAGCACTGCTGAGTTCAGAGGAAATATTTGAAGTATGCACTTCAACACTCTTCTCAGTTTTTATAAAGCCCCATAATCTTCACTTGTTTATTTTTACTTCACTAGCCTCTCTCTTGGACTAAACTGACCTCAAGCTATAGCATGAGTTTTATTCATTGATCTCCTGGTGAATGCTCTCTAAATGATCAGAAATCAGGTCATGGCTTAGGACAACTCCGAGTGGGAAATATTGCTGGAAGGGCAAGTGTTTTGTGTCTGTCTATGGCCATTGTTCCTATGAAATAAATAAGTCTAGAGATCAGCCAAGGGCTGGACCAAATCCTTAATAGCACCAAGAAACCTCTCCTGTTTGATATCCAGGCCACCTGATTGTTGAAGTTGCAAAGGAAAGAAGACCACCTCATGCAATGTAGCTATGGGATACTCATGTACTTGGAGTATATTTTTGAACATGCTCTTTAGCTTATCGAGCCACACAATTTTTTCCTTTCAAAGGAAGGAAGAACATTTTTTCCCTTTTCTAACTGAAGTGTAAGTGTTAAGTGACGTGTCTCATTTCCCACCAGAAGTCTGGCTGAACAAGTAATTAGTCATTTAATCTAGCTCATTGCGCTGTCTAGTGACCAAACCATCTTTGCCCACAGTCAGACGAGTAATGAACTCAGGCCAGTGAGAATGTGCTCTCCAGCAATCAGATCAAAGGGACACTGCCTGTGAGATGGCAACTGAAACCATCCCTCTGATTTCCCATCAACTATTAGAAGATTAAGAAATTACTGAAATTCAGCCCGCAAGTTCAAAAGTGCCAGGGTCTGTATTTCACTGGCATTTGCAGGGCCAACCCTTCTGTATTCCCACTAGAGACAGTGACATGAAAATAGTTTGTGCTTCAGCAGCTTTGGTGTCTCCCGCTGTCTTACCCCACAGACCCACTTTCCTGGTCCGGCAGGGAGCAGGCAGTGGTAGGTCTCCAGCCTTCCTGTTGTCTTCTTCCAGAGTAATATATGCCACATAGCTGAAGGGCAGACTCCAGCTTTATAGAGTAATAACTGCAAACATCTAACCTACCTAAGCTCTTTCATGCTATTTGATAAAAGAACAATTTGTCTTTCCTGCTTGTAGCTAAAAATAACAGTAAAAAAGTGTAGCGGGTTGTTAGTCCTGGGTGGTGCACTAATTAGTTCTTTGCTAATTCTGCTTTATTGCTGGCAATGATTATTGTTGAGTAATTACAGGGTTCCTACGAATCTGCCTTCCATTTGCTCTGTGGTATAACAAGGGTAAGGAAATGAGAAATGTCAGTACTATGGATACCCAGTGTTATTTCTGCTATAGCAGAATTTTGTATTATAGGGAACAGCTATTTTGTACAATGGTTTTAATAGCTGGAAACAGACCTAGGTGAGCTGCAGAATGGAAAACCTGCACTTTTACTACATTAAAAATCTGCTCTCTGCTTGAAGGAGAACATAAAACCCCCATGGCCTTCTGTAAAAAAATGTACGGAAAGGAAACTAGAGGCTTCAGCCAAAATGCTAAAAATAATTATTATACCAACAACTATAGCCAAGTTGTCTGTTCCTTCCTCCCTCCAGTACAAACGAATAAATGTTTATGTACAGCCATCATGTAGGCAGTGCTTTAGCGTGAGTTCTGTGCGTTGCTCTGCAGCTGTATGGACTGCAGCTTCCATTGCAAAGGGGACTGAATGAAAGCAAATGACACTTTGTGTGAAGAAAAATCCTAGAAGCATTTTAGTTCAGATACTCAAAACATTTCATTTCATTGGGTAAAACTGTTTGCTCTGTAGTCTTCCCCTTGTGTTTTCGAAGTGCATTTAAATGTGTACATACCACAGTGTGCAGAATATTCACGTTACACTCCTGATCGCTCGTGTCTGCAGCCACCTGGTAGTAAAAGGCAGAATCAGGTGAATCAGGTGCTTGGGAAGGCAAATAAGAGTTAAAGACTTCATACATCTTTGAAGATCTGCACCCTACAGTTCAGAAATTTAAATTGCCTTACAGTTCTGGCCTGTGAGTTCACCGTTTTGATATTGAAAGTGATCTGTGTCTATTCAGTAAAATTAAGTGAAATTTCCATCATGTGATGGAAGATGGAAGCTGTCTAAACAGCTGTCTGAACTGCAGTTGGACTGCTACTGTAAAAAAGAACTTTTAATTTGACCTTCCCACATCTAGTATTGTTTTTCTGTCAGAAAGAAGTTTTGGGAAGGCGCTTTCGTAAAAATGGGTGCCTTTGTGAAGACAGAGTGAGGAAAGATTTTCTTTTTTTAGTAAGTGAGTAACTGTTTCCTTTAATCTCTTTGTTTTTCTCATCACTCTATAAAGATCAGCATAGAGCCATGTAATTAGTGGCTCTGGACTAGATCACGCTGAAACACAGTAGTTTGACTCCACTGTTTTTCAGCACTGCACAGTCAAAGCAAAGGGTAAAACTTAGTTCACAATAACATCTTTGCATAAGTATACGCTATTTCTTCAGTCACTGAAATAATTTTAAAAAGTTGTAGAACCACCGAACAATAGAGGTCACCTGGTCCAAACCCTGCTCATGGCAGAGCCAGCTTATCACATCACATCTGGCACTGACATAGAATCAATCCAACTCCGAAAAGGAAGATGGAACACTTTCAGAATATCCAGTTAAAGAAAATAATATTTGTGCTTGGTATTGGTTTACTGATTTTTCATTTCTTCATAGAGTCATAAGAAGACATCCTGACAGCTCTTGTTAGTAATATGATTGTAGTAAATAGCAGCTGGAAAAAAGCAATAATCATAGAATCATTTGGCTCGGAAAAGATCTTTAGGATCATCAAGTCCAACCATTAACCTAGCACTGCCAAGTCCACCACTAGACCATGTCCCTAAGCACCACATCTACCTGTCTTTTAAATACCTCCAGGGATGATGATTCAACCACCTCCCTGGGCAGCCTGTTACAATACTTGATAACTCTTTCAGTGAAGAAATTTTTCCTACTATCCAATTTATACCTCTCCTGGCACAACTTGAGGCCATTTCCTCTTGTCCTATAACCTGTTACTTGGGAGAAGAGACCGACTCTCATCTCTCTACAACCTCCTTTCAAGTAGTTGTGGAGACTGTCCTTTTCTCCACGGTAAACAACTCCAGTTCCCTCAGCTGCTCCTCATAAGAATTGTTCTCTAGACCCTTCACCAGCTTCGTTGCTCTTCTTTGAACATGTTCCAGCACCTCAATGTCTTTCTTGTAGTGAGAAGCCCAAAACTGGACACAGTACTTGAGGTGGGGCCTCACCAGTGCCAAGAACAGGAGGACAATCACTACCTTTGTCTTGCTCACCATGCTGTTCCTGATGCAGGCCTGTTGACTGCCTTGGCCACCTGGGCATACTGCTGGCTCATGTTCAGCTGGCTGTTGACCAATACCCAAGGTCCTTTTCCTGCTGGGCAGCTCTCCAGCCACTCTTCTTTCCCCAAGCCTGTAGCGCTGCATGGGGTTGTTGTGACCCAAGTGCAGGACCAGGCACTTTGCCTTGTTGAACCACATCCTGTTGGCCTCGGCCAGGATGTCTAGATCCTCTATCCAGCCTGTCTAGACCCCTCTGTAGAGCCTTCCTGCCTTCAAGGAAATCAACACTCCTACCCAACTTGGTGTCATCTGCAAACTTATTGAGGGTACACTCAATCCCCTCATCCAGGGCGTTGATAAAGATATGGGTGCTAAACAGATATGGGTGTTTGATGTTTAATCCCCTCAGGAATAATAATATAAAAATGTAGATATCCATATTTATGTTAAACTTGATTTTATAAATGATTTTTCACCATGGTCTCGAGGCATGATGAAATGTTAATAATGTTGATATACTTCAATGATAATAATTACGATATGGTTGTGAATCAGAAAAAGTCATCTGGGTGTGTAGGTGCAGCTCTTGCCTGTACTTTCATGATAATGTCAGCCCTCCTGTTACTGGAATGTATGTGACTGACAACTTCCAGACTGTGTGAACCACTGACACGGTGCTGCTTGGGGTTTAGCTTTCACAGAGGAAATACATAGGACATCTTTCTCAATAGGCCCTTTCATGGAAAGAGCTAATAAGGAAACAGTGGGATCTGAAGGCAGATCTGCTTGTCGTGTTAATCAGCTGATAACGACAGATAATATTGGTAACACCAGGTGGGAGCTCAGCCCTTTGCAATACATTCGCTGTGCACAGGCCATGGGTTTGGACCTCTGGCTTGAATGCTTGAGCTCTTCTGTACACGCTATATCTTATCAATATTTCTTGCACTACAAATTACTCATCTCACACAGAACTCCAAAAGAAAGTGCTTTAATCTTAATTTATGACAAACAAGAACTGAGAAGTCTTTCTTATTAATACATCAAAGTATTATCTCCAAGGGGAGTTAGTTTCATATTAATGTTCAGTATTTAATAAAAATTCACAGCATGAAGACCACCTCAGATGGGTAGAGATTCTCTGATGTATATCTGATTGCCCACATGTAATTTGAACATCTACAGCACATGAAGGGTATAATCAAAGAATAATTAATATGTTGATAAGGAATTACATTTTGTTCTGCTTATCTGCATAATTCAGAGAGAAAGTTTACGATGACAACATCTATCTTTTGGGGTACTGTTTACATTTTCCCTCGAATTATAACATGAAGCATTCTTCTGCATACCATAGTGCCTTTCATCTGAGGAGCTCCAATTACTGTCTGACCAATTAACTGCAGTACCACACACATGCAAACCACATTGGGTATTGTGGAAAAACTAAGCAAGGCGTTGAAGTCTGAAACTTGACCTCCAGTTTAGGACACTGTGCTTGAAAACCCTGACTTCCAGAGACATTAAATCTCTGTCTTTAATTGGAGTTATGAGGACCCATGAGAGCTGAAACTAATGCTCAGACCGGGCACTACATCCCCTTGGGAGCCCTCTGAATGTCAGGCTGCTCTAGAGACCTTGTGCATCTTGTATGCTGCTTGAGTTCAAGCTGTCTGCAAATCTCCCCTAGCCTTGCAAGAGATGACATTTTCCAAAACCTTGCAAGGACAGAGGGTAGCTTAGCAAGCTGCATGTAGTGGGGTCCATCTGCTGCTTCCAGATTCAAACCAGATCTCAAGGGCAGACTACCAGACAAAACACCTCGCACAATTTACGTGGACTGAAGAAACATACTTTGTGTACAGATAGAAGAATTTACTGCTCCTGTAATTGAGGTACTAGCAATCTAATCAATGAGTTAGTCCAGGTACAAAGATAACAACACTTCTAATTCCAAGTATAAACTTATGGCAAGTTTCCAGCAGTGATGCATATATACTTCCTACTGGCTACACCTCTCCCTGGTGTTATGCTTACCCTTCCTATGACTCTCTGGGTCCTAAAATCAGTGGTGCTAGTCTTCCTCAAGAAGAAAAGGGGTTTAGAGGAATTTACAAGCCTTCATCAGAAATTCTCCATTAGAAGAAGTATGATGTTCCTGGTAGAGATCCCCCCCCCCCTTCACAGTTGGGTTACCTTAGGACTATGTTTACAGATTTCTTCAAATAGTCACAGAATCATACAATGGTTGAGGTAGGAAGGTACCTCTGGAGGTCATCTCATCCAACCCACCTACACAAACAAGGCCACCTACAGCCAGCTGCCTACAGCCATATCCAGGCGGCTTTTGAATACCCCAAGGATGGAGATTTCACCACCTCCCTGACCAGCATGTACCAGTGCTCAGTCACCATCATGGTAAACAAGTGCTTTCTTATGTTCAGATGGAGCCTGCTGTGTTTCAGTATGTGCTCATTGCCTGTCACTGGGCACCACTGAGAACTTCCTGCCTCTGCCCTCTTTGCACCCTCCCTTCAGATATTTATACACATAGGTAAGATTGCCCCAGGCTAAACAGTCTCAGCTTCTCCTCATCTCTCAGATGCTCCAGTCCCTTACTCATCTTCGTAGTCCTGTGCTGGACTAACTCCAATAAATCTGTATCTTCCTTTTACTGGGGAGACCAGAACTGGGGCCAGCACACCAGATGTGGCCTCACCACAGCTGAGAAGAGGGGAAGGATCACCTCCCTTGACCTGCTGGCAACATTTGTCCTCATGCAGTCCAGATGCTGTCTGCCTTCCTTGCCAGAAGGGTACATTGCTGCCTCATGCCCAAGTTGGTGTCCACCAGATCTCCAGGTCCTTTTCTGCAAAACTGTTTTGCAGCCTGGGGGCTGCTCATTTGCTCTTTCGCTCTTCAAAAATAATGATCCAATAGAAGATATATAACATGAATATGTCACACGAATATATAACATGAACATATAACATGAACAGGTACATATAGCTACAATGTTTCAACAACTGCTTATGAATAATATCTATTAGTTATGGAACTATCAATGATACATGGTAAAAATCACTTTATAGCACATCTGGGTCGCAAGTGAGCATACACTTGAAGGTTTTCTAAATACAATCTGAACTCAACATTTCCCTTTTCAATATGATCTCAGCATCTATTTTGGTCTTCAGGCCACTCTTCAGGCCATAATACGTGGAAGTTTAGGTGCCGACTAGATCTCTTAAGTTGGGAACCCAAAGGCAGAGACTCATAAAATGAGAGTCTGTTTTCAAAATTTGGCCCGTAGCAACTCTATGAGTCATCAGAAGTTTTGGAGTAGATCCCAAAGGATGGGATTGTTACCCCGTCTCTACCTATTTGACAAAGTTCCTTCCACATTAAAAATACAATATATTTTATATTTGAGCCCTTAAAGACTCGCATTTTCCGGACCTTTATCCAAACACATTTTTTAGTGGACAGACAGTGCTCATGTATCAAAGCCCTGTTAATTCCCAAGTCAGTGGTGCTCAGCTTTTGAACGGCAGGCCAAATAGGTGGGAAGGGCAGCACGGTGCTGCAGAATGGGTGGGTGTTACTCTGTCCTCCGTGTCTGTGCCGAGCCAAGACTCATGGGGGCTGTCAGAAGGCAAGAAAAGGAATATAAATCCTAATGGGGAAGGGGGAGGATGTAAAGAGAACCAAGCTCTTAATCACTTCTGCCCATTAGCAATACCAGAGTATTTTTCCTAAGACTAAAGGGAGGAGAGTCTGGTGTCCTTGTCAGCTCCTAATATATATATATTATTTGAATTTTATCTATCTCATAAATCCCGTTAGTAGTTTCAGCTGGATAGAGTATTCTCCTTGTTTCTTGTCATAAACTGCTGCAGTGTTCTTTTATGCAGCTGCCACATTTCATCCTAATGCAGCTGCATTTCACCCAGGGATGAAGTGATCCCTATATATAACTTTCGCATCAGTTTTTATAACCATTTAAAGTGCCTCAAGATGAGATGTGGGATGCAAGCTATTGTTTTATTAGTGTCATCACAAAGCGCTGCATTGTACAAATCAATTGTAAGCTAAGAAGAAAAGTGGTTTTGAAATGATACTTGAAGATAGGGAGAGATTTTTGGGTTAGGAGGTATTTAAAATCACGATTCAGGATTTTGAAAGAAAGATGGAAAAAAAAAAAGAAACAAACTAACATTGAGTAAGGTTGTATAGTGGGTAGCAAAAATGTCATGTGGGACAGCGGGTAGCAAAAATGTCAGAGAAATGAATGGCAGAGAGTTAGTTTTAAGTGACTTTGGAGTGGAAGACATGGAAAGAAAAGGAGAAAGGGAAACCAGCAGTAAATAGAAATGATCATGATGATAAGGAGCAAGCAAAGACCTAGAGAGGACGCTCAAAGGAAGACCTGAATCTCTTATTTTTATCACGTGGCTGAGCCATATAACATGGATGTGACTTTTCAGCGTCGGGTGGCACTATTAGAAGTCTTTGTTCTGTTATTAATATTGTGGCTGAGACTTTCAAATGTAAAGAAATCATTGCATTCTCATATTTAGGTACCCGATTGTGCTGAACACCCTGTGCCTCACCAGAGGGAGTTACTTAGAAGTCTACATAACGGGAGAATTCCCTGGGGAACTGATTTTATGCTAAAGACTCTTAGGGAAAGCGATGGCTGTCTGGAAGGGCAACTAATTACTGAGTTGAGAGTCCCTCAGGTTATTTATTACTCCTGAGCTCTTTATGTGTCCCTGTGTCCATGCCTGCTGACTTGCTGTGGTGGCTGCTTCAATGGCCCTTGCAAGTCACCTCTCAGCTTAAAGAGCTTGTGAGGAGTAGCACATTGTGCAAAGGTCTCTCCTACACTGCAAACTGGTGCTATCCCTGTCGTTGAGATGTTATTTGCATATTTGCCTTCATGTTATTAACATGAGTGAAACCATTGTGTTAAATACCTAGGTCTGATGAGATCTAGATGTAAAAAATGTTAATACAGGAACAGTGTTCCCAGACTTGCAAAGTTTCATGCTTGGTGAACCTGCTATAAATTTCAGGCCTACCAGTTTTGCCAGCATCCCATTAATTTAGGAAAGGAATTCAGCATAATCCTTTCACCCAAAGGGGAATTAGGTTCTGAACTCCTTGCTGGAATAACACACCTTTCTTCTTTCTTCTTGGGAAATGCAGCCCTGCTCAAGACAAAAGGCTGACAATAAGTCTCCCATCTGGGCTGTGCAGAATTTGGTTATAGTAGGGGAAAAGCAGTCATCATAGTGATTGAAAGAAACAGTTTATATAGTCCCAGACTATGCCTGAGCAATAGAAATGTCAGTACTCAGAAGAATAAACTGTATAAGGGGTCAGGTAACCAGGAAGAAATAATCTCTTAACACTGCTTTTAGTTTGGTTTCATTTATTCAGTTCTGGAGAATCCTTTTCCAAATCTGTGGTGGTAGCAGTGAGTAGTCAGATAAGACTCCAGCTCAGTATTGAGCCCACTCACCTCCTGATCCCAGTGTCCTTTGGCAATGAATATTATAGATTGCTTTAAAAAAATACTGTATCAGTTCAGATTGCCTTCCTTCTTTTTCATTCCTTCCTTTTCATTAATCTCCCTGTCCTTGTGCTGCAAGGTAGAATGAATAGAAATTCCCAATTTCCTATTTTTGTCTTACCCCTGATTTTGTGCTCTTTTTGTCATAACCCTTCCTTATTCAGCTGCTGGCCAAGGTAAACAGTCCCGATCTTTTCATCTCTCAGCATATGAGATTTTTTCATGTCCATAAATAATCATGCTTCTCAGTTTCAACCTTTCTAAGAAGTCAGAGCATGAATGGCCATCATCTGACTATTATTCACCAAGTGTAAAGAATTACACATAAAGAAACTACTCATGAGCTTGAAAGGATCTTTTTCTATTGACATTTGAATTATAGTCAGCCACAGTAGTTTAAAAGGTTCATATTTTATTGTACTATATTCTGCAAAAGCTTAAGGTCTACTAAAATAGCACTTTGACAGCTTTATTTGTTCCTTGCTTGCAAAACATAACCTTGCCTCTAATACTAATTATATGGCATGATATAAAATAATTCCAATGAAATTCCACTTTTGAAAACCTTATTATCAGGATTTATTGAAGAGTATGCACTATAGTGTAGTAAAATCATACAAATTCATTGTATGCTTATGTTTTATTTTGTTTATGATATATTTGTACTACACATGGTAATTTTACTGGTGCATGGTACAATTACCTTTGTATTATTATTGGAAAAGTCCTACAGAGTGTAAGGGAAAGGGGTAAACTGTTAGACCTCTACCTAAACACATTCCCTCAAATAGAGTTCTCAGGAACTTGCGCTGAATGTCTAGATAACTTCAGAGACACAAATATCCTTAGCACAAAAATTTATGCTATGCTATAAATAAAACTTTAGAATTTTCTCTTTTAAAGAGTTCTGGTGGAATTCAATGCAACATGAATGGTTGCAGAAAACTGTATCTGTCTTTATTAAATTGCATGGGACTTTTTCCTTAGGGAATATGAGAAATTTTGTAATTTTCCATGATCTATACCAACCTGCTTGAGGTAGTGAAGTGAGATGATAATCTAATAGTTAAGGTATTGACCTGCTCCTTGCAAACTATACATGTGAGACTCTGTTTTGCTGTGAATTTCTTGTGTGACCTTGGAAAGTCAGCTCTCATATTTACAAATATTTTCCTGTTCTTTACAATTTAGCACCTTTACCCTATTATAGTCTAATTTCTTAGCTCCAAAGTAGCTTCACAAATGCCATTCAGTGGAAGTCTATCAGCATTTAGTGTTATGTAGTAGCTGAGTGACAATGGAGTGATAGGTTTAGGCATCAGAAATTTGGGCTTTGGTCTGGCTAGACCAGATTTCTGAGGGTATTGGTAACTGGGGAGCGATATAGTCATATTTTTATGGGTGGTTAAAGGATTCAGGCACATAATTCTCCCCAACCATATCTCTAATCTGCTTATGTACTTCCAAAGTGCTTTAAATCTCCATCTGTGGAATAAGAGTTACAAAGATAAGCATCCTAACGATTATGAGATGCAGTGGCAGGAGAGTAATGGCTGCCATTGAAGTATCTCAGACTGGGCTGCAGGAAGAAGCTGAAACACGTTAGAGCTGTTCTCATACAGCTTCAGCCTGAACTGAACTTTCCTACAGATCCCATCTGCCCGTGTGAGTGCTTTTCTGAGAAGACATCAGGGTGGTGACGTGACTTGTGTATGAGGCACAAGGGATGCATCAAGACCAGCGAGGCAAAGCTGAAGGTCTCCCACATGGTGTCTACAGCTGCCTTGAGCATGCCTCGAGTATAAGACATGATCAGTGTTTTCTCCCCAGGAGTACTCTCTGGTTCACCTCTCACACAGGTCCACAGCAACTCCTGAGACTAAAGAGTATTATTAAACTCAGGGTTGAGCTGAGCCTTCGAGCCGAGCCTTCAAGCTGACCCTAAAATGCCAAGTAGATGTTATTCTGGAAGGTGCACTACAAACTCTGTCATCCCAACAGTTTTCCTCCTCTTAAGGGAGAGTAAAACAAGGAGCAAAAACTAATGTGAAGCATAGCACCACACTAACCACCTGCAAAGCCTGCGAGCTGTAACCAAGCTGTTACTCTACTCCCAAACGCCACTTGCAAGAGTGAGACCTCTTCTTCCTAACAGACAGGCTTGGGATGGCCACTGGAGCTCACTGATGCAGCTGCACAGTAAAAAGCGCTCCTTTCCAATGATTTGATTACTCATTTTCTCTAACACTCCCAGATATTTTATTTTAAGTCTAGTAAATTAGATTTAAGGGGTAAGCAACAGAGGGGAAGTTAAAAAGTGAGCATAAACAGTGATTTGTTACAGACAGATGAATAATAAAGGTTATCACATAAAGTTGACATAAACACAATAGATGGGATAATTATGTACCTTATTTATTCTAGTTGCTATTTCTTTCAGAGTTGTGCACAGGGATATCTAAATCTTAAATAAAAAAATACAGTTTAAAAGAAAGGGAGAAACGCCAAAACAGAACATAGAAGAGACAGAGTGGCAGGAAGGCAGAAACAAGGTGAAATGCTGATGTCTAGACAGGAAAGGGAAAGGACTGTAGTATCTAGGTCTTAGCACTGATATCTGTGGACAGTGATAAGTTCCCAAGCTAGAAAATGTACTTGCTTTCATGATTTTCTCTTGATAGAGCAATTTTATCCAAACAGCTTTTTAGACAGGTATCCAGCATTCTTTCATGTGAGGAAGGACTGTCCCAATGGTTTGGTTTTCTTGGGCTCATTAAAATGCAGCTAATGTGGACTAAACGGGACCCTTAGAGGATCTGGGTCAGATCCACCAGCAGACTATTTCTGGTTTGGGAGGTTAGTTTTCTGCCAGCTTAGAGGGTTGAGCTGGATCTCTGACGGGTTGGCCAGGAGCTGGTGTGGCACAAGGGGAAGCAGGAGAAGGAGCCAGCCGGCGTGGAGTAGGCTGGGCAGGATGTCCCCTTTGGTGGCATCTGGCTGTTGGAGTCTTCCTCTGGTGTTGGGCACTGTCAAAGCAGTTTATGAAGAGTCAGAGAAAGTGTTGGGAGAGCAAGAAAGACTGCAAGAAAGCATCTCCATTTCAGCCCCAGAACAGCCAGAGCACGCATATGGTCTGCGGGAGACAAGCTCAAAACTGCTTCACATTAGAGATGGACTCAAAGCCAAGTCCCAGCTGTGCTCTGAACATCTGTCATGTTTCCTGGGTGAACCTCTCCTCCTTACTTCGCTTTACTTACATCCTAAACAAATTTAAAAAAAAGCAGAGATTTGCACTTCAATCTCTACTGTGCGATATGTGCTTTGGGCATCTGTGTCTCTGATAAACATTTAATTTAATACACAGTGGGAGTACTGTAGGAGGAAAGATTAAGACACAAACCCATAGGGGAGAAAAAAAAAAAAGTTGGCTTAGCTGATCAAAGAAGTGTGTGACAAGGTTTTAAGTCCCTGCTTGCATATCAGCACCGAAAGGTTTTGTTGACACAGGGGCAACTTCTGGAGGGCCTCTGGAGTGAAACATGAGAAAGGTCAGCCGCAACGTCTGTGTGCAGGAGACTTTGGACATACTTCCAGGGAAGAGCTGGTAGATGAGGGGGACATGGAGGCCATGAGGAGATCATCACCCTGAGCTCCCCAGAAATGTGGCTGGAGGGCCTTTGTGTGTATGGATTTCAGTTATAACTTGCTACTAGCAGTAAAGTGAAATGGAAAAGAGAAATTTGTTTCCTGTGAAGCTTCAGTTAAAAACTGATAAAAAAACCCTGAGAATTCATCTACTCTGAGACATGCTGATGCTTGTCAATATTTTTGACTGAATTATTATCTAGCCTTAATAATTAACGATTGACATTAACTGCTGCCCAAACAATTGGAAAGCAATAGGTAAATTATCCCTGACTTTTTTTCCATCAGGAGAGCAGGGCAGTAGTGCATATGGAAAAACCTACCATCAGGTGCGCTGGGGTGAGCAGCCTTTTGGTCACACCAAGATGCTGTTTGTGGGTCAGTGGTGGCTCATGTGCTTCTGAGAGGAGCTATGGCTCCTGAGAGCCTTGAGCTCAAAACTACAAGCCACATCCTCTCTAAAATCACTCTTCTCGGCATGATAGCCCTTCTCTGTGCTGTTGACAAGCTGCCTTGGTGCTACCTGTGAACACATGTAGTTTTCCCAGTACTTTAGGGTTGCACCAAGACAGTGGAGCTGCTGCAGGCTAGTTGAGATCCCTGGGTTAGCCTGGACATGGGAACAGAACTGGACCAATACTGCCAAAAGTATTTCTGCAACCCTTCACTGACAGCTTCAGCAATATCTGTTTGGTGCTGTATTCATCCCTTCTCAAAGAAGTCTTCACTGATTTTTAACTAGCAAGTAACAAAAAAGCAAATATTAGAATATATGCACAGAAAGAGAAGGTTAAACTATCTCAAATGATGTTTTAAGCATTCCAATATCCAGTAATGAAAGCATCTGTAGTGCATTCTGAACTGTAACATGGGTTACATGCCCAGAGTGAGATAATAGAAATCACCTTTGGTGTCTGCTGAGGAGTACATCCTTGGCTGTGCCTTTTCACCCAAACTGCAGGAGGGGCCAAGAGGGGAACGGCTGGAACAGGTGCCTTTAGCCAGTGGAAATACACTCCTACGAGCAAAGTAATATTTTTGTCTGGGCCAGCAGCACATTATACTTTTCCCTCCTGCTGTCCTCTGAATAAAGCCAAAAAGGAAAGAGAGATAAGGGAGGGAACTGGACACTGATGCATGTCCAAGACCCAGTATCCTGGAAGCTGACTTAGCAAATCTTATTTGAGGGGAAATCAATTTGTTTGAGATCATCCTTTAGAAAATGAAAATACTTCCAATAGATTTCTTCATGGAGGAGACATAGGCAAAGATTTGAAATCAGTAGTTAATCCATCAATCATTTTTGGCTGGTTGCAGTGTGTTACAGTCTCAAAAAACCCAACAGCCAACCAACCCAACAGTGGGTGAGATTTACTTCCTTGCTTATCCCCTGCAATTACCCATTGCAACCTGAGATTTTTCAGATCTCACATGGGCTGCAGGAAGATTCCTCAGCAAGCTCCTCTGAACAGTCAACTGCAAAAAACATTGAAATATGATAAGCATATAAGAGCATTAAATGGTAGCATTGTCCGTCACCCACAGCCTCTGTTAGTTGTGCTTCCAGGACAGATGAAGCTAGAATGTACATACAGCTGTTCTGAGTTGTAAAATACATCTTGAAATGGGATAGATTCATCTGTGTTCCATGAGATTGAATTAAGCAAAAGGAAAAAAAAAGTATAAAGACTTGTCTTTTTTCCAAGCATTTAATAAAAATATTCAGCCTCACTGGAACATAATAAAGATGTGCTTTCAGCACACAGATGTGCAGTAGTGAGAGCCACGTTTTATGTAAGCTGCTCATTCTTTTGTGCAGTGTTAGGAACTGAATGTACTTTCATACTCCTTTTTTTGGCCTTGACATGAACTAATGTCAAAGCAAATGAAGACCTGGTGGTAAATCCTTTTCAGCACTGCTAATGATTGCAGCCGTTGCAGAGCTGTTACTGGCTGTCTGGTCGTCTTTGGGAAATTGGGCTTTTGATATATAGACCTTCTATTCTGAATTTTGATTTCTGCAACAAATTTTGCTGGCACGGCTCAGTGTTTAGAGGAGCAGAAAGGTGTATGGGTCACTTACTGCAGAGTATATTCAAAGCAGATTTTACAGTGAGCTTCAGTGGATAAAGTGGCTGCGGGTATAATGAGTGATTTGAACAGAATTACATGGGGAAAAAATTCACGCCAGCATCCCCTATCTATAAAAATGCATTTTAGTAGAACAGATTTACAGAAACAGATTTACAACTTAATATTTTTTTTTGTATGCATAAGAGCAACTGAGCCTGATTTTCTTTTCCCATTTCCATTGCTTGTTTTATATTTAGGGTTTTGTATTATGGCTGCCTACATTTACAACAACAAACATGCCAAAACTCTTGACTGGTTCATTCAGGTTGAATAATAAGTAAAATAAAATGTCTGCTTTCTTCAACACCTGCACACTCCATCCCTTAGCATTTTGCAAATGTAAGAGGTGTGGATACGTGTTTTGACTTTGATCTTGTAAACCAAAACTGTTCAAGTGGTAGATCCTGATCTAGATCTGGGCAGCAAGGAGATGTTGCCCAGGTTTTCCCAGAAACCCACATTTGTCTGGTTGAACCTCTATTTTCAGTTGTTCCTCCAGTTGCTCTGGGAGCAGCTGCACATGCAGGCAGTGCGGGTGCTGGGCAAAGCAGGACCTGGCACACTGCTTTCCATAAAATGAGCCCATGGAGCTTGGTAAAAATCGAGGTACCATACTGTCAACATGCATCGGTCATCTCAGAAGTTGGGTGCATAACCACATGTGTGACTGCTGGAGCGCACAGTCTGTTTCACTGGAGACACTTCAAAATTTATCGTCTGTTTTGTGGAGCTGACATTTATTTACTGCTGCTTTAGTAATTGCATAGAGTCAATCTGTCTCTCCCTTGGAAAAAAGCTTTAGTTCTTACGTAGTCCCCCTCTTGAACATGATTTTCTTCCATTCCTTCATGGTCACCTCTCCCTACTGTCACCCCCAAAATAAAGAGGTACTATTCCCTCGTCCAGCTGATGATTCCGCCACCTCTTCCATGGGGGTAGGATATACTTTACCCAATTAAAGCTGTTTGAAAGGGGAAACCTAGTCCAGCATCAGCTGTGTCCATACCTCTAAATAGTGGAGAGGCAGTGACAAGCTGACACAGACTGATTCCTCTCCTCACTGCTTAGTACTAGCTTTCTCAAGAAAAGATTTATCTTGATAGATAATTGAAACACTCCAAAACAAGCTTGGAAGTGGATTAAAATTAAAGAGTGAGCAGTCCGGGGTCCAGTGCTTGAAGCTGCTGCCTGTATCTATTTTATTTAACTGCACAGACATACCTGTAGCTATTTATCATCCCTCTGTTAGCAGCCACAAGAGAAAAGCATTGTCAGTAGTTGATTTATCCCACCTATTTTAGACACTATTTTAAGGTAAAATGAATCACCCTTTGGAATTAATTGTCTCTCTATTGACTGTGGAGAGAGTCTACATAATGGAGTTCAAATGGCTAAAGGTAGGAAGGTGCATCCCACCTGTGCAAATGTCCCGTCAGTAACATGAGACCTGCATTGGCATTTTCCTGGCAGAGCTTTCAGTGGCTTTCACATGGGATTTTTCTCCACAAGAAGTGTCAGAACAGGAGAAAACCCAGTGCATATTGCCTGTCACCCCATTTCCACACTTGGTCTTCACATCTCCCCAGCAACTTACCCTTAGGGGAAGGTAGGACATGAGGACCAAAACCTGGATGAGCAACTTCTCCTGCTGCATGGATATGATTCATACTTCATCCCCATCAAACCGTAGGATCCTGTGGAAGCGGGTGGATTTATTCAAGGGGCTCTATTTTATTTTCTGATGATCTAAAATATACTTCAGATAGATGATAGCACTTTTAAGCAACAAACAGCAGCAAGCATAAGACCAAGTCTCTGCTATTTCCTTATAATTAAAAAAAGTTCTAATGCAATGTAACAAAGTGTGATTTTTTTTTCTCTTTTTGTTTAGAAATTGAAGCAAAGGAAGCGTGTGACTGGTTACGTGCAGCTGGATTTCCCCAATATGCTCAGTTCTATGAGAGTAAGTAGGTTTTTCTCCTCTTTGTGCAGTACTGAAAGTGCACTGGGCCCTTGCCAGGAGAGCTTGCCGTCGGCCAACTCTACATTTGACTGAGTTATGGCCATGGCTGGCTGTTTCACAAAGCCTCAGCTGCTGGAGTCATACCAGTGCCTAAAGAAAAGTAAGGTTTTTGCCCTTATAGCCATGGGAAGGGAAAAAAAAGAGGGACGTATTTTGTGTAAATCTCAAAGGTTAACAAAAACAAATAATAATAAATAAAAAAAAAACAAATACAAAAAACCCAAAATAATAGGTCTCCTTTTTTTTAACTTCCTGGACTATGTCAAAAATAAGATTGAAAGCACTGAAAGTCACTGAAAAAATTTACTCTTACTGAAAATAAGATTGAAAACTCTGCAAAGTTACCAAAGGTGGAAAATCTGAGCTGTATTTTACAATTGCAAAGCAAGAAAAGCCAGTATTTCGATGTTAACTCAAAGCAAATGGCCATGTCCCCTTCCTAGCTATAAAGTTCCTGCCCAGGGCAGCAGTGTCCCCGAGGGCAGGGCGAGTGGTTGCACGGCTGCTGCGTTCAGGAGCAGTTTGAGAACTGAGGCTGGGCTTTTCCTGCTCTCCATAGCTCAGTGAGAGAAACTGTGGCTGATCCTCATTTTTCCCAAACTGCATATTCTCTCTGCCAAAGACAGAGCCAGCTCAGGTCCACTCGGGCTTATTAGCCGAAGTGCAGCTCTGCCAAATGTGGCTGGATGCCTTCCAGGGTCAGGTTGGGTCTGGAGGCAGCACGGCTCCACACATGGAGCGATGGCCAAGAAACCTTGTGGGTCAGAGCCAGCTCCGCTGAGAGCCGGCTCGGACACCATCCATCCCCACACGTGGGATGGGTGAGGACACCTCTACAGCTTCTGATGGCCAGCTGAGGTCCCTGAAGGCTCAGGTGCTGGCTCCTGACAGACCACTCAGGTCTTAGGTACTGGGAGCACCATACAGAGATGCTCAAATGGCTCCCCAGGAGCCAGTCAGTCTGTCAAACCCAGCAAGGAACTAAGACTAATAAGCCTGCCAAGGCTGACATAGATGTGTGTCTATCACAGTCTCTGGATGCCCAGTAGCACTTTTGTGTCTGCCTGGCAATCAGAGTATCTCAGATACTGACTCTTCCATGGAAAGGAGAGCCCGCTGCCTGCCCAACTCAAAGGGATGTTCCCTCCAAAACACAACCTGTGCTGGGCTCCCACAGTTCCCATAAAGTCAATATGCACTCTAGACAATCTGCGTCTCGGAAAACAAGGTCCTTTTTATGGGCATCTATTATGTCAGTGTTAAGCACTAGTGTCTGAGACTGCTGGCTGTAGTTCCTGCATCCTGCTGTCCTGCTGGGGTGCCTGAGCATGGCAGAGCAGCCTGGAGAGCAGCCACAGCACTGGAACCCGTCCCACTGTTATGGATCCCACTAATGTGTTGCAGCCATGTCACTTTTCATTACAAATGTCAGCTTCCAGCACACTCGTCTGGCTTTTTTAGTTAATATTGGGAGTTATAATTCAGCTTATTTTTTTGTCTCTGTTGTTACGCTAGTAACCCTTTGTCTGAAATGGTTGTTATTGGGAGTTGTGTTAAAAGCAAGAAGCACAGAACATTTCTATTTCATGGGAAAAGTCTGTCTAGCAAATAATTCATTAAGTCACTGTAATGGGAATGGAGAACCTTGTTGCTCATGTGGATAAAGAAAGTGTGTTGGTAATTCTCTGATCTCATTCATCTGTGCTAGGCACTAGAAAGAACAGCTAGCAGTTGAGTATTTTATTAAAGTCAAAATGAAATGATCTTGCTGTCTCTTTGGTGCACAGGACATTCAACTATACTTTTAACAGAAAAAAAATAATAAAGTAACTGAAACGGGAACCAGAGTGAAACTGGTGATACTAGATTTCTGTGAGCAAGCACATGCAAAGCATTTTAGGTGTAGACAATGTGTTTTCATTTGAATAGCAAGCAGTCATTTTAATATTGTGTCTCCTTTTATAGACTACCAGTTTCCCATTGACATTGCTGCAGTAAAGAAAGATCATGATTTTCTTGACAAGGACCTTGTAGAACCTCTTTGCAGGTAAATAACACCTAAAGTTTCTTTTCTGATAATTTAAAAACATGAGCTGATTTGTTACTGTTAGATTAGCAGCAGAAGCAGCAGCATAAATGTTTGCTTCTCCACATGAATTAAGCAATGATATCTAGGATGCCATTCTGAATTCATTTTTTTTATGGAAAATCCTGGAGTAGGACTCACTACACTCATAGAAAACATCACATGATTTGAGAAGACCCAAATCCAATGGATTTGAAACACCTGCCTTTTAAGAAAGCACTAGCAGTAGTACAAGCATACCCTGAATAAATGAAGGAATCATGTTTGGGTTGCACATGAATAGCTCTTATGTCCAAGCACAGCAGAAAAGATGAAACTTCATTGGACAGAATTCAGCAAGTACTTTCTCTGGCAGCAGGCGTGGTTTTCATGCTGCCCTGATTCCCTTGGTACTCTCCTTTTGGCACCAGTAACAGAAGTGGGACCAGAACACCACAGTACTACAACTGCTACAACTAATGACTGGTTTGCTCCTCCCCAAGGGCTCGTGTTTGCTGTTTATCTAGCTTTTTATACTCTGCCTGGGATGAATGTACCGTATTGCATTGCTCAAGCACTGTCCCCCAGGACTCAAGAAGCAGCAATTCTGTGGCAGTTTTGCAAAACCACATTGCAGAGGCATTGTTCCCCTCATCTTTCTCCTGTGCTCAGCTCAAGCTGGGTTCTGCTCCTCTCCTCTTCAGCAAGGACAAAGGAGCATCTGGCCCCTAACCAAGTAGGCTTTATTACATGTTATGGAAACTTTCACAACACCAACATCAAGATAATTGGACAAAACTCTATTTCCCCTTCTGCAACTGTGGCTAAAGTCATCCGAGAATGTATGCTGTTCCACTGTACATCATACTGTGCATTGCAGGGATTAATGAGTCTGTGGTGGAGGACCACAGAGAGGTTTTCTGAGAATCATAGAAGACAGGGCTGGAAGAGAGTTCATCTAGTCCATCTCTCCATACACTCCTTCCTGGAGAATCCAGGTTATTCCTGGGCATAGCTGTCAGAGTACTCTCCCAAAACTCCCTTGCTGCAAGTCAGACCTATTGTTTCTCATTTTGTCTATTATAGTCATGGGGAACAGAATATTCTCTTTCTCTGTGTAGTAAAAATCAGTGGGAAAGACTTGGATCCTTCAGTGATTCCTCTCAAGGATGCCAGGGAGCAGAATAACTGCAGACATGATCCACTGCACAGCTTGGTGGGAGGGATTGCTATGCCCATGCTTAAGAAACCTTCTTCCTACATGTGGGTGCTTCCCCTTGCTTCAGTCTTGCACAGTGGAAGACATACTTTGCTGTCGTTCAGGAACTGGAAAGTGGTAGTGGTAGGAGGTTGAGATCTCTTCCCCTCTGCTCACTCCTGCCCAGTTGAAAGACCATCCAAAAATGCTAGTATGATGTCCGTCCCTGTCCCTTTATCATGAGAGCAAACAGTGAGGTGTAGTCATTGCATAGCTCTGTGACTTTCTCTGGTCTGTCTTCTCTGAAGTAATTAGCAATGTTAGTACTTCAATTATGGTCACCAGGCATCCAAAACCTGCAGAACTAAATGGGAACAGCTCCCCTCTTGTTCCTCCAGCCTCTCTGTAGACTCCCAGAAAGACTTACAACAATGACAGTAGATTGATATATTTATGCAGATTTCTTTGTGAGCTGAACAGCTAGAGATTGGGTTTTTTTTTATCTCTTTTATTAAAGGATGAGGTTTTGGAAAATAAACTAGCAGCTGGAGAGGTGCACTTATGTGACATAATACATTATATTAGCCTAAATCAAGTGATACTGCTGAGACCTGTAGTACGTTGGATCTTTCCAAACTATTTTATTCAAAGACAAAGGTGCTTATGACTGTCTAGTAAATTTTCCTGCAATGATTTTATTCAGAAAACACCACCTGTTAACTTGAATTTTTGTTGGGAGTTTTTAAAAAGTTTAGATGTAAAAAAAGAATTAACACTTCATATACTATCCAGGTAGAGATACAAGTATTATGTACAGGTTGTGTTTTCAGATTGCAGACATTTGATTTGCTGTAAGTCAGCAGGTCCAAACTTTTGTCTGAGAGAGACCCATAAATAGCGATTGTGCCAAATGTCAAGATTCAGGTTCATCAGAAACAGTAAGCAGTGCCAGCTGCTGCCCCCAGTACCAGCTTTGTTGCTGTAGTAACTATCAAACCAACATCTTCCAAGTTTTCCAGTGCACTGGAAATCCTCACAGCCCAGCTGACCACTGCGGCTGGTTTTCTACCCTTGCTTTCCTCTGTGGTGATGCTACTACAAGGTGCATGCCAGTACATCATACGAGAGCCACAGGCTGTGATGTGCTTTTATGAAATAAAAAGTGAAAAAAAGGCTGGTTATTTTTTCTGTATGGACCGATTCCCAGGTTGGGAGCCAAACTTCCATTCTTCAAACACCCAAAAGTGCTCTTGAAGCCGTGCATGACCAAGCCTTCACACTGAGTAATAGTGCGTTCAGCCCATATTACTGAACAAAATGGGGTTTTCATTTTTATTTGGAGGGTAATTTTAAAGCTGGAATGCCAGAGTGGATAATCAGTTTGAGCAGAGTTTTAGCTCTGAATGGTAATGGTTCTAGCATAAACAGTGAATTTCTCTGCTCTCGTGGATTGAAATCAGCCTCTTAACCTCATTTTACAATCAGTCTTCTTATGGCATTGCAGTACACAAGACAACATGAGGTACAACTGCAGAGGAACTTTTGTTAAGGCAGCTGGTAGTATTTTAGTCAGAAAGCCCAAGACTCCCTGTTGTAAAGGATTTCAGTGACCTTTTGGAGATATTCTAACACTCCTGCTGTTTATAATATCATTTGAAAATTTGGCAGAGTAAAGACCAAATTTGAGGCCTTTGGGTTAGAGGCGTATCTATCAAGAGATTCCACTCAGATTTTATTGAGTAACGAACAATAGAAAATTGCTATGCAATCTGCAGGCGAACGCTGTCAGCCTGCCAAAATAATAATTGGGCATGAAAATTTTATAGTTGGATCTCTGTGTCGTTACCAAAATAGCAGCAACCAACTCTGCTCTGGGAACTTTTGTGGCTGCTGTGATAAGAGGGTGAGAAGGAAAAGCTGAGCCATGTTGTACTTTCTGTATTCACGTAAATACAGTGACTAAGATCATAAAGAACAAGGATGTAACGATCTGATACATAGGTCCTAAATCAAGCTCTTAAAATTTGAACTGTGCCAAGCAGCCAGCAGTCTCTTTTTTCCATAGCTAGTATCTCTTAGATAGCTTGTAAATAATCTGAAGGTCACTGTACATGGGACATCCAGCTATTAGAGTTTTGAAGTGATTGTATCATGAGTTCTGTCTGCTGAGTTACATTGCTCTAGGTGCCGTTAGGAGAGAAGACCAGCTCTCCACGTGCCATACGGAAAGTCCTGCTTTGAAGTCAGTAGAGCAGCTTCTGCTGATGTCAGGGAGAGCTGATCCAGCTTGTGGGGGTGTGTAGCCTGTAAGGTAACTCACTCAGTTGCAGCCTTGACCAAAAAGTGATAGGACTGGAAAATAGTATATTCTCTTCATGTACAAAACTGGTGGAGCAGGGACATGCCAGTGCCAGCTTCACACACCAGCCCTGCTGGTACTAGGAGGAGCTTTGTTCAGCCTTCAGACCTCAGCAGAGAGCAGCATGAGGAGCTGAATGGCCTCTTCCCAAATTCCACAGGACCAGAAGATAGCCAGCTAGAGATAAGTGTATGCAGCACCTAAACTTGGCTAGGAATAATGATAAAACAAATAAATAGGGTCATCATTTCCCTTGGTCAGGAATTTACAGAACCATACAATGTGTTTGCCTCGTCCTCTTACAGTCTATAATCCATAAGAGGACATTTGCAGATCTGCATAGCTTGGAGATGCTGTGCCATTCACACTAACCCTCCCCATGGTACCTCCTCCAGCAGAACCAGTTGGTGCCCCTGGCTGCGTTCCCCACCACCTGCTTGGAAGCAGCTGCAGAACAGGTCCAGGGGAACGCATGGAGCTCCGTGTTGCTTTAAAGTTTTTTCCCATTTTCTGGATGGCTCTTCAAACAGGACAACAGGTCACCCATGAGGCTATTCAGCTAATCAGACCCTGCGTTGCTACAAGCTTGCATTTATTTATAAACACTGCTTAGTGCTGTACAGGATGCTAAAGTCAGAGATTTCCTGCTTCTGAAAAGCTTCCATCATAAGGGTTATTAAATACAGCACTGGGGTTGGGATTCAGAGCCTTAAATACGCATGTCTAATGCCATCTCAGATCTCCTAAAATAATCTCAAACTTCTGCATGGGCTGGCTCGCCCAAGAGCACCTGCAGCAGCTGAAGGGCCAGGCTTGGTACTCTAGGGGATCTACAATACCACCAGACATCTCTGTTTCGGCACATCAATCACTTTGCTGGTGTTGAAGAATTGTATCAAAGGACATTTGTAACACAGAGATGATGTTCCACCATAGACATAAGTGTTAAACCATAGAGGTAGTGTTTACCTGTGATGGCCTGGAGAAGAAATAAAATTAAAATCAGTGAAGCCCTTGCTGTAGTAAATGTTTTGCAGGCTTCCCCTGAACACTGCAGAGCTTTTCAGACAAGCACTCAAATGCATCCGAGATGATTTGGTTTTTATACAGCCACTTCTCTTGCGTGTATTTAATGTGTTTTTTCCTGCCTTTTCTGAAGTCCAGATTTTGTGTTTTGTTAACATTACAAACAGGCAGTCTTCTCCCATGTTTTTAAGCAGTGATGGGAAAATGTAGCACTCCTCTCACTTTTACTGGGACATAAGTGACAGCGTTTTGTTGCCAGATACTTTTATTTTTGGTTTTTTGAAAGATTTGTTGAGTACTTGGCTGTCAGTCATCTAATGACTTTAAGCAGATGAGAAAAGCTTTCTGCCACTGCTGGCACATCAGCAAGGCATAAGAAGTTGAAACAGACTGGCTTTGATTGGAGTTGTTAGTACCAGGCAAGCTCACAAATATCATCATTAGTTCTCTAATTTCACTGGCAAATCTTTCCACAGCACTGGAAGAGCCCCAGAAAGCATGCTGATGTTTTGTAGATGGGTGAATTTAAAACCTGAGGTCGAGCACCTGGCACCCAGTAAAAAGTAGTTTTGTTTCTGATGAAATGAGTTCTTCATAGCAAAGCCAGGTTAGAAAGCAGTCAGGACAATGATGTGGCTTCCCAAGCTTCCAGTTTAAGTAACGATACTCACGTTTATAGAGCTGACCTCGCAGTTCTCTGCTGAAACGATCTTGCTCTCAAATGCCGTTAGCGGGAAGAAGATGGCTTTGGATGGTCTTAGTTGGTTTCACCGTGTGCTTTGTGCACCTTTCTGTGCTGAGGAAGCAGCCCTTTTCAATAGAAATATCACGGCACTTTCTGCTGTTGGCTGGGCACATCCACAAGCACCTGGATGCAAACAGGGCAAAGGGCTGTTGCTTCCTCGCTTCCTGCTCCCAAAATGCTGGTTTGCTTCTCAGTTTTTAGAAGGCAAATGGCACCATAGTGAACGGATGGAGCCCTGTTCCCTGTGCAGGGTCTCCAAGCTGAGCCCCCAGTTCACCTCTCAGAGGAAGGTTGAGTTGGAGTCCTTTGAAAATATGTCTGTTCCTCTGTATATTTGGATTCAGTATCAACATGCAATTTTAAATGTTTTACATTCAAAAGAAGTGCTGAACATTATTCATCCCCAGGGTCTCAAGAAAATGCTACTTTGGGTTGAGAAATACCATGTTTGGGCAAAAGATGAGCTTTGCAATAATAGATTTAATTCCTGAGGAGGAGGGTTTGTGGGAAGCAGGCTGAAGATATAGCTACAGAGCCACAAAGCCTGAAATTTATTACAAGAATGTTTCCTATCATGCATGCAGGGTGTGCTTCTGCATGCATTACACTCACATTAATATGGTGAGCACAGGACTCTTCTGATATGGCATAACAGGTTTATTGGCTTGAGTTAGGGAGGAGTATTTTATCTACATATGAGCAGGTGATATTTTGCAAGGGAATTTTTTTTAAGGAAGATCCACAGTTGATGGGCTGGTCCTTCATTAGCAGTGGCAATTTGAGAGGATTTCTAATATTAGAAGTCCCGGGGAGGAATATGTTAATGTCATAATGTTCTTATGCTATGTGAGAGATTACATTATTGATGTGATACTTTTTTTTTCATGAGTCCTTGTAACTTATCACATACATTTCAAATGTTATCAGTTCTGAAGGTTTGCAGCCTCTTCCTGAGACCCAGAAGCAACAGGGGCAGCTCTTGCTGCAAAGGCTCAGGAGATGCAGGCAGCCTGCAGAAGAGTGTTGCAGGCACACAGCTCTCACTCTGCCTCTCTTTATTTTGAAATTCAGCCCTAAATCTGGAAAATGTTCAAAGTCAACTGTATTTAACTCTGAGCCTCTGCTTGCAGGAGATGGATAGTTTCATGGATCAGGACCTTTAAGTATAAATAAAAGCTAATCAATTATGATTAGCATGGTAGGTTCTCTATTGAAAGAGCATGGTTTTTCATCCTCTTACTGCACATGGGCACATGCACATTGACTTTCCATCTTTATCTGATTGTCATTTCAACCCACTGTCGTCATGGGGTAGCCTTGGGTTTGAGGAGCAGAAGCCTTGCAGAGTCCCTGAAAACATGATTACAAACACAGTCAAAAATAACTAGAAGTATTTTTTCAAATATATTAGATTTTTTACACGCTGGGTGTGTTAACCCACTGTAAGATCCACAAGTATTGGAAAGGAATGATTGACTGTGGAGGACCGTTTAACTAACTGCTACAAAGGTCTTCTTTATGTCAGTTTTTTAAAGGAGGTGCTAACTGCCTTAAATGAGGAACTGCATTTTTTTCTTTTGTCTTTCACCAATGCTTTGAAATCCCCATTTTAGCCCAATTATGTTACGGTCCTGCAGAAGGCAACTTACCTCCTTCTTCTCTTGTCATTTCCCCGGCATCAGAGGTGTTTGTTTATACCCAGTTCCTTTGCTATGTACTTAAATGTCTATGAATTAAAAAGCAATGTATAAAACCTAGCTATCAAGTAATGGGAAGCTAAGATTCCCTTTTAACACAGTGGTCTCGTAGCCTGGAATAATACGGCCAGTATCGTTTCTGAAGCCTGTTGTATGCAGTTGGCACCCTACAGGCAGATAAGAGAAAAGCTTTTGAACTTATGAAAAGTCATGCCCTTTAATCAGAGACTGCTAATCTACTGAATTTGCTTTGCCTTGTAGACGACTGAACACACTGAACAAGTGCGCCTCAATGAAACTCGATGTGAACTTCCAAAGAAAAAAGGTAAGGAAACTTCATGAAGTGTGCTGGCTTTGCCCTGGCTTTTGTGATAAGACCTCCCCTATTTAGCCTTTAAGTCAGGTCTTTAAAGTAAGTTAAGTGTATTTGGCTTTGAACATGTGTGTCAGCATAATCTGGACACATGATAATGTGAGTTACTGAATCTTGAAATTATAAATAAAATAAAAAAAACCCTCTGACTAACACAGCAGGAACAATACTACGTGTGTTAAAAGAGCACATGCAGTTCTTAAAACTTTGCGTATGTGCAAATATACGGGTGAAAACAGTGCGGTTTCGTTACGCTGGCTTGTTTGCCAATGCCATGTGAGTACACAATGGAAAATCCTGCTTGCAAAAAGTGGAAGCTGCTTAGACGAAAACAATAGCTTTTCTTTATTTCTTGTACTGACTTATTCCCAGTTAAGACCATGGAAATAAACTCTGTCATTCTTACAAGCTCCTGTGTAACATGGGAACTACTTGAGCTTAAAGGGTTTCGGTGAGGAATGCAGAAACTGCCTATTGATTTTGAGTTTTGTAACATGTCCAGTGTTAACTGTTGAACGTTTGATTTTCTGGTCACAAATTCCCCCGAGCCCTTCAGTGCTGTACAGTGGTAAATGTGGATTCTGAGAAATCTTGGTGTCTGTTTTTCCTTCCGTAGAGCGTCTAATGCTTTTTAAAAGCTACTTCCTAGAGTTGCATTTTTGGTGTCTTTGCAGATTCAGTCTATTCATACTCTGTTCTCTCTGTGAGGGGGCTTGAACAAAGTATAGTTTTCATGTCTAGGTATTCTGTCTTCAGCAGATGCCCACTTGTTCCTCTGTGTATGTAGCATCTTTAGCTTGCATTTTGTCCATTCACTGAAGCCGCAGGGACCTCTTCTCTTCACTGCTTCAGACCTGATGGGTTTTTCTTGTCTTTGATGAGTGCCAACACTTTTCACATCGAACACCCACATCACATCTGAGAGAAGGAGCAGTAAAATCCCCTGATCACATGATAACTTTATGATTTGAGCAGGTAGGACTGTAGGAAGAGACTGAGTCCTTCAACAAAATAGGACTTGATCGATTGTGTCATTGACCTGCTTGGAGCAGCGTCTGGTTTGCGTCCATGCGCCTGTGTGCTTGTGTTCAAGCAGAGATACTGGAGCTGCACAAGAGACAGAATTATAAAAAGCAACATAAAGGTGATGGAACACTGATTGTCCTCTGGAAGCTCCTGTCCTTCTCTCATCAAGTATTTTGGTTTTGGTGTGAGGTTTGTATGCTTGCTTGCTTGCTTGCTTCTTTAGATGTCTGCTGGGTTGAAAAAAGGAGGTTTTTCTTATTATCTTTGCTTTTATTCATTTTTGCTGCCACTCCTCCCTGTTCTGAGTGGATTGAAGCCCTCAGCTGCTCTTCTTGCTGATGACCATTGATTTGCTATGGAAGTGAGACTGCCCTGCTTGGTACTCTTTCAGGGGGACACAAACTAGTTGAGTCCATACCCGCACAAGGCCAGGGAGAAGCAGAGCATAGAAAAATATAGAGAAATAGGGGACAAAGGAGATTTAGGACAACAGATACAGAGCATGTGAAAGTAGAAGAGAATGTGGGGGAGAGAAGAAGGAGGAGAGACTGCTGAAAGAAGGAAATGTAAATGCAAGTGTAAAAGCTGGAAATTGGGGCCGGAATTGAACACTGAACCAAGTAAACTTTTTTTTTTACTGTAGATACTGTCTTTCCTAATAGTCTCTGTGGTGATCTGAACAATGAACTGCAAAATCAGCTTGCTGTGGGGGTTTAGCATAACAGGTTTGCCCAGGGCTAGCGCAGCTGCTTGAGTGATTTATCAAAATACGGCCAAGCGAGCTGCCAGGCAAGGTTACTGTGAAAGCCAGCACGGGGTGAGTGTCCCCCACCACCCGCTCTCCCACCCCATACAGTCATGCTGTGGGCTGCTCTCTCCCCCTTGGCTTCATTGAGGTGCGTACAGAAATCCTTGTGTATGTGTTGCAAATATGTCCGTAAGCAATTTGGACAGACAGAGATTAGCCTTTGGATTAACTGCCTTCTGCAGCTGTCGATTTATGAGAATTCCTGCCCCCAGCTGGAAAAATGTGGCAGAATTCCACCGCAAATAAGCCCACTTTTTGCCTTTTGTTAGCATCCCTCTGTGTCTTGGGCAAGTACACCCTCAGTCAAAAAAGCTGTACTATTTTAAATCAACTGAGACAAATCTGTGAATCAAAACCTCTTTCTCTTTGGCAAATGTTATCAGTCACTTCCCGAGAAACTTGCCCCTTCTCATCTTCCCAAACATAATGGTATTAAGTGGACTTTTGAGTATGGTCCAAAGCCATGCACTTGATTTCACCCTAGGTCAGTAGAAGTGTACAGTCACTGCTCCAAGATGCCTGCTCCGCCTGGGTAAGATGAATCAGTGCTTTCAGACCTACTCTTGATCCACTGTCCCCATAGCTGGTGACATGTCAGTTGGCAAAGTGCTCTCTGCATTTTTTTCAGGAGAGTCTCGTTTGTCAGCGCACTCCGATATCTAACAAGAGCAGTGGGTCATTCAGGATGTTCGTGGCTTCCAGAATTTCTACTGATTCCATCAAAAAAAAAGCACATTATGTCACAGGACTTGCAGTGCAGACGAATTTGGAGTGAGTCACCATGGCAGCATTTCAGTATCCAGATATTTCATTTGTCTGATTTTGCTTCTGATGAAACACAAGCATGTTTCATTACCAACTAAAAAAACTAAATTAAACCTTATTGAGCTGCAAATTTCGACACCGAAACCCCTCTATATTTTCTGAGTGGTTCTTGGGGAGAATGTAATCCTATCTTTGTTGTGGTTAGAGGCAAAACTTGTTTACTACCAATATCCATTTCTGTTCATCTCTACTTTCTTAAAAAAAAAAAAATCTCAAAACTCATTTTCCTCTAAAAATGATTTAAAGTATAGTCACCACTGAACTGATGTTTATTTCTGTCTCCTGCTCTGTGCTCTCTACTTGGTGTTTTTCACAGTGTCTCTACCACTTTGGCTAGTTTAATCGATTCCAGCTTGTAGAAAATTCAGGCTAAATCCTGTTGGTTCATACAGTAATATCATTGCAGCTACAGGGATTTGTGTCAGCCAAGAATCTTCTTTAAGGTCCCTTTGGCATATTGGGATGTACAACAAATAAAAAAAATATATTTTTATCCTATTGGCTGGTGCCATCAATGCTTCAGCAATGGTATGCTTTGTAGATATAATTACCGCTACTAAATATTTAGAAGTACATACCCTTGCGGTTTTCAAAATATCCACTTTGTGGCACTGCTAAGACCACAATAGATGGATTTTTAAGTGCCTGAGTCTGTGCAGTCCTTTGCTCTGTATATGCATACAGCAGACTGTGGAGCTAAAATGAAGGTAGAGCTGTTACTTCCCTGCAGACAAAATGGCCTTTTCTAGCCCCTTTCCTGCCACTTCTCAAGCTGCTTAATTTTTTCTCTAGCTAGAAGCAGAACTAAGGTCTCCATTCATTCCTGTGAACTAACATCAGCTGCAGGAGCACTGCACACCTCAACATTAACAGGAACGACTAAACCCAAAATTTCATAGCTATATTTTATTTTATGGTTTGGACATGATCTGAAACATCTGGCTGACTTGAAGTGATAAACTGGCAAACGTTTATGGCACACTACTGATCCCAACCTTCATCTTTTGAGGTTTCACATTATTTAAGGTTTTGGGGGTTCTGGTACAATTTGTTTTACATTTTTCAATTAGACAGACCAGCGGAGATATAGTCAGAGATGGGAGATAACTTTACCATCAAAACTTCATAGAAAAATACTTCTAATAATAGACTTTTAAAATGAGAATTTTTCCAGTCCCAAAATAGTCTTTCTGGTTTAGCACCTCATTTTAGTCTGACAGCCTGTCATATTTTACTGCCTTCATACTGCTTCCAAGAATGTGAAGAGCTGTTTGGATGTCATGTAGGTGAAGTTAGTTTGTTCTGCTTTAAAACAAACGTAGAAGAATAACACAGTATAAACTCAGTTCAAAGTCAGGGAAAGGATACTCATTAGCAACTGTGGGCTTCGCATCCTTAGAGAAGAGCGAGCTCGGCACCGACCGCGTGCTTCATGCTGAAAGATGTATCTTTTTTGTTTGAGCAAACAGATGAGAAAAATGTCATAGGGAGAGCTTTTTTTGTCCAAATTTTTTTTCAAGGTGCATGTTGTCTGCATTGCAGAGTAGTTCCTGGAGCTGCCTAAACATAAGTCCAGGTCTGCGTGCCCCAGGCTGAGGGATGAGACCAGGGAGGCTTGTGGGGCTGCTGCGGCCTCAGGAGGGGCTGGGGGAACCCAGAGACAGTGGGGCAGGGTGGAGGTCATCAAGTTTGGGGTGCCTCTGATGGAAAAGGCAATAAAGATAGTGGTTGCCACTGTAGGGAAGCTCACCTCAGCTGTGGATGCTGCCCCATCCAGGACTGAGCCTGGCTGCTTCTGCCCCACACCTCCATGGTTGCCCTCCTTTGCCTGCACTCAGACCCACCCTAAGCAATGCCTCCAAATATTTGGTTTATTGTTATTTTAAGCATCGTGGCTATTCATCTGTAGTTATGTTCCTGAAACATAAATCCTGTTAGATGTACCTGATCTGTGAAGTTTATAGATGTTTACTTAGTTCTCACTGCAAAACTAAGTGCAGCATCGGATATTTGCTGTCTTGGTTTCTTAAATGGCTCACATTGCTGTGGTACCCGGCTCCTCAGGGAGCATTAGGGACATAGTCTAGTGGTGGTTTTGGCAGTGATGGTTGGAATCGATGATCTTAAAGATCCCTTCCAACGTAGACAATTCTGTGATTCTTCCCAAGTCTTTACTGTGTGCATCATCCCTGCAAGTCAGGATCCCTGTACTTGGACCTTATAAAACCCTGTTTTTTAATAAACAGTCACTATGGGCATCAGTCCTACACAGTTGAATACACAGGCAAATGTACTGAAGGAGTGTGCACGGTACAGAAGCCTAGAGGTATTGATGGAACTCATGCGCTCCCTAAAATAGGGCAGACTTTTATTCTTTACTTATTAAGATCCTCGTAGCAGTCTTCACAATTAAATGAAAGAGACTGTTATGAAAGTATGAAAGGATTGATGACCAATCTTTCATAAACTAGATTCAGGGAGACCTTACCACCTGTTCTCACATGGAGCAGCACAATCACATTTGTTCAAATAATGAGTAAAACCACCTGCTTTTAACACGAACAATTTGCTGTTTTCCAGAGTGAAGATTCAGATGAAGAAGACCTCTGTGCTATCAGTAATAAATGGACTTTCCAAAGAACCAGCAGACGATGGTCTCGGGTGGACGACTTTGATGCTTTGCTTCACCGGTCAGACAGACATGGATCTTCTGGGGACATTAAAATGAAAAATACAACAAGCAGCGAGAGCGTCCTTACAGATCTGAGTGAACCTGAGGTCTCCTCTATTCACAGTGAGAGCAGTGGGGGAAGTGACAACAGGAGTCAGTCTGGCAACAGCAGCGCTGCCAGGGAGACCTGCGACTGCTCTGGCCAGCATGATGTAGAAAGCACACTGCTGCAAGACTCCACTGCAATAAACACCGCCCTGTCCCCCAAGGACAACCTGAAGAATGAGAAACCAACACGAACCAAAGCAAGAACCTTTCTAAAACGCATGGAGACACTAAAAGCAAAAGGTGTGCATGGAAAACTAAAAGGCTCAGGAAGAACAGGTCCTTTAGAGATAAGTGGACCTGTTCTCCAGTGTGAGCCAAAGTCTTTGAAAGACATGCACTGTGTACAGATAGTCAATGGTGATCTCCAAAATTTAGGACAAGATTCAGTCAAAAGAGGACTTTCCTTTTCTGCCAAATCCAGCAGTGACAGCAGTCAGTCTGAAAATAGCAGCAGTGGGGTGAGCACACCATGTCTGAAGGAACGCAAGTGCCATGAAGCAAACAAGAGAGGTGGGATGTACCTGGAGGACCTAGATGTTCTGGCCGGAACAGCCTTACGGGAAGTGGTAGACCAAAATCGCAAAAATGAATTTCATTCCCAAGAGAACTTGGTTGTGCATATTCCCAAGGACCACAAACCGGGGACCTTCCCAAAGGCGCTTTCTATTGAAAGCCTCTCCCCTACAGATAACAGTAACAGTGTAAACTGGAGGACAGGCAGCATCTCTTTGGGAAAGCAGAACTGCTCTACTCCAAAAGAGTCCGGATTGATGGCTTGCTGTCCTAAAGAGAGCAGAATTAGTATTTATGACAATGTTCCAGGTTCCCACTTGTATGCTAGCACTGGGGACCTCTTGGACTTAGAGAAAGATGTCCTTTTTCCTCATTTAGATGACATTTTGCAACATGTCAATGGACTCCAGGAGGTAGTAGATGACTGGTCAAAGAATGTGTTACCAGCTCTGCCAGTTGCTGATGTGTCAGTCAGGGAATCTCCATCGTTACCTTTCCAGTCCCCCACGCAGATCACGCTTGATTTTGAAGGAAACTCTGTCTCTGATGGCCGGACCACACCGAGTGACATGGACAGAGATGGAACATCCCTGAATGAATCAGAGGCCACTGGTGTTAGGGACAGGAGAGACTCTGGGGTGGGAGCCTCTCTCACAAGGCCAAACAGGTAAGTAGCAAGATTTTGTACACAATTCCATAAATTGTGAAATAAAATATAATGAATCAGAGACTCTCAGCCTGGACGTCAGAAGGTGCAGGGTACCATACTCATCCTGTATGGGGATGGGGACCTCCTGAGGAAAGGTGAGACTTCGGGAGAAGGGGCATCCTGCTAGGGAAATTCCTATGTGGAATCAATGGAGAATTGGTTTAATAGAGCAAACTAGGGCCTTTTTTTCTCTCTCTTGATCCATGGATTATATAGTAGGACCCTGTATATGTTGTGGGATGTATTTTCAGTTTGTCTTCTAACTTATGCGCCCAAGTATTTATGCATCAGTAGGTTTGTGCACTTTTTTTAACACACTCATCTGCTTCAAAAATGTGTCCCTTTGTGCTCAAAGAGAATTTCCCCAGCCTGCCTCAGTCCCTTGCATGACTGGATGAAATGCTGGTATAAAATTAAGTTCTTAATAAAAGTGAAAAGTGGGATTTTGTTAATAGTTTTCAGACCTGTTTTAAGTCAGAGGGATGGGTTCCTGTTGAGCCAAGGAAGCAGTCCTTTGTGGATCCATACAGCTGTGTGTAGGGTGGATTCGTAGTGCAAAAGCAGTGAGAATATAACCTGGCATTTTCTGATCTGCTGTTAGTCTTGACATGTGCTCACAGAGGATTCTGCCATGCCACGGTTTACTGCTGCCTGTGCTTGCTCACCACCATCACAAGTGAATGAACTCGAGGAAACTGCTGAGTAAATGAGCAGTGCCAAAGTTTTTAGGATTTGAGCCAGAACTGCTGTTTAGCAAAACAAGAAACTGAAATGGTGGTTTTTTTTTTCCCAATATATCCAGTACATAGAGAAAGTGTATTGGAGTAAAGAAAAGATGTGAGTGGCTCAATAGTTTGGTGGTTACGGCTCTTGCCAAGGAGACACAGGGTTCAATCCCTTCTCCAAAAAATCCTTCAGTATTTAATAGTAGAGATGTTTGGAGAACCTCATCTCCAAATACCTTGGTGGTCAGGCTGGTCCCCTGGGAGGTGAGGGACCAGACATCAAATCCCAGTACAAATGCTATGATTCTGAGTCAGGGAGAGAACATTTGAATCCGGATCTCCCACATGCTGTTGGAAATGTGTGGGCTAAAGGGCATAGCAGGCAGCACTGCTTCCCTGAGTACATGGACAGGACACACACCCACTTGTGAATCTAAGCTTTTGGGCATTTCCAATCCAAAATTAAAGAGATTGAGCAAATTGTTTTATTTGCCTCCAAGCTACATTTTCCTTCAGCTGACACACCACGAGCAATAATGTGTGTGTTTATGTATGTTTTGTGAACTGTCCCAGCCCTATCTCACAGTATATACCAACTTTTTCTGCCCAGTTAAAGCAATTCTCTGATTTTTCTGTTGTTTCTTTTGCTAAAGGCGATTGCGATGGCATAGTTTCCAAATCTCTCATCGCCTGAGCCACTCCATCGCATCACTTCACATCAGCAATCAGTCAGCAGCCCAGCTGAATCTACTGCAAAAATTCTCTCTGCTTCGTCTTACTGCCATCATGGAGAAGTACTCCATGTCTAACAAACATGGCTGGACCTGGTGAGTACCATCAATAACTGAGAGAGAGCTATTTTCAGAAGAAAACAGTTTCTCCTAATTCTGTTATTCTGATAGTACATTCAGTAAATGCAATTAGAAGAACTGTAGAATTTGAAACCGTCCCCTTTAATCCGTTTCTGCCCAGTGACTCAGTGGCAGAGTCAGAAATAGATCCTGGAGATCTGACTTCATTCCTGTGCTCTAATGGAGAGACAACCCTGGCCTCTCTAACAACACTCCAGTTCCAGAAAAATAAACAGGAGTAGGAGAGAGTGATTAAAAGTAGGAAATGTTTACAGTAAGTCTTCCCCAAAATTCATTTTGTGATTCGAAAAGAAACAGCTGCTGCTGGTACTTCATGTATAGGTTTGTTTGTGCTTTAGAAGAAGGGTTAGAACAGTTACAGGACTTTTCTCTGCAGACCAAAAGATCTAAGCGGTAGCCTAGTCCTGGATTTGCATTAGAGGGAGTTTGCAGCGGTAGCAGCTGTGACAGCTACCTGGTCACTCAGAGAAGGGCAGAGGGACATGACTCCTGGCAGGGTGGCTCCTTCTGTAGCAACTGCCTACAGAAATCTGCATGTTTAATAGTACACAAACCGTGATGGGCAACACAGACTCAGGTATTCTGGAATGGAAAGGGCATCGATTGTAAGCATCTGAAAAATAATCAAAAGGATAACAGAAACTTTTCCTAATACACAGAGACACTTTATCCAAAAATAATATGACTTGACATTTACATTGTGATTTCCACGTTCAGCACACTTCACCAAAATCCCACTAAATTCAGCTGTGAGCTAGATAAGACAAGCTTGTCTTTAGAAACGGAAAAACAGATACAAGGAACTACCTGTAAGATCCACTTCACTGACACCAGACACTCCAAAAAGTTTTAAATTTAATCTGAACAAGTCGGTCCGGCTGTCTGTGGTCAGTGGAAAAAGACAGGCAACTCCAAAGGCAGCTTATTCTAGCCAAGGCTGAGGATTTGGGTCACTCGCCAGAGATGCCTCACTCCACAGTGGGTATAGAGGCAGGGTGGACTGCCAAATCTTTCTTAATCTCCATTAGAGGGCTGAAACTCAATTATTCTGATTCTAAGATGAACCCCCAGATCACAGTTCTCCTTTGGTGTAGCTCCCTGCAGCTGCAAATGTCTGTACTGAAATGAATCTCACTTTAACTAACTCCAAATAAACAGACTAGAATACTAGAATTCTAGATCCTGGTGCTTGTACAGAGGTTTTCCCTGCTGACAAATATTTCTTCAGTTTGTATAATCAGTCTCTAAGGTTTTATAGGAGTGGGACTCTAAATAGCTGTAAAGTTACGTGCTGCACTCCTTCAGTAGGTCATTTAATCCAAATTGTATCTCCTTCCCACACAGATGAGAAAAATCCTTGTCACATTCAGGTCGTATTCATCCTTTTGTTTTTTTTTTTAATTCCACTGCAGTCATGACTCCCCCAAAGGGAATCCAGATTGTTCTTGTTTTCACCGTCATTTTTGGAAGAAAGGAAGCTCACCAGCTTCACTGAAGTTGAATCATATAACACTAGGGATGAGTCTGGCACATAGGGATTTCCCACCATCATTTATTACTGTAAATTGTTAGTCAATAGAAATAATAAGTCCTGTAACTGGTAGTGTAAAAATCATTCAGCATGTTAGAGGACTCAACCTCCATTTCTCTCAAATATCCTCTGCATTGTGCTTTGCTGTGCCATTCCTTTGAGTCCCTAATGTATGATTTAAACCATGTTGGCTTCAGCTGGATGACAGCTGCGCAGTAAAAGTTTTTTGTTAGAACAGATTGTTAAGCTATATTGTAGAGCGAGAGGCCATCAACTTATCAAAATTGTCAAGAGATCCATCAATTATACAGATTGTTAAACGTCCATGCATTGTGCATTGAACATTATTTCACCATCTTTATAAAAAAGGAGGTGCCCTCAGTTACCAATTTCTGCCAGCAGTGTTACCCAGAGAGACTATGTTTACTCTGCTATTTTCATGCAACCTGTTCCTGTTAATTTTCAGGTCTGTGCCAAAGTTCATGAAGAGAATGAAAGTCCCTGACTACAAAGACAAGAATGTCTTTGGTGTGCCTCTGATAGTTCATGTCCAGAGAACGGGACAGCCTCTTCCCCAGAGCATACAGCAAGCACTACGCTACTTACGGAACAACTGTCTGGATCAGGTATGAACTTTACTCCAGGGACTCAGTTAATTTTTTTCTGAAAAGCCACCCTAAGCAAGCAACACTGAAGCTTTTTGTACTTAGCACCAGAATTATTTGAAGATTGCTATATCACATGTTGGGCCAGATCTCTCTGATGATTTGAGACTTGGTGCCAATCCTAATGGTTTGCCATTTTGACATTTGTGTTCAGCTACTCTGTTGAATTCTTGTAGCTGTAACAGTCCTGCTGATTTGTGTACAATAGCCTACCTCAAAGAATGGAGTAAGGGTCTCTTGTCTACTGAATCAGAGCTCAAGACTCCCAGCTTCTACCCATATCTGCACTGCTTATGCTTGACTCTTGCCATTGAGGGTTAACTGCATTCACCATTTCACAAGATATGGTACAAAAGGTTTTATTTACTTAGCAAAGAAATAAAAGTCCAAGAATAGAGAGCAAAGTCAGCAAAATATTCAAAGTATTCTGTTGACAAAGTCAGATATATCCAGATAGAGTTAGGTCAGCAGGGGTTCAATGCCAAAGCCATTACGGTACGTTTCCTTTTATAGTGTTCTTAGCTGCAGCAAGCCAGCTGGGAGACCCTCATCCTCAAAGTATTTCAGATTTTTTATTCCCTTTAGCCACAGAGCAGGGACATACCAATCATATTTTTACTGTTCTTCCCCTCAGGATGAGGATATGTATCTTTATGAACATAGGAGTGCGAGAAACCCCCTGGCTGATTGAGTTGAGTCTTCTACTATTATTGACCTTTTCCATAACTGCTTTTAGAAAAGGAACAACCAGCATTTTACTCCACAGACTGCTGCTTTCTTAGCTCTGAGCACACAAAAAGGATGGAAGTGGTCAGTTCTGAGTTTTTGCATTTTCTAATTGCCGTTCTGGTTGCTGTTCACGTTATTTTGTTGGGTTATAGTAGTTTTCCCCAGAATGGAAGTCAAAAAATTTAGATGCCTAGCTATGAACCACATCCATTTCTCTTTACAGCCAGTGAGGAGACACAGGTCCTTCCTATCCTTTCTCTCTGTTGACTGTAAAGAGATTCTGTAGTGGTCCAATCTTGTCATCTAGCTGCTGGGTGTCAAAAGTGAGGTGAGGTGAGTTCTGCCTACCATATGTAGCACAGGAGTTGAGGGATGGGAAGAATAAATAGCCTGTTGGAAATGTATTAATAGAAGATGCATAGAGACAACTAGAAGCAATATATTCAGTAAAGCAATATATTTGGTAGCTAATATGCCTGGTTATCGCTATGGTAATCTGGGTTTGTGCACTGAGCAGGGAAACCCAGTATAGGAAGAAGAGTGATGCAGTGATGCAGCAAGGCTGGAATCAGCGATGGAATTGGAGAAGGAGATGCTTGCCCAAGTATGAAGCACTGGAGATGTGGGGATAGGGATCGGCTTGTCAGCAAAGAAGCAGAGCAATAGGAAGAAAGATAAAAGAGAGGGGAGTAAATGGGGGAAAAAATAGAAGGGAGGATAAAACCAAAGAGAAGAAAAAAAGCCCATGAGAGATTTGAGGCAGTCAAATGAGTGTCTGTGGGCAGTCTCAGACAAGTATCTGCTATGAGAGGGAGGGTTTAGTTGCTGGGAAGCTTCGGAGCTACGTGAAGGGCCATTGCAACTCAGCTTGAATTTCCACTTGGAGTGGAATTGGGAAAATATTGAATAGAAATTCAGAATATGTTTAAAATATCTTTCCACCAAAAATCTTTCTAAGCCAAAACCCTCCAGGCAATTCAGCTCCCCTGCTTTACAGAGCTTCTCTGCTTGTTACCATTTAATTCAAAGTCTCCTAATGCCCAGCCAGAGGTCTAAGCAGCCTCCAGTCTCTCCCAGCGTCTTGCTTATGTGTCTGTTCTGTGCACTGCAGAAGGCAGGCTAGAGTCCTAAACAGGCATCAGAACTTCTACTGCACGCACTTGGCAAAGCTGAGGTTGCTCTAAATCGTTGTAAGGTCTGACTGCTGGCACTGAAATTTCTAAGATGGCATGAGGAGCCTCACCAGTATTTGTAGGATATTTAATTCAGTTTCAACTTGTGAAATAGAAACCGCTTTGCCTTTGTCAACTGCATCTTTATTTCTGTCACGCATCATACGGCTACTTCCAGAGCAGATGATCCACAGCATGAGGATAATAAAGAGATTGGGCCAGACCAGTGTCTGATAAATCACTGGATTTATAGTCCCATTTTATTTACAGAATGAGTCTGTAATATTGCAGAACAGAGCCTAAAACATCTTTTTCTATCAAGTCCTCTTCTGATTAATTATGGTTTTTTCCAAGAAAAAGGGAAATAACAGTTTGGATAAATATCATTAAACAAAACCAGAGATCGAGACTAGCAGAATGATGTGCAGCAGGAGATTGCACAGGTGAGATTTGATGTCTGACCTCTCGAATAAGACTTAGCTGGAAGTTTTTAAAGGTTCTTTACGCCAGCAAGGACACTTTCCATCAAAAGCAGAGAACTGAGCCTCTGCTCTCGCATTTATCTACCACATACCAAAACTGTATTTTTTTGATAGAATTAGCATGTGTCCTTTGTATCTTCAGCAAACATTTTTAAGAGGAAAAGGGATTTAAAAAGAAGAAGAGAAAGGGAAAACCAGATTAAAAGAGCCAGATGCTCTTTGTTGTATTCTCTTGTCAGAACAAAGAGCAGAGCTTCACCTGCGAACAGAAACACAGTGCACCAAGATGTACACAGGGCACACTCCAGTTCTCTACTTCATACGTATAAATTTAGCTCACGAGTGACACTAAATTCATCAATAAGAAGACATAGAAGAGCTACTCACAGCCAGTCTCGTGTAGCAGTTCATTTCCATGTAAATAAATACATCCCCTCACAGAACTGCTGCAGCGTGTGTGATTTGTGTGATTAGTGCCATTAATGTGTAAATTAACAAAAGTCCGAAATACCCTACAGTTGAGCATGGGAGTTGTTCTAGGGAGAGGAGGGAGGTACGTGAACTCTGCACTGGCAGAAGTAAGGGGAAGAAGCCAAAAGGCATGATTTCCTTGCCTTCACACATTTTTGTTGGCGGATTATGCCAGGCAGAAAGCTGAACTGACCACCAGTGAGACAGCAGGCACAGGGGAGCAGAAGTCTACGATTCCAAACCTGAAATGCGCCTTTTTCATTGGTCTTTCTCAATATTTCACCTTTTCCCCTGCAAAACTGAAGGAAAACAGTGCTGACACTTCCCAAGTGAAACACTGTAAACTCACTTGGGAATAAATAATGTGGTTAAGGCTCAGGAATTCGCCTCGGGGGAATTCCACTGGGGAGAAGGGCGGTAAAAGGGCAGCACTGCCATGAAGGCACTTGCAGGCGTCATTTCAAGAATTACCGCTTCCTTTAGAGTAGAGAGCAAACAGGATAAAAATGTATCTTAGTGACACTGTAGGTGTCATCCCTTCATGGCCCCCACTTTCGAACTGGGGTTTTCAGTGGGATTTGGGGGAACTGTTGGAAGCAGAGAGCAGGAAGGGGAAAAAAATAGATTTGGTCTTGATTTTAAAGCTCTACCAGGATGTACTAATCTTTTGCCACAGCATCTATTACTTAGCTGAGCATAATATTTTCTTGTTAGTCTTCAAAATACATACCCAAATAAATAAGAGGAACTAGATTCTCAGCTGGAGTAAATCAACAGACAGTCACCCAAGCCAAGCAAGCCACTGCTGATTTATATCAGCTGAGCATCTTGCTTAAACTCTTCAGGCAGCAGGGAAACCACATGCACTCTGAACTCTCCCTCTAGGATGGGATGAAGAGCAGCAGTGTTATTAACTCTTACAGTCCCATCATGAGAGCAGGCACTTGCCTACAAGACTGTGGGAAAATTAGGACCATCACATTTGACTTGTTTCTCTTGTTCTTGCCTAGAGTAAAATAAGCAACTCAAGCTTTGGTCATGATCTGATCTGCCTGCAATAGATTTATATATTTTTTTTTAAATATATATATTCCTTAAACAACTTTCTTTTTAAAACTCATTTCAACACGGTGCTTTTTTAGGTGGGTCTGTTTCGAAAATCTGGAGTGAAATCCCGAATCCAGGCCCTACGTCAGATGAATGAGAGCTCCCCAGAAAATGTCAGCTATGAAGACCAGTCGGCATATGATGTGGCAGACATGGTAAAGCAATTTTTCAGAGACTTGCCGGAACCCCTCCTCACAAGTAAGCTAGGAGAGACTTTTCTACACATCTACCAATGTGAGTTCCAATGTTTTTATTATTTTAAACAATTATACAATGTTATCTATTGTATAGTAGTATGTTGCAAAAAAAACTGTTATGCAAACAGAGGGTGGGATTTTTTCTGCTCATCTTTGAGGTGTAACCTCTCTGCCCTCAAAATCTTTCACTGAGAGATTTTTAGAACTGCCTAAAGGTTTCAATGTCAAAGTACTAGCAAATTTCATGGAAAGACAGTGTTCAAATCATCTTGAGAAGCTTTGAAAATATCAGCCTCACAATCAGAAAGAAGCCAGAAAGGCAGGCTGCCATGGACATATAAAGCGCGAAGACTCATGGTTTTTTCAGACTTCTTTAAACTATGGGCTCATTTCATGTAGGCATGTCAATAGAAGTGAATCTTCTAGGCATGGAGAAGTGGTACTTGACCATGAAAACATGCGCCTGTGCAGTCCTCTTCTTTGCTGTGACTTTTGATTATTTGCCTTTTCATTATAGTCAGTAAAATGTACATGAAAGCAACAAGCCGCCTTCGTTTACATCTTCAGCTTCTACGTGAAGATCTCATAGACAAAGGGAAAAAAGCAGAATTTCTTCTTTTCATTTCAGCATAAGCAGTCTTCAGCAAAATCTGAGACTGAAATGCATCAGAATGATGACAATCCCTGTAAATCAGGAAATGACTGTGTATCTCTTCCCCAGACTGAGGGAGAAATAAACAATGAGGAAAACACTGAAACGCCAGAGGAATTAGTGTTTTTTCCTGACAATGTCCATTATGAAGGCCAGTCAGCCACTGCTCTGGCAGATACAGAAAAGCATACCCAGCCAGCCTAAGCCAAATAACTGGAAGCACTAAAGAGAAGCGTGTCTAGTCTTTTCACTTGCAGACGTTTCAGCTGCCAAAACAATAGAAAGCCATTTTTAAACACTGTATAATCCCAGTGCAAAAGAATCTAAGTTACTTCCGTGCCTCCCTTTACTGTAAAAATCTGTCTGTGGCACATGGTCACTAATGTATTTAACATCTCAGTGTCTGTAGCTGGTAGAGAAATGCTGTGATCCTGCACATGAGAGACAGCATTGCGAATAAATTTAGTGGATTTGGTCATACACGATGCCTTGGGACAAAAGTAAACTGAAACCATTGGTGCTTAGTCCTGGACCATCATTTCCCCTTCTTTCCTGCTCACAAGTTGCAGCTCTTGTCTGCCTACACACACATCAGTGAGCTTGTTCAGAAAAGCAACGGAAAGTCCCAGTGCTAATAAAATGGCAATCAGTCACAGTTGTTTCCATCAGTGACATGGCCAAGGAGAAGATTATCCACCAGAAGGACATGTTCTACATGTCCTTGGAAACAAATTGCCTTTAAACGATTGCTTGATGAAAATTAGGAATGTCCTGTCTTGACACAGGCCAAGTAAATACTCCAAGTAAACTACCCCCTTGCCAAAGGAAGAAAGACATGGCAGATCTCAGTGTCATCAGCACTATTTGGTCTGTAGCCAGAAGGAATTCCCATCCCCAAGTCAGGAACGGGCATTGGTATTTGCAACAGCCATAAGGCTGACGGGTGAAACATCACTAGCAGCCAACAAAAAATTGCTGTAAAAAGGGGCACAGGCTGACTCTGTGACCCCACATGGAACTGCAGTGGGAAGTCTGGAGAACTCTCCTTTACGCTGATCAGAGGGGCGAAAAAAGTGCTCGGAAACATTTTCTTGAACTGCACCAGTATTTAAAGGATTTCAGAAGGATTTGAGGATGGGTTTGTATAATCCAAGGTGGGAACAAGAGAAGATGGGCTCTATAGACACTGGAGACCAACATTTGGATGAAGAATGAGTAGCAGTGGGGTTTTTTTCCATGTAACCAACAACAAATATATTTTTCTGTTTCAGGCGTTACTGACAAAACTCCTTTTACAGAAAGAAAAATGTTGCAAATTGCTGGGATACCAATTGTATTTCATAATGTCTGCAATTAAATAAATCTGTAGCTGGGAGTTTTTCTTCCCCTTCATCCTGTTAAACAAATTACTAATGTGAAGTTAGGAAGGATTTTTCCTCTCTTAGTGTGTTGGCAAGGGATTTCTGATTTTCTGGGACTCACTGAAGATTTTTCATATGTCCAGGACCTTTTTCATATATCTAGAATGGTTTGGTTTGCTGTAACACTGAGGATCGGGGATGAGATGATTAGTGTAGTAGTCTATATGGCATAGCCTTGAGGAAGCTTTCTCCATTTCCCCAAAACTCTCAGTTGCCTAATGTTAACCTATGATTGAAAGGCTGGCCGGTCTTCTTCTCTATGCATCAGACCCACCAGTGCACCAGCACAGGTATGGGAGTGCCAGGAGACTATGTGGGGAGAAAAGACGTTGCATGGATTTAGCCAAGGCTCCCCTGACTTCTCAGAAAGACCTGGCGTTGCCATTTCTAGAAAATTGGAAGCATTGGGCTGTGTTCAGTTTGTCACCCATGTCAGAAAGCTTTTAAAATAAAGTGCTTGGACAGGGCTAGCGGGCAGAGCTTAAAAGCAGGCTGTTCCCTGTACTGTAAATCTACTTTTGTTCTTCTTCTGTTCAATTATATAGAGCGTATGTAATACCCAGAGGAGGGCTCCAAGTCCAAACTGAGAAAACTTATGGTAGTTTCAGAAATGAATCTGTCTGAAATGCTATTTCAGCGTATCCATTACCGCTTTCATTAAACTCTTTTTATGGTGTAGGACACGAGTGTAAGTACTTTCCCGAAGCTTCTCTAAGACTTTTGAACTGCCTTCCCAGGGGATAAAAGAAACCTGAAAAATACCATTTAAAGACAGAAGTACTGAGTACTACTTACCTTTCATAAACTTTAAGTGAAGTTCAGTCTCTTTTTTGAGGAAGAGCCTTTCAAATAAGCAGAGAAATGTCATGCACTGGTTAGGCGCGTGGTGCTTGATGGAGGAGCAAATACCACAGCCCGCCAACAGCCAGCTGGGCTTCACCCCTTCATGCCCTGTCATCTGCCTCTTCAGAAAGCCCTTCCCAGAGTGTGACTGTGTTCTGACTGTGTTCCTGGCTCCTTATCTGATCTTACAGTTGACCCCCATGAATGTCTCTTGCTTTCCCTCAGATGTCCCCAAGGAGCAGCGGCTGCAGGCGGTGCAGGCGGCCATCATGTTGATGTCTGACGAGAACCGGGAGGTTTTGCAGACTCTGCTCTGCTTCCTGAGCGACGTCACCTCCGTGGAGGAGAATCAGATGACTCCTATGAACATAGCTGTCTGTCTGGCCCCTTCCCTTTTCCACCTCAATATAGTGAAAAAAGAAAGCTCACCAAGGTAAGTTTCGTCTCAACACCACGAAGAGTCATATCCTTGATGCAAAATTATGCTTTCCATGTTTCTAAAGATATGCAGGATAAAATCTTCCAAAGAGTCTCCTTTCCAGCACAGGTTACACAGGGCATGGCTTCAGTGAGAGGGGAAGGCCCATGCTGCAGAGCCAGAAGCACACTTGCACATGCACAGAAGGTGTTTTCAGAAGCCCAGCAGGTGTTTCTGGCTGACTGTTGTGAACGTGCAGTGCCTGCTTTCCATGCAAAATTTCAATGGGGCACTGCTGAGTTTTGCATAAGTAATGTAGGCTTCTGTGAAAGCAAAGGGCCTGATTTTGCTCTGGTTGAAGTCAAAGACTGACCGTGTTTTAAAGGATTTTAACACATGGATTTTCAGTGAGTGTTTTTTCACCCTGTATTTTCTGGCTACATTCTGCCACTTGGGAAACCGAGTTTATTTCAAGCTATGTTAAGATGGTGTGTAGCATGGTAAACATAGACTAAACAGGGCATAGACCCTCTTAAACATTAGTGGTCCCAACTTGGTGTCCCTGCTGACTGTTTTTTCCCCCGCATCTGGTTAAGAATACAGAGATTCGTGGTCATGTACCTGTACAACCAGTGTCTGAGCAAGTGCTTTTAGCAGTAACAACATAAACCACTGTACACCCTGTCTGTTAGAAATCCATTTCAAAAGGTACAACACATAATGCAGGACATGCATAACCTTTCCTGCTTTTACCTTTGGCTCAACAATATTTTATGTAGCTATTTTTCCTTTAAAAATGGCCCAACAATCTGAGCAATCTTTTGTGATAAATAAAAGCTAAAGATAGGCTTTTCTCTCTGGTGTTCTGAACATCCTGCTGCTGTATGCTTTCGTATTAAAAAGACTCAGCTCGTTTTACCTGAGACACTAAATTCATTTACAGAGTAATACAGAAAAAATATGCAACAGGGAAGCCAGATCAGAAGGACCTCAGTGAAAACCTGGCAGCTACTCAGGGACTTGCTCACATGATAATGGAATGCAACAAACTTTTTGAGGTGAGTGAGAGACTCAAACGGCATTATTCATGGCCACATAATGCAGCATCCTTTGAAGTATTGATGTTTATGCTTACGCTTACATTTTCTGTCTTGTATTAGCTCAGAGATTGATGGTGCCTCACTTATTTGTAAACTTGCTCCATCTAAAGTTTATTTATCTCATTTCTTTATGACTGTTCTAGCATTCAAAGATGCAACTATTAAAAATGCAGGGTAATTACTCTGTGGCAGTTTTCAACCCAAATTACTGGATTAGGAAATCTTAGTCTAATTAAAATAAAAATCTGCTGGTTTAACATTTCATATTGTTATGATGCCTTTAGCACGTCAATTAAAACTTATTCATCTCAAAAGAAGAGCCCATACACTTTATTTCTGTGTGACATGCAATAAAGCTAAAATTACAGAGGGAGATGCAGTCTCCCTGCATCTTTCACTGCAGGGGGAAGATGCTCGTATCTCCCTTTCCTGGAAGCACAAGGCAACATTTCTGGGGATTAGAGGAGCAACACAGGTGTGTTGACAGTCTTATATGGTTCTGCATGAGTAGTGCTATTCTGAGCTACGGACTGTTTCATTATACTACTTTGATTTCTCATCTTGCAATGTAAGGAGCAAAGACAGAAATAGGTATCCATTTTATAGCATACAGGGTCATTGCAGTTGGATGCTGAATGCTCCATTAGCCTAGAAATGCATTGCCTTAAGGAAAAGTTCTCAGCTGGAGTTTTTCCCTGTATGTTTCCCCTCCATCTTCTGTGGCACAGGTCCCTCATGAGATGGTCACCCAGTCCCGAAACTCCTATGTCGATGCAGAAGTGCATTCTCCCACCCTGGACGAGCTTGGGAAACAAGTGGATGAGGAAGGGGGGAATTATCAGATGTACCTGGAAAGTCTCATGCAGAATCTCCAGAAAGAAGCAAAAGAGAAATTCAAAGGATGGGTCACATGTTCCAGTATAGAGAACACAGAGCTCGCCTACAAAAAGGTAATTTGGGGAGACGTAGAAAAAGCAATAAAGAAACCAAAGCAAAATACAGCCTAGCTATGGAACACCCTGACTTGTTGCATGGCTAAACACATACCCTTCTGCCTAGTGAGGCACACAATTAGGTTTTTTTAAGACTACTTAAAAGCAGTTTAAAATGGAATATAATAATAATTCAAGTATGAGGTTCCAGGAAAAGGCACACAAGGCAAGCTAAGGTTTCCAAAATGGATAAAGTAAGTGATACAGCAAACACCACAACCAGAGAGAGAGCTGAGACTTTAAACAAGAGATAACAGTACTGGTCTGAGCTCTTTGGGGAACGGGAAAAGTTTCTGACCATCTCCTGTTGTTTGCCAATAGTTTGGAGAACACAGCCAGAATGTAGGTATTAAAGCTGCCTCTTCAGGCTGCATGCTGCTTTACTTAGCCAGGCTTAGCTTTTGCTTAGCTTTGTTAGGTCAAAGAAATCACAGTTTCTCTGGTTTGTAGCCAGCTTCTGTGAGTGACCTCTCCAGGGAGGGACTGCAGAGGTTGGGAAGGGCTCAGGATGGGAGTCGGATGTGGGAGAGGGGAGGGAGCAAATCGGGGCACGCAAAGGACTGGGGTCACGGGCACATGAGACTGCAGAAGGGATTGGGGGCTCCTGAGGCTCCCGGGCAGAGGACAGGGGAACTGAGAATTTTAACAACATGATTTAAGGTGGGAGGTAGGTTTCTGGGGATGCAATCCTGGGTCTGTGGGAGGTGCTGCAGGTTTCTGCAGTGCTGGTGTTGGTATGTGAGGATGCCAGCATAGGGAGGGGTTAGAAAGATTGCAAGATCTTACATTCATTGCAAGATCTTACTTCAAGTGCTTACATTTAACTTGAAATATGGTAGCCCCAAAACCATGCAGATAGGATGTATGTGTGTAATTTGGGATATTCATCTGTTACATAGCCTAGCTCTTTCCACTCCCTGTATTGACGCTGTGGAGATGTAACAGGAACCTCGACTTAGCAAGCAGTTCGAGTGTTCCTTCTTTGAAAGGCATTTTCCCAATACTTCCCTTGCGGCTATTTTGAGGAGCAAACATCTGTGTATCTGACACATAAGTGAATCAACATGTGTTCTGCTCTTCCATTAATTAACCAGGAGAGTTAATTGATGCTCAGTCCCAGCTACAGCATCAGATTGCCCAAGGTGATAGCTTTATTTCAGCCCAGGGTTTTGGTCTCTCCTTTCGTCTGTTTTAACTTCTACACACAGACATATTCTTCATTACAGTTAGGATGCTTGGGGTTGAAAAAGTGTCTGTCACACCAGAAATAATACAGCAACTCCACTGGCACTACGGGAACTGGTCCAGATATAGGCTGGTGTGAGAGCAGAAGTAATGTGTCACTTCTCCATCTGACGCTCGTATGCATATGTTTTCACATACAGAAGAGCAGCAGCAGTAGCAGTAATAGTGATGGTTAGCAGGGAAATCTGCATGCTCTTAAGCTTGCCCATAGCAAGATTCTGTCATCAGTGATCTTCTGCTGAACATACACGTATAGATCATGGGGTTTTATGTTTTGTTACTTTGCTCCAGGTTGGGGATGGGAACCCCCTTAGGCTTTGGAAAGCCTCGGTGGAAGTTGAAGCCCCCCCATCAGTTGTCCTGAACCGAGTGCTGAGAGAACGTCACCTCTGGGACGAGGACTTCTTGCAGTGGAAGGTGGTCGAGAGCCTGGACAAGCAGACAGAAGTTTACCAGTACGTTTTGAACAGCATGGCTCCTCATCCTGTCCGAGACTTTGTTGTTCTAAGGTAAGCTAAGGTCAGTTCTCCAGTCCCTTTGCTTCCTGCAGTGCATACAAGGAAGATCTGGTCTTACCTCAACCTTCGCATCTGTATAATTGTGCTTCGAGAACTCTACTTCTGGGCAGCAGTGTTGATTTCTGAAACTGAATTAAAATTGTACACCTAGAGCATGCTGACCTTTTCTCTGATGTAATTTGAGCAGCGCATACTCCTGAGGCCATAAATATCATTTCTTCCTTAGAACAGATGTCTGATAATAGCTGCTGTTCCCTCTTCGCTTTGTTTGTTGTCAAAACAGTGCAAATAGAACCCAATTGTTTTTTACACTGCTTTTGCTGTTCTCTGGGGAATGTTTGATGTTTAAGAGCCAAATGTTTAGTAGAGAAGATAGTGATGCTTTTAAGCTAAGGTTGTTATATTGTGTCTATATAAGTTGTTATTTTAGATTTGCAGTTGGAGTTTTTGTAGACCAGGAAATGCTAACCCATAAAAATCCTAGTGTAAAAATGAACAGAAAGGGGCAGTAGATATGTATTCTGTCTGTCTTCCAGTGGATGACATCTCTCAAATAAATGTATAGCTGTGTATCAATATTCCAAATTCAGTCCCAGTTGTGCCATTGTCTATCTGCCTGTACAGAAGAGATAAGAATATTCCTCTTATGTACCTTCTGCCTTTGAAATCCTGGCCCTTTGCTTGCTAGGAGCTGTTGTGGAGCTGCTGACATATTTCACTTACAGGGTCATTCCTACAGTTATTTATTTCAGGATGATTTTGTGCATTCCCATTCTTGGTCTCTACTTTCTTTGATTGAAATGATGTGCCAGAGAAATACTAAGCAGTTTTGACAAAGGAAATAGTCCAGTGAGTCAGACTGGTAATAGAGGGAACAAAGATTGAAGGAAAAAGATGAGACCAATAAAATATAATTATAATAGTAGATTCCTTTTATGAACTTCAGTATTCTCTTAGAGAATGATAACATGCAGATATTGTCGGTATAAAGGAAGAATTATTGGAACTCTTCGGGGAAGATTTAAAAAATATTTTCTGAAAGTTCTTTATAATGTTAAAACACCAGTTCTCCCATTACTCTATTTCCTTTGCCTTTCTGCAGTACACTGGGCTAAATTAAGTATTTTATAATTAATTTTCTTAAATAATATTATTGAGTTAAATCGGTGATAAATTTGGCCCTCTGATAGCACCAAGAAGATTGTCTGGGAGCAGCAGGGAGGTTTTGATGACCATAATTCTGTCCCCTTATTTGGCACTTAGTACACTATTAGGTTTCATGGTGTTTTATGTTCTTTAAGGACCTGCTGTGCAGTCACATCAGTTAAAGAAAAATCTTGCCATTGAGTTCTCATTCTTTTCACTAACCCAGGCAGAATGACCCCCAAGGACTGAAATACATATCATAAAACTGAGTCCTGGTGGGTTTTTAAGGGCTGAAAACAGCCATCAGGCAGATCTGTCAGACTCTGTTGTTTATCTCTTTTGATTTATATCATTAGGTCTAGAGCAAGGTTAGCCAGCAATATCGCAGTCAATTTGATACCTTATGATTGGTGGGAAGTGAACAGTGAAATTATAATTCATCTCTGGGGACATGAATAAATATGTTTTAACAGACGGCAATTTTCTCCTTCCCAATCAAACTTTTGACTGTGGAAGAACAACTTAGTTGTTCTTTTTTTTTTTTTCTAATTTAACAGTCATAACAAGGGGATTAGGCTCCCTTGAGAAGGCTCTAATGGTAAGAGGATAGGGGTGATGTTTCATATGCCTGGGATTTGATGCAGCTCTCCGCTGCCCTGCGCAGGCATTGCTTGTCATTAAAGATTCCTCAAATGTTTAATGTTCTTAAGTATCACAGCATCTCTGTGAGTTAGGAGCCATGCCTGGTTTTACTACTGTAAGATATTTAGAGAAATACAGAAACTGGTCTCAACCCATATAGCTGGGAATAAGAATCATGAGTTTTCTGCAGTCTCTGGATACATAGTTTTCCACTTCACAAACGGCCCAAGTAAGTGCCATGTGGTTACCAAAATGCTATGGTCACATCTAATCACTCTGAAGGCATTCAGAGTAGCTGGTTCAGCATTTGACAGTAGAACTGAGATGTGATTTCCTACTCTCCATGTCTTTCATCTGCCAAGATAACTCATCATTTTTATTAATGCACAGACACATGTGAAACCTCCTGAAGTCCGTATCTTCCTGCAGTGTCTTGAATAACAGCTCAATTTCATATAGGAAATATGCATAATGTTAAAATTATCTGCTGAAGTCCAAACTTCAGCAGTCCTTGAAAGCAGCTTACCTTCTAAAACATGATACTTCCCAAGATAGCATAATCCCTGTCTCAGACAGTCCGTGGCAAGATGATGCACATTACACAACACAGTGGGAATTTCTCATTTCTTCCCGCAGCATAGAAAAGACCAGAGGAGAAAGATATGAGGCACCATAATATGTAGAGAACACTTACAGACAAGAAAAAAATATTAAGTATTAAAGTCTAGGGCTCCTGAACTCGGTGGAAAACTTCTGCAGCATGTAAGAGAGGATTGAAACTTGGGAGAGAGGAAAAATAAAAGGACATTTTATTTTTAATTTAGACGGCCTGGAAACATGTTCTGGGAGTTTCAGAAGTCAAAATGGGTCGTAGTGAGGATTTCTGTATTTGTTGTTCTGTAAGTCTGCACGGGTGCAATGCAAAATTTCAGACTTTTCTGGGTGGCTTATGCTCAGTTTCTCCTTTCCAAAACTTCTGTCTGTCTGCAAAAGCCTGGATCATGCCCTGTAATACATAATGGTTACAAAATGCTCATGTGAAGGAGCAAAACTTCTCAACCTGGAGCCTGCAACAACATAGATGAGTGGCCATTCTACATCATGGTCAGACTCCCAGTTGGGAAACTTCTCCAGGGACTTCTGGGGCAGTCCAGTGGCATTGCAGGCAACAAGAAGGATAAGCAGACAAGCAAGCTGTGTCTTTAATTCTGGTTCTTCCTCATGTGCCCAAAAGTTTCTTTACTAAAGTGATTCTGTCTTGAATGTGTTGCTGCAGGACATGGAGGACAGATTTGCCAAAGGGGATGTGCATGCTGGTTGCCATCTCTGTGGAGCACGAAGAGGCTCCTCTTATGGGAGCTGTGCGAGCCATCGTGATGGACTCTCAGTACTTGATAGAGCCTTGTGGCTCAGGAAAAGCCAGACTGACCCACATCTGCAGAATTGACCTGAAGTAAGTATCTCACATGTAAAAAGCAGATGTCCGTTCAGCAGGGCAAAAACCGCTAGCTCAGGGAAGGGAGATGTTGGAAACAGAGGACATGGTCAATGTAGCTTTGTTGCTTTGGAGTCTTTCTGCAGTCTTTTTTTTTCTATCCACCAAGCTCATTTCTCCACTCAGTATCTCCCACTGTTACGATGTGATCATAGAAATAAAATCTGCTTATTTGATTACTGCAAGGGAGAACTTCAGAGTACGCTTACAATGACAAATATTTGAAGTCACCACCACCACCGTGGGCAGCGGGGAGTAGGGAAGCATGACAAGCTCATTCCTGCGGGGCACATTTCTTAAGTATTTGAGTTTCTCAATAATTCTCTTTCCATTTCTTCAGAGGACATTCCCCAGAGTGGTACAACAAAGGCTTTGGACATCTGTGTGCAGCAGAAGTTGCCAGGATCAGAAACTCATTTCAGCCTCTGATTGCCGAGGGACCAGAAACAAAAATCTGAGGAAGCATTCCTGGGAGCCTGGGAGCATAAATCGGGGTCTGGCAGGGAACAGGAAGGCCGAAAGCAAAGATCTTACTTAAGCTGCAGAAATCTGACCAGACCTGGGTCTGTACAAAGGTGAAACAGGAATTTTATAGGAAAGTTCTTTTGTTCTGGAGATTTCACGTCCCCCCACCACATCCCTTCTGTATTAATTTCAATTATTGAAGTAAACATTTCTTCTGAGAGCTTTTATCATTATTACTTTAAAATCAGACTATTGCCATAATTGTGTGTTACAGAACTCTGGTATTTAAAGGCTTCTAAGAAGCATATTTTAATTGTAAATAAATTATGTACAGTATGTATATATTTATCTATATTATATCTATATATATGTATATGTATAAATTAATTATTTTGTATATAACTCAGTGCAAATCACTTGCATCAGTCGGACCTTAAATGAATCTGTCACTTGTTTCTTAGTGTGTCACTACTACATAAGCTGTGTTTGCTATTGTCACAGGGCTACTGGGAATAATCCATGTGACAACAGAAACACCTGTTGTCAAATATGTTTCGTGTTTGTGTATGCTGTGAGAAGGTACCTAGAAATAGATGTAGGAAGAATGAAAAGAACTAAGGAGGAGGGAGGCTGCTGTACGTTTAAAAATAATGAGGAGTGGATCAGTTTCACCAAATAAAATACATGGAAATGTAACTGAGGTAGACATTTTGAAGGCCATTTCTATTCAGCTGCAGAAAGTTTGTGTACAAGGTGTTGAAAACTTACCTGTTGCCTTAATTAATGGTATATCTGCCACTGGAGAACCTCACTATGTGCAGCATTCATAGTAATTGCTCATTCCTGGAGAGTACAAGGTAACACTGTCTGTGCTGAGGTGTCTGAAATCAGACTGGTAAGTTATTAAGCTGTAAATGGGTTTTTTTTAGCGTTTTGTCTAGGTTCTGAGTAAGTGTTTCTGTGTTGTTCTTTCCTTCTTCCATGGAGATGGCTAATTGTTAAGAAACTCCAAAGCAGATTTTCCACATCCAGTGGACACAGATGTGCAGATGAATACCATACCTTTTAATATTCTTACTATACAAATAACTAAACTTTTTTGAAGCTTTTAAACACAACTCGGAGATTTAAAAGACTAAATGCAGACTATGCTTGGAAAGATTGCTTTTATAGTAACAGCATTTTCATATTATATTGCACTGATCTGCGTGATCCTGCATCTCTAGGCATCGGTGGGAGCAGGATTAGCCCCTGACTATGAGGAGTAGGAGCCATTTAAGCCTATTGTATCATTTCATTTTCAGGGACCTATTATTTTGCTAATGGAAGAATGCTTTAAAAGTAATAATAATAATTTGTTGACGTTACCTTTAAGGCAGGGTTCTGTTTTGTGTTTAACTAACCGAAGACCAAAAATTGTATTACATCTATGATCCAATAGGAATGTACAAGCCTGTTAATACTGTTCTTCATTAATCGCATTTGTTCACTTTGACTTTATTTATTGCTGCATAAACCAGCTGAGTTATTCATAGCCAGTGTTTTAGCTCAGTCCTTCCAACAAAATCCGCTAAGATTTCATATGAGGTCAATACATGTCTTACATGAAGCTACAGAGTAAATGGAGAAGTCTTTTCTTGCAGTGGCACTGCCAGTGCTTTGAGTCTGCCCCAGGTGTGGGTGCTGTGGGGTGGACTCTGTGCGGTCCTTGATTGCTGCTAGGGCACGGTCCCACGTGCCGTCATGCATAGGCATAAGGGCTGTGCTGGTGGAGGACAGCCCTACAATCTGAGGAACTGAGCTGGTAGGAGCTCAGGGTGGACAGGGGCAGGGTGACCCATCCTGGTCATGCCATGGAGCAGCAGGACTCCGAAAAAGTCACTGTTGTCTTTTCCTCTCATGACCTGCCTCTCTTTCCATGTCACAGAAGTGGTGTTGCGTAACTCATAGGATCAGGGAGGTTGGCTGTCCGTGAGCTCCTGCCTCCAGTTTATGGCCAACAATAGTTGCCACGTGCAACTATTGCATGTTTTTTAAGTGTTAAAGACAGGAGAGCACTCAAACCCTTAGGTGGTCATGTTGAGGTCTGGCAGTCACCAGCCAGCCACAACAAACCACTGCTGCCACATCCAGCCTTCCCAGGAGCAAGCAGTGGCTTATGAACTGGTGGGACAAGACCAGTCCTCATGTTCCAGCAGGACTGCCATCCCAGAAAGCTGTGCCTCCTCCCCAAATGCGTGTAGCCATGGCAGCAGGTTTTGTGCTGGCTTTTTTTCCAAAACACAAGCAATTAGAGCACTTCTGCTACATTAGTTTGCATAAATGAATGCAATAGTGCCTCAGTATTAATGGCTGCAGAATTCCTGGCCCTGGGAATGGCAATTGTCTGACAGTAAATAAGGAAATGAAGGGAAAACCTGGACAGTAGTTTTATCCTGTCTGACAAGTCATTGCTCAGCTGGAAGGGGCTCTGTGCCACCTGCCACCGTTAGCAAGGCAGAATTGTCCTCCTACCCTTGCAGAAGCCCTGTCATGTGCTTCCGGCATCTCTAAGCCATGTACCAATGAAATAAGATTTCTTTAAAATGCACATTATACCGTGTCTACCATTCAGCTACCACAGTATTTTGTATTGTTACATTGCCATTGAGAATGCATTATGATAATTGCATTTTAAAATGTTATACTCATATCAATACCTCATATTTTTACCTCATCTGTTGGTATCAGTCATTAGTTGTAAATAAATAATTGCAGAGTTGAATAAATTTGCGTACACTAAAGAATCATGTTTCCTTTGTGTGCTCATTTCATCCATTGGCACAAGAAACAAGGACATTTAAGCCCTTCTTTGCTTTATTGCAACCTGCTGTACAATAAGCTGTTCTGATATGGGACTTCAGTAATGATCTTAGGCTCAAAATGATATTGTTGTCCATTATACTTATCCTGTAGTGTCCTTAAGTACACAAGAGCTTCATGGGAATGATTATATTTTCCAAAGAAGCTATTAAGCTAGGATGGCTGGCCTGAGAAAGGTAAACTCAGGTCCTCACCAGTGTTTAGGCCCTTGATTCCCACTGAATTCACCCACATTTCTGCATCTACGTTCTTTTCCATAATATCCAAGTCTAGGTTCATAAGAATGACTGTGGAGCTGGGATGCTGAATGTTAGATTCAGATTTCAGCCACCTGAAATCTATCAAGCCACTGCAAAAGATAGTGATGGTGATACAGCAGGATAGTGGTTCCTGTGGTCTGTCTTACACATACGTACAGATGGAAATAAATGTCCGTTTGGATGGGCCTGTACCTCTCCAACTTTCTTGTGACTTATCAAAAAAAGCAGAGTCTCAAAAAACAGAATGCTGAGCAGGGAGTTATCTATAAGAGACCATCCAGGAGAGGTTAAGCCACCATTCAGGAGAAGCTCAGTATTAAACTTTGGACTGAAAGGAAGGACTTTTCTCCATTTCTTTACCATGGTAGAGATGGTCAGCTGCCTAAGTCCATCCTTTCCTGCAAAAACCATAGTATGTGATGCGCTCTCATTCCCATCTCTCCCTCCCACCCACCTGCAGCAATGCCAGGACACACAGACTGTCTTAAGCCTGACAGCACTGCTGTTTCAGCTCCTGGTGTGTGCAGTCTTTATAACATTGAATTCCTGGGCATCCATCCTCTCTGTACCACCTTGGAGGAGTCACCTGCAAGGCATCGTGCTGTTTGATGCACGGTGTGAGCCTCGGAGGATCGTGGCATGCCTCAGAGGTGGCAGGCATTGTTGAACACGAGCACAGGCTGACCATACCGGAACGACTGTGAGATGAAAATACTGGAACAAAAAAACCCAGAAGACTGCTGGAGCCTGCAAATCAAATAGGAGGGGATGAAAACTGCTGCTGCTGCTCCAGCTCAGCAGGGAGATGGAAGAGCTGGAGAGTGAACACAGACCTTGCCAGAGGGCCAGACAGAAAGCAGCACGCCAATGACATGACCCGCTCACAGTCCCTTGGGGATTTAGCATGGCCATGTCACGCTGTCCCTGCCAGAGGTACGTCCATCGCAGCTGCACAAGGCCTTCATTTGGATGGGTGCTAGGCCAGGTGGATCGTGTGGTTACAACTGCAGTTGCACATTGTCCTGTGCTGGGACCATGAATACGGGGCATCAAACCCCAAATTCAGAACAAGGTGAGTGTCTGCAGTTTGTTAAAATGTACAATTTAAATTGTGGGGCATCTGGTTCCTTCAACATCATGGGTCGTTCAGCTATACTATGTAGAAAGCTAACATTTTCCCCTAAAGCAGAGCAGATCCCTAACACTAACCTAACACTGTGAGACCATAGACTGTCCCACTCCAGCGTGCAAGAAACAGCTCAGCAAAAACACGGGTACGTGACACTCAAGGGCCAACACAGAGCAGTGGGTCTGGGTTAATGAGTACACGACAGGGAAAACATTACAACACTGCCGGTAACTATTTGCCTGTCTTTCATAGGCTCATGTTGGGGAGGTCTCACATACTCCCAGATACCCTCCTTCATCCACAACAGGACCCAGACGCTAGAGGCTTTATGCCTCTGATGAAGGTTAGCATCTCTTGCAGAAAAAGTAACCTAGACACTCATCTCCTTCCGCTCTGAAATGAGGATCTCTATCCCACTGCCTTACTACTGACCTCCCACAAGTAGCTATTTTCCACCACTCTCTTCCCCTGCCTAAGCCCAGCTTGAGCCCATGTCCTCTTCCCTGCATGGAGAATGTTCAGAGAAGGGCAACAAAGCTGGTGAGAGGTCTAAAGAAGAACTCCTATGAGGAGTGGCTGAGGGAACTGGGGTTGGTTTAGGGAACTGGGGATATTTAGCCTGGAGAAAAGAATGCTGAGGGGAGACCTTATCACTCTCTACAACTACCTGAAAGGAAGTTGAAGTGAGTGGGGAGTTGGTCTCTTCTCCCATGTAACAGGCGATAAGACAAAAAGAAATGGCCTCAAGTTGCATGAGGGGAGGTTTAAATTGGATAGTCAGAAAAATTTTTACGCTGAAAGAGTAGCAAGCATTGGAACAGGCTGCCCAAGGAAGTGGTTGAGTCACCATCCTTGGAGGTATTTGAAAGATCTATAGTTGTGGTACTTAGGGACATGGTTTAGTGGTAATTTGGCAGTTCTGGGTTAATGGTTGGACTTGATCTTAAAGGTCTCTTCAAACCATGATTCTATGATTCCATGCCCATCTTCTGGATGGGCTCCAGCTTGCAGCCCGCTTGCCCAGCCCAGGCTGCACAGGAGGCCACCAGGTCCAGTCTTCAGTGATCATGGTCAGTGGTCCCAGCCCCAGCTGCAACAGGGGGGAGTCAGGGTTTGCCACCCTGCAAGGGCTCGAGTCTGCAAATGTCCCATGCCCCACAGTAGGGACAATATTCTGGGGTGAAGAGAGATTGTTTCTACTTCTTTCCTCCAAGGAAGCAGGAAAACAACCAAGAGCCTGTGCCACCACACAGGTGCTCCTTAGCCCCACCGTAACGACAAGTCGGAGCCTTCAGTCTTCTCCCAGTGGGTGCACGTCTGGTGAGACAGGGAGGCTGATGGTAGCCATGGTTTGAACGCACTGAGCTGCTCTTCACCTTGAGCAGAGAATGAAACTGCAGCGTGTGGTTCACTGGCAGCAGTTTGCAAAGAGACAGGATAGGGGCCTGGTTTTCTGTGCTTTAACGAGAAAATTCCTGGTTCTGCAGCAAGAGCTTCTGCTCCAGCAGGAGACTGACTGCCCTGCTTGGCCAGAGCAGCTGCACGGAGCTCCGCTGGCAGCCAGCTAGAGGGATTAGGGGTTATTTCTTAATCAAAATACTCGATTCTGCAAAAGGCACTGGGGAAACTCAGCCTAAAAGTGCAGGCTCTGCTCTTTCTCTTTCACCTGCTCGGAGCAGCCCGGAGACGGACGCGCGGCTCAAACACAGAGCCAGTGCTCCATACAGTGAGGATTTGCAACAGCTCGCCATTTATGGGAGCAAATTAGCCCCAGGGCCATCTGTCCATCCCTCCCCAGACCATGCCTGGCCTGCTCCTTGCTGGAACGACTCCTTTTCCTTGAGAGGATAAGAGGATACATATCACATTACTTTTTTTTTTTTTTTTTTTTTTTTCCAAATTAAATAAACGTGGGAACCACAGGTGGGGGAGCAGAGGACAGTAACCCTCTCAGCAGCATCTGCTGGCCAGCAGTGTCCAGCCACACGTGTGGGACAGACACCAGGTGCCTGTGAGCAGTCTGACGTTGGTCCTCTCAGCCACCCCACTGCACCTTGCCGACTACAGCCAGGCTGGAGGACTCCATGTCAGTAGGACCAGAAGCACCACAGCTCATTTGGCTTGGCCACAAACAGCAAGTCCTTTCACCTCCCAACCTGAATCTTTCAGTTTAGAGACTTGCCATGGGCTGAGGTGAAAGCAGGGAGTTTGTTTACCAACATCACACACCCGTCCATGTGCCACACTGCTGGCTACCCAGCATGAGCAAGGAGCCTACCATGGCTCTAAGTGCCGTCTGCCCATGGCTTCATGGCTGGTCCAGTGTTTTGCCCAGTGCTGGGTGGCTCCTGATGGGACAGGAACTCAGAACTGGGCCTATGAAGGGAAAGTGCAGGATTTTAGCTCTTTAGGCTGGATTTTAATTTCCCTGAAAAGTCACATTCCTCCTGGTGCAGGGAGGAGGGATCACACCAGCATGCACCCCTTACCCAGACTCGCAGCGTTGGGCTCATCATGTCTGCTGCTTTGCAAAGGAGGTAGAAAAACTAATTTAAAGAAAACTTCCTATTATTCCGTGGCTGTATTTGAGGATCTCTGGTGAGAACAGGGCTGCTGATAAGGACAAGCTCTGCTCCTGCAGCTGCATTGTCACAGCGTTGGCAGCCATAGCAGACAGGGCACACCAACAGCTCCCTGCTGGGGCTGTGGGACACTAAAAGACCCATTTCAGAGCTAGCTCTTGGCAAGAACCTTCCCTACTTCCCACGAGGTTGCAGAGCCCAAGCCAGACCGGACTGCCCACTGGCATGGCTGGTTCACCAGCAGAGAACCCACCCCAACACAGAGTGAGCCACCACCCGTGTTTTATTCACAAACACCAAACCAAACCCCATCCGCAAGCATCACCTTGAATGGGGTTTACCACTTGGCCATGCCAATGCCCAACCGTGGCCTTTTGTCTTTTTAAGCTGGGGCTATCACCCAGTGTTCTCATGTGGTTCTCCCCGCATTCAAGAGAGGTGCCGAGACCCTTGTAATAGCTGAGCAGTGACATTCACCTCGCTGCTGAAACCACCAGGACAGGGATGGAAACATTTGTGGTCAATATCAATGCAAATAAAAATAATAGTTGCAAATAATGAAAAATTAAATGGGTATCACTGGGCTAAGCCAAAATGTTACAATATGGCCTCCTTGGCCTCCCAGTATTTCTTGCCTTGGGCAACCTTTTCCAGCAATCACTGGTATTTATCAGAAAAGAGATACAGTTATTGCATTTGGGTTTTTCAAATAATTGAGTAATTTAATCTTTTAAGTGCTTCTGAGATCACTTGCTGTAATTAAAGACAGAAGATGAATGACTGAAGTACAAGAGCATTGGAGGACTTTAAAAATGAATGTGTCCTTGACTGCGTCTCCTGTGCATTTATATAATGATTATCCCACATTAATATGACCAAACAGATAAAAGGAGAATATAATAAGAGCTTGGTTGCATTGTATTTCTTCCAGACCAATAATAATATATCACCAGCTGGAGGAACGTGCCTGTGAATACCAAGCAGGAGCAACCACGTGCTGCAGAGTGCAGGACCTCGCCGCCTCCCGCTGCGAGGTGCAAGGAAAGGCAATATCCGCTCACGGGTCCTGCAGCAATGTGGCAGATAAATGAGTTACAAATGTGTATAAAAATCACAAACTTCTACCAGAAGTGGACTTAAAGGCTCAGCTAGTGCTGGGACAGACGATTGCAACACTGGCAGCTTACTTGATCAGCATTTATTTTCTCAGCTTTTGGAAAGAAGACCCATTCGATCCCATGGAGAGAGGGAGGCAGAAGGGTTGCTGCAATGTAAGAACCATCAAAAAAAAATCCCCAAGGCCTATAAACAGTAGTTTGTCTTCTAAATAAACTTCACACCCTGGCATACCTATGTCATACCTTGGTATTTAGCTCCCCGTTTCATAGCCCAAATGTAAAGAAATACATGCCCGAAGAGGGAAGCGAGGTGGTGAGAGAGCTGGAGCTGGCCCTGCTCCATTCTTCATGGAGCACTAAGCCCCTGGATATCACCTGTCCCAGGCTGGAGGAGCAGGAGCCTTGCACCCCTGTGGGCACCCTCCAGGCTGACTGGAGAGGCTGCAGCTTGGTGGGAAGCCCTCCTCGCCAGCTTTCTCCCCTCTCTTTCCTGGCAGGGCATCCGATGGTCTCCAGCTCGACTGCGCTATTGCCAGACTACAAAACTTTGACACCTCGTAAAACTTTACAGCGCAGGTAGTTTATACCATTACACCTCTTGAACTAAACACTCGGCCAATTCGCGATTCACCTCCTGCGGGAGGAAAAACAGATTTCTTCTGTCAGGTGTTGTGTTTGTGCGGCCCTGCCAGTTCACAGCACTGCCCAATACCCGTTAACAGAGCCCTGGGCGCAGAAGGCAGCAATGCAACAGCCAGTGTGCTGCTGAGAGCCAAGCCACCCTTTCAGCCAGCATCCTGGATGAGAAGTTCATCCATGGACGAGAAGCTCAACGTGAGCCGGCAGTGCACGCTGGCAGCCCAGAGAGCCAACCGTGTCCTGGGCTGCATCAGGAGAAGTGTGGCCAGCAGGTCGAGGGAGGTGATTCTGTCCCTCTACTCTGCACTCGTGAGACCCCACCTGGAGTGCTGTGTCCAGCTCTGGAGTCCTCAACGCAGAAAGGACATGGACCAGCTGGAACAGGTCCAGCGGAGGGCCACGAAGATGATCAGAGGGCTGGAGCACCTCTCCTATGAAGACAGGCTGAGGGAGCTGGGATTGTTCAGCCTGGAGAAGAGAAGGCTCCAGGGAGACCTTATAGCAGCCTTTCAATACCTGAAGGGTGCCTATAGAAGAGCTGGGGAGGGACTCTTTGCCAGGAAGGGTAATGATAGGACAAGGGGAAATGGTTTTAAATTGGAAGAAAAAAGATTCAGATTAGATCTCAGGAAGAAATTTTTTACTATGAGGGTGGTGAGACACTGGAACAGGTTGCCCAGGGAAGTTGTGGATGCCCCATCCCTGGAGGTGTTCAAGGCCAGGCTGGATGTGGCCTTGAGCAACCTGCTCTAGTGGGAGGTGTCCCTGCCCATGGCAGGGGGGTTGGAACTCAATGATTGTTGAGGTCCCTTCCAACCCAAACCATTCTATGATTCTATGATTCTATGATCCTGCCGGGACACACGGTTGGCGCTGCTTTTTCTCGGGAGGCCCCGCTGCACATCCTGCCCGGGATGCACCTGGGGCTCAGCATCGCTCCGGCTGGGATGCACGCTCCAGCAGGGCACAGCCCTGGGGGGAAGCTCCAGTTTGGAGGTTCCTCCAGCTCCTGACAGCCATACAGGTGGGACTGAGATGGCGCTGCCCAGGCCCTCTCCTTCCCTGCAAGGACTGATGCCATCAAAGAATCAGTGAGAAGTACATTGTATATCCCGGGTTAGGGGGAAAGAGTTAAAACTCATCTCTCCCTGCCAAAACAACCTCCAAAGTCTCGTGTGTTACTCTCTTAGTAAGGAAGAAACTCCTTTCACCAATAGAAAAGAATTAAAGTAGAAACTAATCCAATTTGGTGTGAATTTCCAGTCATTCCCACTGCTTTGATTATCATGCCAGTGACAGTGACAACCTCTCCTGCACCTCAGACCCCCATGGGCCTCCTGGGACTCGGGCCAGAAACACATTTATTTGGATGAGCTCAGAAGGGCTGGGACTGGATAACGAGGCTTCGCCATATTGTATTGCAAGTAAGTCTTCCAACAAGGAGAAGGCTTTTGACAGTAAAATTCATCATGTAGGAGATACACTTATTAAGGGACAAATAAGGTAGGAAGTTTACCCATTAGATCCTTTTTTCACATTTTATTTTTTTTAACAAAGAATATTCAAAATCCCATGGCCCATCCCCACAGCAGGGGATTGTTCCCTCAGCCCCCAGGGCGAGGAACTCACGCATCTGCTTGTGCCTGTGACTTTTCTGCTCTGCTTCTTTAGTATTTTCCCTGGCGCCTCTCTGCCTCACTGGTCCTTTTGCCACTCCTTCACAAACACACAAAGCATCACAAAATAATAGCCAGCAAAATGTCAGCACCCACCTTGGCTGTAGGCTGCTGTTATTTCAACCTTCTGGTTTCTTAATGATCTTAATTTTCTCAGAACCATTTGACAGTGGTGTTTCTGTTCCACTCACAAAACAAAATAGAAGCCTCTGATACGTTGGATCCTGCCACTTTCACCTCACCTCTTTATTCCTTCTTTTTCCAACCTCTTAAAAAGGGTGGGCTTAACAAGCCAGCGCCAGCTGTAGCCTTGTGATGAGGGGCACATCAAAGATGGGAAGAGATTTCCCCTTTCTTTCCCTCACCTCCTCTTCTCAGCTTTGCATGAGTGAAGAAGGAACAAGACTGAACTTTCTCAGCTGAAGCTGAAATCTAGCACCTAAATCTGATTTCTTCTCCGTGAGTAAGGGCGTTTTCACCTAAGAGGTTTTTGCAAGCAGAATGAACAGATCGAGTTTTCTAAGTGACTCAAAAGCAAACGCATGCAACACAAGGAGAAAAGTGAAGGAAAAGTTGGGTGTTTAAACACACTGATGCTTGTATGGCCACTGTCCCATTCCTTATTCTTGTCCCTTTCTGCCCTTAATTCCTTCACCCTTGACATTTATTTTCCTCAGGATGTTTAACGAAGATGCCACAAACTGACTGCTTAGTGTCACAGCTGTGCTGACAAAGTCCTTCAAGCCTGTGAGTAACTCTACTGGAAGAAAAGAGCTGTTAAATTGACTGCAGCATTACTATGAAATAAACTATTACAACAAAACACTCTCCTATTGGTTTGGTTACTTCCACAGGGTTTTTAAATAGCAACAGTCACTCTAAAAAAAACCAACCAACAAAAAATCAAAGAGCCAAAACCCAAAGCCCCAGGTCTGTTGGAAAAGCCTGTTTAGACCCAGGCCCCAGCAGTCTCCAACAAAAGTTCCTGTTAGTTATATGGCATTGGAAAAACAAACAGCAACACAAACTCCTTGCAGAGTTATTGTAACAGCCTCTCCTAAGGTACGCTGTACTTGAGACAGATGGGGCAGATCAAACAGTAAGATTGTGTTACAATTTGTTACGTACAGTATCTTTATTTCAATTCTGAGATTGTTATAAAAACAATCTAACTTTCATTTAGCACAGATATCCTTCCCACAGTCACTCTGCACAATCTTTCCAAGAAATAAAACAGAAGCTTTGCACTCGTGTCACAAAAATATTTTGAATAAAAATATAATTTTGTATTTTACAACATGTTTCATCTGGAGCGTTGAATAAACCAGCAACATTTCATTCCGGTAACACAGTTAAAATTAAGAAAGCAGTCTATATAAGATACTGCACGTTAACATCCATCACACGCAGACTCTGGTTGCTCTTCAGAAAATGAAATACCATCCTCCCCCAAGCAGTCTTTGCAGCCCGAGTACGGAGTCCTCTCTGCTCGAAGTCCTTGCTGCTGTCGGCATTTCTGCTCTAGATGTACAGATGGTGATGAGGAAGTGCCAGATCATCTCTCACACGTGGGTATCGAACAGAAGAGGTGCCCCACGGCCCACAGCCTGATGGCAGGAGGTGATTACCGCATCAGTTTGCATGAGCACACCGCAATTCCCCTCGGACAGGTACCTAATCTTTGCCTATTCAAGGGCTTTTTTGTTGTTAGTGGAAGTTGGGTTTTTTTTCCAAGAAGATTGACAACAAGCTCCCGCTGGCCCCTGATTACATAAAATGAAGCAGATTCCCGAGGCAAAAACCATACCATTATCTCCATCAGACCAGCCTGTATTTTCCCAGGCCCATCATTATACAATTCCTTTGCTGAGAGCTATGTGTGGCCGTGTACGGGCAGCACCGCAGGCACCCGGCTGAGGAGAGGACTTTGGCAACCGCTGTCCCCAGCCCCAGCCGGTCGCTGCTCCGCAGTGACATTTAAAAAACCCTTCTGAAGGGAGCTGCGCCAAAGGCTGCATTATTCCCAGGGGCCACAGCACCATGAGTGGATGCGATCACACAGCTTTCATAGCAACAAATCCCAATTTACCTACAAATTAGATATCCAGCTGGTGCCATCTGCCTGTCGGTGGTTACATATCACCCAGCCTCTACGGGAAGAGCCGGCAGTGTCTCCTCCGTGCTCGGGCTGCTGTTTCACACATCGTGCTGTGGCTGGGCCATTAATCAGCACAGGGCAGACACTCGCTGGACGGTTAACGGCGAGTGAAGTGCCAGGACAGGCCAGTGCCCACCAGCGTGGCATCCATCCTCTTCTGGACTTGCCCTGTCCAGGCCCCCTGGACCCCCTCAAACACAGGGGAGCCACGCACGTACGCTCGGCTGCTCAGAAGGATCAGCTCCAGACTTCTTTTGTTTTGCCATCAACAAAATAACATACATACACACACCCACATAACATACAAGTCAGGCATGCCCTGGCTCCAGTTGGTATTAAATGGCTGTCACTTTTGGTTATGCACTGTGAAGGCATCTGACGACTGGAGTAATGGATTGCAAGGTGATTCATTGCCGTGCCATGGAGAAAGCCATTTGGCATTTCACACATTTAGGGAGAGCTATGTCTTTGTAATCCACACTGCGCCAGGCACCAACGCATAAATATACAGCAGTTTAAAATTTGCTCTTCTTCAGCAAGTCCCACCAGGCTATAAATAATTTTTATATATATTTTTAATACTTCATCACTTATCCTGCATTTTTCACCTTAATCTCGATACCAAAATATACCTTAATGCAAAGACATACCATTTTAAGACTGCAACAGGAGGACAAATATATTAATCTTTATGATAAGATACTAATTCTTTTCTATTTCTATAGACCATTTAAGAAAAAATATAATCTTAAGTTACAAATGAAAATCGTATCTCATATGTAAGTTTTAATTTACAGTATACAATCACAGAGTGTTCAGGTTGAAAGGAACCCTGGGAGGTCCTTTAGTCATCTTCTAGTCATCCAGTAGATAAACATCACATTTAACACAGCATAATCAGCTTTAGTAGATAAATAATTCTTAATTAACACAGAGCACATTTCCTTTAAAATATTCTTTCCAGTGAGTGACATTATTCACATAGCAATAAAAATACAATTACAGCTGAAGGCGATGCAGGCCTAGAGTAAGAAAGCGGATAAAAATGACCTCACTGCTTTATAGCAACGATGCTCCCAATGTAGTGATTCACAAAGCAGGCAAAATAACGTAGGGTTTTTTCCCATTCTTTCCGTTCCTAATAATAAACAATGTTGCTAATATTTTGCTAATTTATCCTGCTGAGAGAAAAATGAGAGGCCTGCAGACATTCAGTAATACTTTGGGATGAAATGCTGCCGGAGCCAGTTGCTCAAAGGAGACCCTCCAGCCAACCTGGAAGAGGCTCGGACCAACAGCTCCAACATCTCAGACCCTGGCAAAAGCAGCAATAAAGTGCTGGAGTATTACACCAAAATGCTGGGACTTAAAGTCTCTGATTTCAACACAAATATCATGTAGAGAACATCTTACTGAATTACCCAGAATTTTCCAGCAGGTAAGTAACCAGGCAGCAGCTGAGTCCCAGCTGTGTACAACGGGGTGCCCCAGCCCTGCCATGTCCATGGGCACAGGTCAGGCACGCAGCTTTCTGACAACTGAGACAGCAAAGACATCGCAGTTCCTGCTCTCTGCTTTTTTCCTGAGCAAATCAAAGGGAAGCCATTTCACCCTTTCCATCTCTTCCCATTAGATGGTATGACCCCTGCCATCCCTGGACATACCCCTGCTGCTTTCCCCATGGAGAAAGACACAGTTCCTTTAGCTGAAGTTCCCCAATTACATCCGGAAGTCAGATGCAGCTGTCAGCAATCTCAGGAGTAGTTAACTGATTTATCGAGAGCTCCCAGCAGCACAGACTGGTGTCCCCCTGGTCTTCCCCCTGTGTCTGCTTTAGTAAAGGGGATGTCCTTTCCGCTGGCTCTGCTTTGTGCAATTCTCCTCCATCTCTGCTCAGTCACGTTCACTCCTCCAGTCAGGTGCTGGCTCTGATCAAGCAACATCATCATTAAACCCTGATTTGGAAAAGTAAACCATTTTGTTTGTGCCCAGTCTTCTCTTGGAGAATTTGACATTCAGGCTCTTCCACCACTCCATGTCTTCAAAACATACATTCACTTGTCCACCTCAGCCAGGGACAACCAAAGGAGGTGAAAGCATCTGCTCAATAAAAGGTCCCAGGGAAAGTTGTGAGATAACTCCAACCACAGGAACTAAGGACTGGTCATAAACCAAATGTATTCAACCAGAGAAAATGATTTCTGGAAGCCATATGCTAGCAATCTATTCTCTGTGTCAATGTCCTGCAGTACCAGGCAAGGTAAATGCCTTCCTAGTGCTGAAGCAATCACAATGTTTTGCACTCGTATTTCAGATTTCCCAAGGAGATGCAAGAGAAGGGCCAGTGAGTGATGTATTCAAAGGGGCAGCTCTATTTATACCTTCTTTCTACCCTCTTGGAGTAGTAAGTAATTAAGAATATAGTAACAATAAAAGCAACAAATATGAAAGAGATAAAGGCTAATAATGATTTTCTGGTTCGGAACAAGTGGCATTCAGGACACGAGGCTTCATCTTCTGGACACAGCAACTCAGTAGTTTCAGGACCAGGAAAACCATTATTGTCAATTATTTCCCTGTAATGTTTCATAGAAGGCTTTGGTTCATATTGATTTGCAATGTAACTGTAGAGACCATATTTAGGAGCAGTCTTGTCATTAAAAGAATAGACAAAATATCCTTGCAGGTTAACGTTATCCAAGGTGTAAGCTGTGAAAGAAAACAAAGGGTTGAAGAAATGAATAAACGTTACTTTGGCATTCAACAGTGTATCATATGCCAGTACATAAAGCAGGGACAGGGGGATGTTAAACCCACATCTGCACCTCTCTTTCCCAAAATAAGGTAAGGAACACGTACATCGATGAAGTGTTTCTCATAAAAAGTAAGAATCTGTCAGCCATTGCCAGACAGCGTGATCTGAAAGTATCCTGCAATTTATTTCCATGCACTTGGTAAACACAGCTGTGAGTGCATGACTGTGTTTAATGATCAGCATGGAGCCTACCGTGAAAAGATGGTGCTCTCTTTCATGTATCAAAGAATACAGGTTTTGGTTTTCCTGCACCTGGATTTCTGCAACCTGTTTGTCTGATTGCTCCTTTCTGCCTTGCAGAGACCTCCTGAAGGGGACGGCCAAGGAACAGAGGACATCAGGCTGCACTTCTCACTAGGCAAAGGCACAGTGACATCAGGAAAAGATGTGCTCATGCTAAGGTCATGTACTGGGATATCACCAGTGCAAGCGGAAAGGTAACGCAGATCACAGTCCTCTCTTTATTGACCTGAGTTTCTGATCCAAGATGACCTGTATTAGTCTTTATTGAGAACATGTCCACAATAAATTCTGCTAACTTGGCTACTGGAAAAGGTCCAGCAGCTGGAGCATTAACCTTGCACCATCGGTCCCGCCTGACAAAATCAATCAATCCACAGTAGTAAACGCAAACTGTAATAATCTCTCAAAATCACTATTTTTAACAAATTGAAGCAACATCTTCTAGCTAATGAACACAGGACTGAAAGCTAATGATTAATGAATTTTCATATGCCTCTGGAAATTATTCTTTTTAGTACCTCTAACCTACCTTCTATGTGTAAAATGAAATAATATTCAGCTGCCCTTTTAAGAGCTGCTATCCAGGATAATTAGTTTGTGTTTGTAAAACTGCATGTGGATTTAACAGTGTTACATAACTGGCTACCGCTGATCTTTTTTTTTTCCAATTGGCAAAGATGTACTTGGTGTACAAAGCACTTAAAAATATAGCCTCAGTCCAAAGGGTCCTGTACTGTATTCTGGAATCATTTATCTGCACAAACCTGTTGGCTCCCCTGGAACAATGCAGGTGAGCAACATTACACACGCAAATGCTGCCACATGCAGTCCCTGAAACCAGCTGGAGGAAGAAGGCAGAATAGGAAGTTTAAGGCAAGAGCACACACGTACCAAATCCCCTCTCATTCCTCTTCAGCAGTACTGAGGAAAGAACACGAGGTAGGGACACAAAATTTGCAATTCATCTCAGTTACGGCACAGGGTCTTGCAAAAAACTGCAAGTTTTGGAGAAATCTAAATCAGTCATGATGCCAAGGTTAAGAGCTTGCTCCCTGTGTAAGGACAAGATGAACAAAGCACAATATCAGAGCAGAAGAAGAAAAGAGAATGAAAAAGCTGGTATTACTGTCAGACCAAAGACTGTAGAGGAGTATATGATGTCCAAAGTGGGAGAGTAAACTTCAGCGCAAGTACTAGTAAAGGCTAGTTAGCAGGGACATAGTTGTCCATGACAAAGATGGTGGAAAGATAAGAAAATATGGCTTACCTATGACAGTTAAGTTGAAAAACATAGGAGCTATTTCCAGGCTGGATAGAAGAGGAGCTAAGGAATTAGGGAAAACCACTACCAGATCAGTAAGAATGACAAAGTCCTGTAAAAAACAGGGGTATGTGCAGGTGCTCTGGCTAATGGGAACTGGGAGAAAAGGCCATATCCATACACATTTTGAAAACTGAAGTGCCAAGAACTGGTACGGTCTAAAGTGGTAGGAAGGAGAGAAGCAATATAGATAAAACTGAAACCTTAAGCCCAAATATAGCCAAGATATGTTTTTTAACTACAGAGGCAGAAAACATTCAGCCAGTGCTTGAAAATGCTGGAGAAGGAAATCTTGGGCACTTAATATTGATGTGCCGTAATTCTTGAAAGAGGTGGAAATTACAGAGGAGGAAGTTAAAGCCAATATTTAACAGAGTGGACAGGATGACCTAGCAAATTATGGAACTGCCAGCCATCCTTCGCTACCGAGCAAGAGAGTGGAATATATTATGTAAGGCTTGATAAATAAGAATTACAGGAGATATATATGATTAATGCCAATCACCTTAGCTTTATGAAAAATAAATCTTGTCAAACTAACTTGACATTTTTTTTATGAGATCAGCAGATCAATAAAAGTAATGATGTTTGATGTAATATACTTAGAACTTCACAAGGCAACTGACTTTGTTAACACATGGCATTTGGATCAAGAAAATAGAATGCTACAAGGTCAAGGGAAGCCTATAATAAACAGATTTCAACTGGTCTCAGCCAGAACTAGTAAGTCTAGAAATGTAATTGCAGGTAAGTAAGTGTCACAGTAGGTGTATTTTTGACCGTGGTCATGGAGATTGGCTTTAACCAATAAGATATTTAATGACCTTAAATATATCAGCGACATGAAAGAAAAGTAAGACCATTTATCACAAAGTTTGCAAATAACACAAAAACGAGGGTCATAATTTAACTAGCATATCAAGCTTTGCACAAGCAACTGGCGTTTGAACACGACCAAATGTGAGGATGTCAAAGAACAAGCAAACCATACTTCGGCAGAGGGAGTTCTGCTTGGGGGGCAGGAATCTGTAATCATGTTTGAAATCTCAGTAGATAACCACAAAGTGGTACATGCAGAGTAACCAACCTGTTGTTGTGGCCAAAAGAGCTAATGGGCTGCTTAGATGTATGAAAGAGGAGTAAAGGGGCAAGAGATTACATTAGACCTGCCTGTGATATAGGTGTGGCTGTGGTAGGAACAGGTCTGGGTTTACCCCTCTCAAGAAGAATGTTGGCAAAGGCAAAAAAGTTTAATAATTGAAAGGTTCCAAATGATGTTTTATAGTAAGGGACACAAAGAGCTTTGTCTGTGCTAGTTATCAAAGAGGTAAATGAGAGAGAGCTTGTTTTCTGTCTGTGAATACTTACACAGGTAAAATACATGGAAATGGACAACAAAATGGCTTAAAGCTGAAGCTAAAGAAATTAATACTAGAAATAAAATTTATATATATCTATACACACACTTATATATAAAAACATAAATAATAACCCGCTACAACAGCTCACAGTGAGACGCAGAAGATTCCTCATCAGTAAAAATTATTTCATTCAGGTCTTATGCTGCCATTAAAGAACAGTGTGTGTTGTATGACAGGGTGACTCAAAATGCCTCTTTTTTGCCTTAAAATTTATGAACCTTTGAGAGGGAGATACAAAGACTGGTTTGCGTTCTGAAACGTAGGAAAGAGCCCAGGAAATGGCATAATGAGGTAGACAGCTGAATTATTATTAAGATCACTGGTGGATAAGATCACTGTTGGATGAGATACAGAGACAGCTGAGGAACCGAACTCATAGCTAGCCCTGAGGCACATCAGTAGAGAGAAGCAACAAAGGAGAATAGAAGAAGTGCAATAAGAAGAAAATCAGACTAAATACAAGCGGGGCTGCTCACATATCATCTACTTAAATTTCCTGAATCCCCCAAAAAGTTATTCTGCTGTCTTATGCATGTGTGAGGCCAATCTTCCTGATGTTTAATAACACCAATCAATCATAAATCAAAGGAAAAACTATCTGTTATGCTGTAATAACATCTCATTTACAGAGTATTCTACACAGGACTTCTTTTTTTAAGGTAAAAATACTCTATCACATGGCATATACTAATATTGGGATTTGTGACATATAAACCATCTATGGTTCCTTACCTTTTAAAGCTTCATTGATGTAATTCTGTATGTAATACACTCTGAGCTTATCATGCACCATATTCTGGTCATCGTCAATTCCATTAGCCATAACATAAATTGGGACATCACCATACTTCGATTTAACCCACTTCAGCAATTTACGCAGTCCCCAGGGCACTACTGCAGCTCTGCTGGGGGAGTGCAGCCACGTGATGTCATTGATCATTTGAACTTCAAGGTAATGGTCATATTTTAGTGCATCTTCTTTCTCCCAGCCCACGAGGGTAGTAGTGTAGTGACTCAAGGCAAAAAAGTCAAATGAGCCCTGGATTAACTTCTTTTCATCTTCTGAGAAATAAGGCAAGTGGAAATTATAGAGGTCAACACTGTTTCTTCGGTGAAGCCATGCCCTCATCGCTTGTGGGTAGTCACCATTCCCAAAGATGGGCTCTGCAAGCCAGCCAATGTCAAACTCTAAAATTCTGTCAGCCACTTCTTGGTCATTCCTGGAAAAGGGACAAGCTGGTTCTACCCAGTCAGCTTGCAGAGCTATAGATATTTTACCCTTCTGAGACTTCCTGAATTCTTTGTCATAAAGATGCCATGCTTTCGCATGGGCTTTCAATAGGTTGTGCCCTGCGGTGTACGTCAAGTTTTTCACAGGCGGTTCATTCATCGTGATCCAAAATTTAACATGGCCCCCAAGGCTCATAAAGCAGAATTTGGCATACTCAACAAAAGCTTGAATGGTTTCTGGGTTTTCCCAAGCTCCATATTTGGCAAGGGAAACTGGAAGCTCTTGATTCTCGGCCATAGGTTGCCATAAAGCAACAACAGGAGTTATGTTAGCTCTGAGAAGTTCACTAGCAAAACACTGATAATAATGTACAAGTGTGTGGTTGACTAGAGAAAGGTTACCTAAAGGAAGGATTAAAGACCATTTCAGTGAAAAATGGAAGTGTGTGACACGCATTTCCTGCAGAAGAGAGATCTGGAGCCTGATAGCAGCAAAGTCAACACAGTGGCGTTTGCGTCTGGAGGTGAAAACTCCATCCACTTTAATAAGCTTCTTCGTCTGGTGAACATCCCACACATAAACATTAGAGTCAACAAACTGGGCAGGTGTCGTGTCTACCTAGGTAGAATAAGAAACACACCAGATTCAAACTGTTTGTTCTAGGTAGATGGGAGCATCAGAACGATCAGACACAACTTAGTGAAAGAATATCATTAATTCAAAACATTGCATTTAGCATCTTTCTCGCATCGGTAATATCTCTGGCTCATATGAATGAATTAATCTTCTGGTAACATGTGACACCAGAAAAAATCTTTATAAGATTTTCATCCTACTTTTCAAACAAGCTTATGCTAATGGTCACCATAGAATCACAGAATTAGAATCATAGAATTGTCCAGGCTGGAAGGTCATCTAGTCCGACCCCCCCGCAGTCAGCAGGGACACCCCCAACTAGACCAGGTTGCCCAGGGCCTCATCGAGCCTCACCTTGAATATCTCCAGGGATGGGGCCTCAACCACCTCCCTGGGCAACCTGTTCCAGTGTTCCACCACCCTCACAGTGAAGAACTCTCTCCTAATCTCCAATCTAAATCTGTTCCCCTCCAGCTTAAAGCCATTGCCCCTCATCCTGTCACTACAGGCCTTTGTAAACAGGCTCTCCCCAGCCTTCCTGTAGGCTCCCTTCAGGTACTGGAAGGCTGCTATTAGGTCTCCCCGTTGTTGTTCTCCAGGCTGAACAACCCCAGCTCCCTCAGCCTGTTCATATCTTCTCCAGATTGTGCCAGTCCGTGTGGGAAACAAGAGGTTGCTCAGGGATAAGGCACTAAGCCTGAGACAGAGAAGCAGAGCTTCAGCAGACTACAGTAATTTTAAAAATGTTTTTCTTTCAAGATTAAGAAGCTACACCTAAGGATCTACAGAGAGACTGACTGTTGTAAATTACCCAGTAGCTTCAGTTTCAAAACCACTCCCTGAATGCAATAAAAGAAATAATGAATGCAACATAATTTCTGTGTTCAGTTCTTTTCCTGACTGTGATGAAAGATGAGTAATGCTCTGCGCTTGATTTTTAGCATGAATTCAGTTGACAAGCAAATTTTTTCCTTCCTGCTAAAGATGTCCTGTTTTATTTAACTCATAGTGAACCCTTTGCCAAGTTATTTCAGCAGGCTGTTGATGCCTGAATCAATTTTTTTTTTCAGATCTCTAAGTAAACTCTCTATGTATTACTCCAAAAATAAATGCATTTCCAAGAAGTCTTTAGGGCCTCAGATGTCAGAATTGCCTGTATGACATACTGGACACAGTAGCTTCTTAGGGTCCCACAGAATTATACTTCCATTTATTAATGAATATCGCAAACACAATAAGGATTAGAAAATGGAAAAGTGAATTACTTAAAATAATGCACAATGTAAAAATCTCCTCACTCGCACTCTAGTGTAACTCTTACAAGAAAGACCCAAACTACAAGATATGTCCCACATATGCTTATTTGACTTTTTTTCCCTTTTTTTTTTTTTTCTGGTGCAAGATTCCCCCTGGGTTTGGATTTCCTTGTCCTGCCCTCTGTTTGAAAAGCAGGTGTCAGCCTACAACCAGTGTTCAACTTGTAGCTGAGGTCTGCAGACTGTATAAAGAAGCTGCTGAAAATCAGTTGCTGTTTTCTCCGGAGAGGTCAGTACTGTGCTTATAGAAGAAAGTAATAAAAAACAGCATGTCTGAGGGAAATTGCTTTTCTGGAGAATTGTCCCTTGTAGATTACTAAAGCATGCATTGCCACTAATACTGTGGGAATGCTGTCAAAAGAGTTTTTCCACTGCGATGCATCTACAAATCACAGTACCTAAGCCTTACAGCACAGAATGTTTGAATGGCCTCTTGAAATGAAAATATTCTGCTTTGAAGGTTTTGGGGATGGGAGGGATTTTTTAACTGTCTTAGGCTGACTGACTCCGCAACTTTATAGCTGTTATCGATCCCAAAGGCAGCAATTCCATTTCAAATCCCTAATTTATCTAGGAGCTAGGAGGACAATAACTGTTGAATCTTCTTGGAAATAGGTGTACCAGGTAAGGAGGCTGCAATATTTTTCAAAAGAACAAAGTCAGATCTTACTTTTGGAGTGAGAAAAAACAAACAAGTCCCCTATACTCTAGCCTTAAGAAAGATTCTGTCTTTGTGGAAAATCTAAATTAAAAATTCTGTTCTTAGATCAAGCCTTAGCATTGAATAGAAGTACACCTCTTTACTGTGGTTAGAGAAGCCCTGCAAGCCAAAACAGCATCTGAGAATTACAAAGCCAAGCTGTTACAGAGACCATAACCAAGCTACAATTTTTACACATGCTATGAAGTCTTAAAATGTGAAACGTTCTCCCAAAGTATCAGATTTAATTGAAATAAATACTGAGTGCTATGAACTGGATCCACGATTTAGCCAGGTGCTATCCAGGGGCACTAAATGCCCCCGTCAGGCACAGTATTACACAAAATGACACAAAAATTTCATCTAAACCTAATATTGTTTACTTTTTTTTTTTAACACAGAAGCCCTCTAACAGAAGTACCAGGATATATATGCATTAAGATGTAGAAACATGCCACTGGAGTTTGAAGAGCTTTCAGAAAGTTTTCTAAACTTTATTATCACAGCAGACAAGTATTTTACCATTAAAATTACAGACATGAAAAAGCAGTAATATTTCCCATTTCATAGACTAGGACCTTTGGAAATACACTTAGCCAATCTAATCAACTTCCATTTGAAAAGTACTGACTTCCATTAACTGATCACATAAGGTGTCCAGGGAAGCTGAGCATCAGACCCCTTTCAATTTCTGTATGTTTTTCTAAAATATTTATCGTATTTCAATTTATCATACCTTAATCTGACTGGACCTCCTTGGTCATGCGCAGAAAGTCTAGTAAAGAGTGAAAGACAGTGTTTGGCACAAAAGCCTTGTACCCATCTCCATGCAGCACTGTGCTAATATATATTGGCAAAGACACTCTACTCAGCAAATGTATCAATATGAACTTGTGCACCGATCTGGCTGGACAGACTGTTGGCTTTATCATCAGACTCACCTGAATGTAGTTGTCAACAATTCCCCAAGCAAAGCCACAGGGAAAAATTCCTTCTATGGGCTGGTTTTCAGGCAAAGGTGGGAAACCATTTTTTTCTATCAGCTTTTGATAAAACAAGACAGAAGATTTGGGCATCAACTTCTTGTCATGGCTTTGAAAATCAACGTAAAACAATCCACGTCGAATGCTGTATCCCCTGTGCCATTCAAAGCCATCCAGGAGGGACCAGACTGTGTAGCCAAACACGTTAACTCCGTCGTACCGGATGGCTGGGGAAAGAACAAAACCAAGTTTATCACAGTGCTCATTTTCCTCTGTAGATTACACCATATCAGCAATGTTTGCGGTATTCGTGTGTAAGAACAATGCAATAGGGCAGATAAGTTCAGTGGTGGACTTGGCAGTGTTAGTTTTATGGTTGGAGTTGTTGATGTTAAAGGCACTTTTCAAGCTAAAGGATTCTATGATTCAGGGCTGCCTCAAAGCCCTTTTCAGGCGAGATACTTCCCTCAGGGAGCTGGCAGGATGCACGGATGCACTGCGCAAGGCAGCGCAGATACCTGGCTTGGCTCTTAAACAAGCCAGCTTTAGAAAGAGCAGCAGTGCAGCAGTGATTTGAGCGGTGCTGCTAATTAGGCAGGCCAAACCTTGGCCTCAGAGCAGCGCAGGCTAGGCTTGAACTGTTTGCAGCCAGGGAGCCAGTGCCTGCACTGCACTGCACTCTGCTGAGCACGCACTGCAGCTCGCTCCCTCCGGGGCAGCTTTCATGCCATCAATGCAGCACTACCCAGTAGGCAAATAAATGTTATACTCTTTTTTTCTTTTTTTTTTTTTTCCTCTCCTTCCCCTCCACTACAAATAGATATCGAGAAAACCCTGACAATGCTTTTGGTGTGCTGATGAATTTTTATTACCACCAATTTTTAGTAGAAAGGATAATGCAGGAAGATCCTCTTTATTTGATAATTCTATCTCTTTACATCTTTTATGGCATAACATATTCCAGCTTAAATATTTAAAGGTTTCTAAAAATACGTGTATATTCTGGGTCAACTGTTTGACTTTTAAAAATCACGACACACTTTGTAGGTCAATATCAGGGTCTACTGGCATCTGTTAGTATTGCCAGCATTACAGTTTTATTTTAAAATTCCAAATGATGCTCACTTTTAGTTGTATTAAACACGGAGGTTCAGCAAAATGTTCCTGGGCAAGGCTCAGGTTCAGGAAAGCACAAAGGAGTGTGCTTATTTTAATTACATAATTAGACCCACCCTAATACAGCAACACATTTAAGCACATTCTTAAATGTTCTTTTGAACTCGAGTTTGGCTCTGTAGCCAGCAGAGTTTATCTTTATTACTCACCATCTTCTGTCAACCCAAACTGGGTACTGACTGTACATAATATTTTCCAGCCTAGTAACACTGAAAGCGTTATTTCAGGCAACAAGAATATCAAGATCCTCATTTCCTGGTTTTATTAATGTACCTCATTACAATCAGTTATGAAAGACCACATGGATTCTTGATTGTAACCTTGTGTGAATCAATTAAATGAACTGTGGTTAAATAAGCAATGAATTTGGCCCAGTCTCTATCAGAGGTCATGAGAAAATGTCTAAGGAAATGGAATATTTCTCCTCCTACAGGCATCATACTTTTGTGTTTGGCAAATGCCAGTATTTTTCTAACCTCTGCATGCATCCATGATGACATCTGCTGTACCAGCAGAGTAAAAGCCAATACAGGTCCACTTTGTGAACTGGTCTCAGTGAGAATTTCTCTTTGAACAGCATCTCATCCCTTCTGTAAGTCATCACACAGCACTCCCACACTTCCTGCGCACCTCATAAAAATTCTCCTCAAATCCTTCTTTAAAAATGCATTTATTTTTATATGTCACCTATGAAAGAAGCAACTTGAAAATTTTTTGGAAGTTCCAAAACATTTGGAAGTCTCAAATACTGTATTCCACTTGAATTGCAAGTTATTGAAAAAACACAATGAAAATTATTGTCTTTTTTTTTTTTCTTTTTCTTTTTCCTTTGTTTATCTCCCCTCTTTTTTATGTCTGTTGGTGTGCGAGCCAGGCTGGCTGAACCCTGAGCTGTTCCTTCTTCTGAAGCTGAATGGCCTGGTTCATACTACCTACTGGAAGTATCTCCTGACCTAAGCAATCCCCCACAGCATGCCTAGAAGTGTACTACTCTTCAGGCCAGAACTCTGACAGAACTGGGTTAAAAATTAAACAACACTTCGGTTCACGCTCTGTTTAGCTCACTAGTGTAGCAACACTCTGAGGAAACACGGCCAACCCATAAGCATTAAATACAGATCCTTAAAACCCTCTGCTCAGCTGCTGTCCAACCCCAGCGCACGAAGGTGAGAAGCAGGAAAACCACAGCCCCGGCTTCCATGAGGAAGGTGCCCAAGGATCTACATCTTGTATCTGGACATACCTAAGAACAGCTCAGTCCTGACCTGTCAGGGGCCTGACTGTTCCGTTTCTCCTTAATACTCTTTGCATTTGGACCTTCTAACTCCCCAGATAATGACCTAACCCATCAACTACTCAACATGGCACAGAGAAGCTTGCATGCCCTTCTGGACAACATGCTCCACTACATCAATTTATTTGTTGCACCAGAGATGGAGCAGAGAAGCGAATAGGACCCTAGAGTAAGTGGTTAGATACCCAACCAAGTAAGAAGACATCTCCAACCAATTAGCAGCTCTAATTAATACTTAACTACTTTATATTACAGCTCTATTTACTCTATTCAACCCTAAATAGTATCTGGGTTTAAAAGAAAAAAAAAGGAAAGAAAAAAAAAAAAAGAAAAAGAAAAAAGAAAAGAAAGAAAACTCAAATAATAGTAAACAGTAAAAGGATTTAAGGCTATGAGTCCCACATAAGGGGACCCTTTCCAGAGCCAAAGGAAACAAAAAATTAAAAAATGTACGGAGCTTGTCTACAGCACGCAGTGTCAGAACAAACACCTACATCAGCACTTCAGCTGAAAATTTGAGCAGATCTTCCCCCTTATCACACTTTGGTTCACATCACAGAGTGGTCTCAGGATTCATGACCTGGGTTCCTTTGGGGTGAAATTAAACCAGAAAAGGGCTTCAGGAATGCACGCAGTATGGACACCAGGCCCTCAACACCAACTCCTTTTATTCTACAGGCTTGATCCGACAGGGCTGAACCAATGCATATACAAAATCAGGCAAAAATAGCGGCCAGGTCTAGGAAGCAGAAAAGCACATTTATGTGGCCCTGGGTCTAGATTAATTATCCTTGATTCTCACTGCTATAGCTTCAATGCCCTTTTACTGTCCCATGAATGCGGAAGTGAATCTTGTGGTAAATAGCTCACAAATCTCTACATTACAGTGCTTTATTGCACTGGGTAGACATACGCTCAGTCTGAGAGAGGTAACATGTGTCTTTGGCTTTTGATGTCTTTTGTGGATCTTTCTCAACTAAATTCCCCTAGATATTGTATAGAGAACTTTGTTATTCACACTGGATTTTGCAAATTCTAATGATACAAGATTTGGGCACAGTCATTTTCATCATAATGATGCCAAAGTCCCTTCTGCAAATCTAGTCTGTCTTTGGGTTTTTTTCTGAGAGGCATATTAAAATGAAAGAAACTCTGTAAATTGAGATTATTTCCAGTCAGCTCTGATTAAAAGGCAGATGCATATATGTATGTCCAGCAATTTACAAACTAAGCAGAAATACGGGTAACAGGAATATGACCCCTTCATGAAGATAAGCTGTTCATCTGACTTCTGTACTTGCAAGAGTTAGCAACTGGTTTGCATTCCATTCTCCCCATTTTGGATGCACTGGCTCGTGTATTTATTCACCTTTTAATTTATTTGCAATAATTAGATTTCTGGAACAGCAGGTGAAACAAATGTGGGACTCCTGTGCATCTTGATCAGTACTGAGAATAAAATCAAAGCCATTTTTGCCCATCCCCTGTATGAAAACAGCAGTGTAACACGATGGCTATCTCATCTGAACAAATAGCTACAATAATACTATTAATAAATAACACAGTAAATTTCCCTAAGACTATTGAAAGTATAGTTGATGTATGTTTTGCACTTCCTCCCACCAAAGACAGTAGAAATTTTCTTACTAACTTCAAAGACAGCAGCATCAAGCTCACCAAATATTTAGGGTCTTCAAGAAAACAAACCCAGGAAAGGGATTTGAAGTCCCATTTCACAAGTGCCAAGATGAATGTTACAGACCAAAATTAGTTTTCAGCCTGGTTCTTTAACAAATCTCTGTAGGCTATTTTGCATTATGATTTTGTCAAGCACGTATTGATACAACCTCAGTCCTACCTTTTAAAGTTTCCATAATGAACTTTTTGAGATAGTAAATATATTTGGCATCATCTCTCTTGGTGCTACCAGAAACAAACCAGCTGTTCTCCACAATGAATATTTGGGGGTTGTTATATTCACTGCTTATCCAGTAAAGGAGCTGCCTCAGGCTTATTGATTCCAACTGCTGGAATTTCATGTGGGAGTCCAAGAGCTGAAAACTCAGGGTAGCTCCAAAAGAAAGAGCAAAAAAGTCTGCTGTTTCCTTGATATACTTCTTCTCAACTTCACTGAATTCAGGCAATAGAGATGAGAGGTTGCTCCTCATGCTCTCTGGATAGTCACCATCAATAAATATGGGCTTAGCAAACCAGCCGAGCACAAAATCAAGGGATTTTTGACATTCTTTAATGTTTTTTTCAGTCATACGTTGTGGCTTTATCCAGTGGGAGCTAAGGGCAATGGACACTTTTCCTTTTTGAGTTGGACGAAAATGGTCATTGTAGAGATGCCAGACTTTAGCATGGGCCTGTTGAAAAGAAAGACTGTCATTAATGCACCTGAAATTCCATTTTAAGTAACACAATTAACCTCAAGTACTGATGTCCAGTGTCATGCAGTAAACACATAAACACAGCATTTGAAGGCTCAGACTTATTTCTTCATCACTATTTTACAGCTTATATTAATATTAATACCATATATCAACTAGGAATCACTAGTTGGTTTGGGAAAACAGCACCTCCATTTTCCATGAGATACTATTCCAGGTAATGAACACACTTTTGGCAGTCAGCTAGACACCTTTATTAACTTTTATTATCAAGTTCAGACATACTTCCAGTATTTACAAAAATGAAAATTAATTTAACTAAAAATGTTTCAAAGTATGTTTTCATTATAGGAGTATCTCTTTATCTGTAGGTTCACAAATACATAAAGAAGGACAGTCTATTCTTGCCCAGATCTCTCAAACAATACAAGACAAAGAAACACCCTTGAATTTATTCCTCTTTGAACCAGAACACACAGTATAGGAAACGCTACCAATCTACATTTTAAGAAGTCTAGTGAAAAACAATTTGCCACAGCTCCTGAAAAATTATTCCAATAATTCAATTTAATTTGTTTTATTAAAATTTCCTATTTACTTCTAGCATCAGATTTCAACCACTTGCCTCGGTATAATTCTATCTGTTATTGTGAGGAGACCTTTTCTACCAAATTTCTTTCTTGTAATTTTACAGAGTCAATTTAAACAGTCTCTTGATCTTCCCTTTGAAAGCTAAATAGATTAAGTTCCTAGAACCTCGCATTATCTTCAGGCATAGCTTCAAACCATTCTCACTGCTCTCCTCTGATTCTCTTCCAATTTGTCATCATCTGTCTTAAACTGCAAAAGCAGAATTGGGCATAATATGCCAGTGGTAGTCTTGCCAGCAGTAAAACCAGAGACAATTTAATACACTATTTCTGCTTATGTGGCCTTAGCATTACACTGTAAGCATATGCTTATCTAAACTACCATATCTCTAGAGCCCTTCACCATCTAAAACATATTTTTTCTTTGCACCTAGCTTATCAGAGAATTTTGACTGCTCTATGAATCAACATCCCATCTTTTTGTCATCTGCACATTAGTAGAAATTGCAATGCATTTTTCTAGGTCATTGATAAAAAGGTAAAAAATATGAGCTCTATTCATTAGCATAAACCCTACCTAATAACTGTTCCCAGTTTACATTTCCATTTTGAGATCTATCAGCTACTATTTGTTCATATGTGCTGTGATGACATGCATCTCTATTCTTGCCATAAAAAGTCACAGTTGTGATGAATATATATGACAGATTATTAATCAAAATGTCATGCGCATTTTTAGTCCTCCCTGGAATATAAACCATATAGAAAGCCTTACAATTCCACTCCATACAATTGGTATGTTGGCAAATTTTATCATTAAAGTATTGATAGTTGCTGTTCACCGTTCCATTTTCACACACTCTTGCCATTCAAGCTTTGAACCACAGTGATTTCCAGTTGCCAGCACTACTAGGAACATTAAGCAATTAAGATTATTAATCATTTTTGACAGAGACACTGTTAATTACCCAGGAAAAATAATGAATTCCATCATTCTACTGTTCTTGCAGAATTTTAATTCTCACTGCTGGGAGAAAAGCAATTGGAAGTGAAGGACAACTAAAGGTAGGATCAATAATCAAGGCTCAGTTCAGCTGCGCCCATAAAGAAACCTGCTGCCTTTGAGTCACCACAAAGTACACAAAAAGTCTGTGCAGATCTGACACTGTCTCTAGAGGAGACCAGACCCACATCCTTTTACAATTGTCATCAAACCCCATAGAGAACAATCTAGGAAACTCTGAATCATCGTACACACCTATGTGCATGTGTCTGAATCAAGCTCTCAGTTGCAAACTTCAACGTACATACTCTCATTTATAATACATCAGTAGCTCAAATAAATGTGGTGCAGTTCTACCATCTGTGTGTATTAATACAACGGATTTTGATGCTAGTAAGAAACTAAATATAGTAACCATTTCAAGGTCTACTGTCAAAAATAAGAGCTGACCTGAGCACAGACTTAATTTTACTTTACGCTGAAGCTCCATTATGCTGAGGAAAGAACAAAAGGCATTATGCACCATGACCAAGACACTACACACCCAACACTTTAAATATGGTTTTAAAAATACCATTCGGAACAAATGTGCCAGCACTTGGAACTCAAATTTGCACACCCAAATCTTCCCTCATAAAGGTGCCATGTATTATCCATCTGTTGGACCTGCCTCATCTCCAGACTTCCTGTCTCAAATGTTAAGATACCACCATGCACAAGCAAACATACAATTTAATCTCTGTCATGTGCTGCCCACCCACAGAGCACCTCAAGGACTATGAAGGACTCGCCTCATAATTCTCGTCCCTCCCTACTCCTGTCAGTGGAGAGAGATCTTCCAGCGTTTTAGTATCCTTGATCCTACCACGAAGCAAGGAAGCCATGACAGACAAAACCTATCATCTAGTTCAGAGAAGACATGATCTACAGACAGATGAAAGCAAGCAAGAAGCCGCCCACTTAAATGTCTACCCCCTGGAATGCGCATGAAGTGGAATTATACTGTTGTTATAAAAAAAACAGCTAAACATAGAAAACAGTGCATCAAAGTCCCCAGGCTCTGTGGACATAGATTAATGAAGTAGTTCAAAAACCACATAGAAATAAAGCTGGAAGAAGTCAGTGAAAAGGCAGACAGTCTCTGTGGAAATCTGGGACAGAATTCATTTGCCTAAAATTAGGTGTCTAATGCAGTTTTAGAGAATTCAGAGTATTCCAGCCCCTAACTGAAGTTTCAGGAAGCTGTGAGTCTCCCATAAATCCAGAGCCACATCTCTCAGCCCCACAGAAACACCCGGGACATTACAGGATGTGTAAAATGATAATTTGCACCTGTATCTATTTTCAGGCAAATGAATCCCAGTTCTACGGTGGGACTCATTTTGAGCTAAATACACTTTATATTTCACTGTCCATATGTGAGCTGAATGCCCAAGCTCCCACTACAGGTGATGGAGATCTCAGACTCCACTGAGCTGCCTGAACACAGGCATTTAGTTGCCACTCCAGAAAGATAAAGGCCTATGTCACATCTGCCATTTTCCATGCAGAGAGCCTAAATAGCCTGGGAAGTCTCACACGGCACTACTTACACTGAGCTAATGGGATCCCACACCAAATCGATCTACTTACCAGAGTCCAGTGAGTGATTCCTCAGCACAGTGCAGCAGCCACATCGTCGCACTCGGTGGCACAACTACCTAGGTCCCAATACCTCTATGGATTAGCAGTAAGATGTTATGTAGGTGCCTAGACCTTTTTGAGATGTTTTATCTGAATGAGGCTGGCAGTCCTAATAGCAGACCTTGCTCTTCTGGAGCAGCAACTGAAAGCCAGGCAGAATATCCTGAATATGCCCAAATGACACTGTATGTCTTTGCTGGGACTACAGAAATTTCCTGGATGTCTTTTAACTATGATCAGAGTTTAGCCTCCTATAGATAGAATACAAGTAGAAACCAACCTACCGCCAGTTTCTTCATATTTATATGAAATCTTATTTCCTCAGCTCAGTGACTTATCTATTGGTACCTATTTTTAGTTGAAAACTAACTAGGATTAAGATCATGGCAATCTACGCTTCATTGCTCTAACATGCTCTAGGCAATCCTGCTTCAGCAGGGGAGTTGGACTAGATGATCTCTATGGTCCCTTCCAACTCTAAAAATTCAGTGAAAATTCCGTGAAATTGCTTTTACTGACACACAGCCTGGTGACTCTATGTCCCTGGTTTTGCAAAGTGCTGAGGGGTCTAAATTAAGCAGCATTTACCTTACCCTCAAAATACTTACATCACCATGAAAATCATGAAGTTTTGTATCACCATGAAAACAAAAAAAGTCTCAAGCTAAGAGAGAAGTCTGCACTTGTCTTTAGCTAAGCTAAGCAAAGTTCAGGTTTCAGACTCCGGCACAGTCCCGTTTTCAAGTTGATATGTTCTTCTTCCGCTGACTTTCCCACCCAATATACCTATTCAGACCACTATACTCAATTCGTGAAACTCTGATATTGGTCATGTTAGATCAATCTTCAAGAGATCCCTGTGTGAGCCAAAGTCAGTACTGCCAAAATTGAATCTTGATGAAATGTTACACCCATTTCCAAGGCAAAAAAGCCCCATGCAATGCCATAGTGTGGGCTAGCATTACAAAGTCCAAATTCCTGCAGTGATAGCAGAAATAATTCAACACAGGCAATCTGACACAGTCATGTCCTACTCTATTGTAGGATAGATGCACATAGTCCAAGAATCATTAAAGACAAAGTCAATTTAGTAATACACAGACATTTGTTTGTCTGACTACCCCTCTAAATTCCTGTCCAAGATCATTAAGACCTTCCTGCATCTGGCACTGATATGTATCATTCTGCAAGTTTTCAGTACTTACATCTATCATGATGCATAACCTTCACAAGAGCAAATCAAGAATTATAATTGGGAACATCATGATTCCATAATTTGTGTTCATTCCTCTAGAACAAGTTGTCTCAATTTTAAGTTGTGTGTCTTCTGAACCACTAATAATACCATTCATTTCACAAATAAACTGCACAAATAACCTGCTCTCCACGCTCAGATGAACTATTCTGTATTAACTCTCTATTTGCATGGTAATGAAACTGAATAGGAAAGTGTTATTGAAGCTCATTTAGCAATACAAAGAGAAGAGTTAATTGGAAAAGATCTGCAATAGCTTTTTGATCACTAGAAACCAGGCCAATGTACCCCCAACAAAAATGTCATTATTCAGCCCTACATCAAAAGCCCTTATGAAATTGATATAATTACTGGAATGACACAGGAAAGTCTAGTATATGATTAGTCAGAATGTGCCTTGTATCAAGAGGGGAAAAATATAATGCGTTTTTTCCCCTGTATCATCAAAAGCAAGTATTTTAATCGCAAGCTGTAACAAAGGATGTCACATTTCATGTAATGTGACCCTTAGATCCAAAGTCAAGTAGGTTTTACACATACAGTCTTTGGGCAAACGTTCTCTTTCACAAACAAATTATGTTCTTAACACTGAATAACAGATACAGGTATTTAAAAATTGATTAAGGTTCTTCCCACATTTCAAAACTGGTAAAATCATGTATAAAGCACCGGACTTTGCTATAGATAACATGAGGTCATGCAGTAACTTTTTTTGCCTCAATAATCCCTTCCCAAATATATATTTTTCTAGCTTTCTTTTTAGTCTGTTAGCCAACATTGCCACATATGATTGATTCAATAGATTTGGTATTTTTGCCCAGTATCAGTATCCTGGGACTAGAATTATGCTTGTATAGAATCACAGAATCATAGAATGGTTAAAGTTGGAAGGGACCTTAAAGATCAACTAGGTCCAACCCCCCTGCCATGGGCAGGGACACCTCCCACCAAACCAGGTTGCTCAAAGCCCCATCCAGCCTGGCCTTGAACACTTCCAGGGATGGGGCATCCATGACCTCCCTGGGCAACCTGTTCCAGTGTCTCACCACCCTCACAGTAAAGAATTTCTTCCCGATATCCAACCTAAATCTTTCCTCTTTCAATTTAAAACCATTACCTCTCATCCTATTCCTACACTTCCTGACAAATAGTCTCCCTCCAGCTCTCCTGTAGGCTCCCTTCAGATACTGGAAGGCTGTAAAAGGTACATAGAACACCAAGTGAACATTTTTCAGTCTATAACCATTTAATGTAAAATTTGGTACAATTATAGTTTTAAGTACTGATCACACACCTGATTGTTTCAATTCCTTCCTTAGTAAAATTTAGTCCGGTTTTCACACTCTGTTGGTCACTGCAACATGCTGGTGCCTCATGAACATGAATGAATTTATGCCTGCCATACATAAGGCTGAAAGCAATACCATTCCTATTTTACATTTGCCTATTGGGAACAGAGATATTATGACACGCATAGAAGAAAAATTAAACCACACACCTTAACTTGTAGAGCAGTGTATTAATTCCAGAACAATGCCCCTGTTCGGTGTGATACTCACCTCCACAGAAAAACCACCACAGATGGCATTAAATAATTGTCTGAAGGCACAGGAGGTAGATAAAAAAATATTTCTCCCCATCACAAGAAAACCAGAGGAGCTTTGCTAGCATGAAAATAAAAAAGAAGGTAACCTGAAAGCATGAAGCCAAGCCACAGGCAGCAAGAGGGAAAAGGGGAAAGCTTCTAGGGGAAAGCTTCTAGGCCTCGATTCACTCAAGCCATTTTTAATGCCCAGACGAGGGTGAGGTGAAAAGTGCCTGTTCCCCTCACTCCCCACATGGGCAGGCTGGCACAGCCACTGCAGTCAATATCCTGTCCAAATAAACTAAAGCACCAAGAGGCGAGTGGGCTGGGAAAGCAGTTTGAAGTCTCCCGAGTCGCAACAGGCTCTGAAAACATAAAGGTCATCTGGAAAAGAATTAAGCGGCATTTGACTTTGAGAAGCAATGGGAGACGAGATAAAAATAGCTTTATTTCTGACAACAAGTGCTTCTGAGACACTTGATGTGTTTAATCATTTTCCGTTACCTCTGACAGAAAAGATTAATTACGGAACTGCACAAAAATAGTTCAAGGAATGTTGTGACCCATGTGAATATTAAAGATACGAGAGATTCTTAAACAGAGTACAAAAAGAAGATAAAAGTACAGAGCAGTTTGAGTGATTTAAAGCTGAGAGACAATCTTGCAGTACTGAAGGGAGCTAAAATAGTCCCCGATAAAAGGCTTGACTGATTGGAATCTGGGACACAATGCTCAGGCAGTATTTAGGGGAAGACCAAGATATAATCATTGCTATCAAAATTGTTTTCAGTATGCTGGAGCTATATAAACACATAAAAGCTCCAGAACTGAGATTGACCCTCTACCAGAGCACGAACCTCTTCGAGGACAGCTCAGGCTCCAACCCTGTTGACATACTCAAGTACACAAAATACCACCAAAAAAAAAAAAAAAAAAAAGATACAAAGGAAAAAGACTGGGAGAACTTAGTTATAATCCACAAAAGCAAGCGCACAGAACTGTACAGGGTGTAGTAAACAGCACAAACCAAGACAATAACACCACTTTGCAAGAGCTTATAATCATCAGACAAACGTGCAGAACGAAGAGGATGAAAAAAAAACCCCATGACTTCGGAGAAACCCTTAATGGGAACAGTGGTAAAAGCTGTGGCAACTGAATACATTATTAGCCCAAAAAGCAAAAGGAACATTAATAGAGTTTAAGTCACACTCTGCTTGGAAAGAAAGAAACATGATGCTAGAAACAGTACTAAGCAAAAAAGTTAAGCATATAAAATTCTTATAAAACTAATATAAAACTAATATATCAAAAATATATGTATGATATAGAAAACTGATAAAATAAGGCCCAGTCAGAGAACTGAGATTAAATGGAGGCTACAAAACCGGAAAAGACCGTATCTGTAACAGTACTGGCAAGAAAACATCCATTATGGTTCCAAACCTTTGGTTTCATGAAGGTTTGTACAAAATGGATGGAGAGGGAAACAAATAAATCAGGGAAGGAGTAGAGAACTGCCTGCAGGAAGCGTTCAAACTACAGAACAGAGCTTCAGAAGCCAAAAGCCACCGAACTCATGACTCTCCCCCGTGCTAAGGCAGAAACCAACAGAGAATAAGCTTGTTGCTCTCAAAAGTCAAAGTGAGGACAACAGAAACATATATACTCTTTAGTGACACCAGTTTTAAATAAGAAACTCTTTTTTTGTTAAATAGAGAACCGTAATAAACAAATAAATAAAAATATATAAAAGGCAAGCATTTCCAATACCTTTAAGGGTCAAAATTCTGGAAGAGGTGATGAATGTCAGCCACCTGGTTTTCTGGTAGATACACAGAGATACAGAAAACACCCATCTACGCAAATTCACCCCCTCAATATAGCACTCAGAAAGGCTTGTTCTACATGCTGCAGAACTACATTTGTTAAGCCAGGTGTTTCACAGGGAGAAAGAATGTATTTCTGATGGTTTAGTGGAAGTACATGAAGAAATTTGCTTTGGAAAGACTCAGAGCAGTTAGAAGAAGGTAAAGAAACCAAAAAGACCAATGACATAAAATTAAAACAATGCATTCAAAAGAAAAAAAATTCTAAGCAAAAGATGGAATTAAACACAGACAAGACCAAAGCTCATCATCAATATGTGTGCCCAATGGACAAGGAAGTGACAAAAAGATTTCAGCTTGCTATGCCTAATGCAACTAGCTAAACCAGCAACCTAGCATGGAAAGACACTGAAGACACCCTACAATTTGGGGTGCAAATTATAGAGTAAAGAACTCAGGTTACCTATTACCACTATCCTTTCATTTAAAGCACCCAGAGTAGAAGCCCTATGCTCTGGTGTTAATGATTAAACCCAAATCTCACCCTGAGCACACCAGCAGATTCAAAATAAATTCAAAGAATCATTATAGAATCATAGAATGGTTTGGGTTAGAAAGGACTTTTAAAGGTCATCTAGCCCAACTCCTCTGCAATGAGTGGGAACATTTTCATCAATTGACTCAAATGAAGTATGTATCTGCTCCTGAAGATGTACTGGAACACTGTTTGCAATTTAATGCTGAGAGTTTCCCAGGAGAAAGACAGCAAGAAACCCCTGTCATACCATTATTACAAGTACATCAGCTGATACTGGATTCGGCAAATCCATGTTTGTAAAGTTGGGAAAGGCTGACAGACTGGCAGTCAGAAATTATTCCTGAGGTACATTAATGTGCTGCCCTAAAAACCCCAGAAGTTCACCTACAAATGAATGGGTAGAGACTTTTCTCCAACTACAGTCCCAAAAGAAATTAGATTGCAGGAGTATTCATGCCAAAATGTCTATGAGTCCTGACCATCAGTCCCAGAAGCAGTAAAAATATCCCCAGACCACAGAGAAAAGCTTATTGGAGCAACAAATAATTGCATGAAGAGCAGACATTTCTGATGCTCCAATCTGGCTTATCATAAAAGCAGACAGCAAAATTTACTAGCTAATGGTTGATTTTTGAGCAATGAATTCTGTTACACCATAAACCACACCTGTTGTAGCAAAAATGCCAGAGTCTGGCATAAGAGATTTAGAATATGCTGCATATGCTGTCTTTGTGATCTTGTTATCAGGGCAAGGCTGGGAAGAATTTTTCCCTACATTTATGGGGCAGCAGTACCTCATTATATGCACCCATCACCTAAGGGTTTCACTGTGCTCCAGCTTTACACAATAGTCTTATACCAAACACAGAAAAAATTATCAGAGGCTGATCAAATCCATGTAATTTCATGAACAGATGAGGTATTAACTCACACCCAGACTCAAAAAGGGTTGAAGGAGTTAATCAAGTAGGCCATAACTTTGGGAGCACAATTCTAAATGAAGCCATGAACAGATCAAGTGGTACAAGAAAGAGTAAAATATTTAGGAGCAGACTAATCACCTTACCAACAGAAAGCAAAATTAATAGGAAGATCCCTGCCGTACAAGTCTGCATGAGCTCAGATCTCTTCTGAGATTGTTTATTTTCCCCAGGATTTTATATCCATGTTTGCAGATATGATTAAGCCTTCAACGAAGTTGTTAAGGTACAGCAATGGGAGTGGAGATGAGATCAAAACCTCTTAAACATTCAAAAAAGGCTGGCATAGGTAGCCACACTGGGGATGCTGTTCCAGCATGACCACTTTATTTGAACTTTGCTACCCCTCCAGGAGCAGTAGAGTCCATGTTATCACAAGAACAAAGAATGTCAGTCAGTTTACTGCACATGTGATGCTCCTGGGACAATTATCATGGTATTCCAGAAATTACAGAGTGGGTGAAAGGCATAATTACCAAGCTCATCATATTTAAAAATATCAATAGTGTGGGCTTAGCAGAAGAATCAACTACAACAACAGGTAATGCCCAAAACATACCACAGGGATCTCACCCAATTTGTTTACAAGAAAAGTCACTTTCAAGAGTCTAGAATAACATAAAGTATCACTCTCTGGGAGAAGACATTAAACAATGGATATAAAATTATTTAATGGGTACTATAGTAAACATTTCTACTACATAAACTAGACCCCTTCCCTTTTCAGCACCAAAAGATACCTGCTCCGTGGTTGCAAATATGAATTGACAGGTCCTTTATCAATCTCACAACACAAGAGTAACTGCTGCAGTGCCCAGGTGCATCACTACAAGGTAATGACAACCACGGCAGTGGTGACTTGACTGGGTGCTACCCAACAAACAACTTCAGGAGGTATTTCTGGGATGAATGCACTGGTGGATAGCTTTTCCCATTGTGAGTTCCTCTGTGAGAAACAGGAGCCACTGGGCAGCAACAGCAAAGAAGGAATTCAAAGGAATGTCCACCGGTGGAGGTGACCAATGAGAAATATAGAGGTGCTTGGTGCTACATAGTTGGCACAGGAATTCAGCTAATGTATATACAACCGATATATTACAAGCTGTCAGAGATCAGACACCACAGTATCCTCAAATGAATGAGGATCAAACCAAAATAATGATACAGAGTAAGCATCATTGTTTAATGACTGCAAAACCTTCGGGCTGTCAGAAAAAGTATTGGATGAGAGCTCTGTCTATAACAGATAAATGCAACCCAGAACAAAGGGGACTTACTTGAGGTGATCTGTATAAAGGTATTTTTTTAAAAAACAAACAATTGGGTTGCTCATGCCCAAATCTAGCTCAGTCACTAACAACATTATAACCTGAGTTCATTTTGCTATAATCTTCACTATTAATCATTCTGAGATTAGAGCTGTACATCAGTGACAAGGGGTTATGGAATATGATGAAAAGTTCCAGTCAGCCCTCTAGATGGATGCAAAAAGCAGCTGATCAGGGTAAGTAATACATATGTGAAGGTACTGTTTTTCAGTCTTCAGGCAACTCTTTAGATAACAATTTGACCAGATGTGAATATGGAATTCTTCCTTCTTTTTCTAATCAGTCTGCAACTGTTTATGTGAGATCCAGCTGTGTCTGCACGCATACCCAATATAGAGCAATCACTACAAACTACCTCATTGTATATAACCTGCCTGAAATGTTCTGGTTTTTAAGTGTATAATAGAAATGACTGAAGGATGTGATTTCAATTATACACCTTTACAAGTAACACTCAAATTGCAAAAATCACCGAAACTGTATACTAAATTAACTTTAATCTGGTAACTTTTGGAGTAGGATTTTCGAGATTGTTGCAAATAATAAAGCATTCAACTGTAACATCTGAAGTCTAGTTGGTTGTAAAACAAGCCACAAAAGCAGTGATTACAGTGCACTGCAATAGCAAACAAATGGCTCACAAACAACTGCAACAGCGAAGGCAGGTTGTCATTCTTGATCAGAATCCCTCGTGTGGTCACTTCAGCTGCAGGAATTTTGAACTTCGGTCCACGTCCTGTAGCTTTAATCCTACTTATACTTTTATATTTCATAATCTGTACTAAACAGAAGAGTATTAAGTGCTGAGCAAACTGAGGAATAGTTATACCCTAGAAGAATGAACTATAGACTACCCTCAGACATACCCAACTTATCAGGAGGCCGTACCAGGCAAGAAGGAGCCAACAGCTCCAAGAAGAACCACTGCTTGGTCCTGACCCATAGAAACCATGGGAGGATTTACAACATCATTGCTAGATTCAGGAGTAATAGCTCACAGTTTGCAGACTACTGAAAAGGGGAATTATAGCCCAGTAAATGCAGTATTGCTATTGCAAGTACCAACCTACAGGATGCATATGCACTTGATCTTGACTCAGCAGTCATCACTTACTGGGATCTGCTTCAGGTGATCATGAATCTGTTTTAGCTGCAAAACTGCTCCTCGATCAGGGGAGGAGGGAACTATTGCCTGACTTGGTTTTTTTTCACCCCTTTGGCTTAAAGCCAGCTCTGTGGTGGTATGGTTCGATCCAAATGGTATTACAGGCTACTTCCAGGCAAACGAATCCCAACACTAATGCCAACTTAGGTCTGCAAGTGATCCTGCTTAACCTAGACCTGCTACTACAGAAGAGTATGGGTCATCCATGAATCTTGTGTCAAAACTGTGAGCCAGTGCAAATACCATGGGCATTCCACAACATGAATAGCAGCAGGTACCTATGCTTAAGTAACTGATTCCCACCCCTAAGAAGAAAGTAGTTCTGGATCCTGACACATAGCACTAGATGTCAGAAGTGGTAATGTCCACTTGTGACCTACGATTCAGTTGCTTAAAGGCATTTTGTACCATTTGGAAAGTTCCAGACTATTGAGACATCTGAATGAGCAGACACAGCACAAGACATGTGAGACACCTGTGTCTTTTGGACTGGCAGCTGGAGGCAAGGCAGGATACTCAAGGCTTCTCAAATGGTACATGATTGTCTCTGTGTGCAACTTTTTTTTTTGCCCTAGTGGCTTCTAAAGAGGTAGCTTTGTGACTGCATGAAGTTAGGACTGTGAGAAGGACATACACTGTGGAAGAGCATATAAGACTGTAACAAAATCGTGGAAAGAATCAGGGAAACCAAGAGGATCTAAGCTAGACTTCTTCACTCCAGAAGTCTTCTACCAGCAACAACCCCTGAAAGGCTGACACAGTGAATCACAGGACCATGTAGATGGGCAAGGCAAGTAGAACTGAATGACCGGTAACTCATAATGACACAGCCAAGGTCTTGATGCCTCAGTTGTCTGCCCATCTTTGCAACAGCACAGGGAACCATAAGGCTAACTGATAAGTTTTAATTAATACAATGGTTATTACGAGCCATGATTCTTCCTTAATGTTCCTGCTTCCATGATGTTAGGCTATGAAAGGTAAATCTAGGAAACTGCAGGAGGAATTAAAAGCAGTTACTCAGCAAAGGCTCATCAGTGGGGATACAGTCACTGGAGGAGGCAGACTTTGGTCAGATACCTTGATTTTGAGGAATCACCATACTCCTCAGCAGCCATCAAGAAGCTGAAGCACAGATGTTCAAATCAGAACCCAGAAGAGGAGAGACAAATTCCAGTGAAGGGAAAGATGGGGGAAACAATATTCATTGGGGGAAGACAAACTCTTAGGGTACCACATTTTTAAAGACTCAAATAACATAATGATGAGTTCAGTCAAGAGATGGAGGGACAAAATGGGGCACCCAATTTTATCGTGGAAAATTTCTTTTAATTTTTGCATTTCTTCAGGGACAAGGATGATTTATGTGTATTTATCCAGTCTTTTCTACAAGCTTTTGGCTATACTGCAGTCACAGATTAAACTAGATTAAATTTATATCTCCTTTGATTTGGGAAAGATATTTAGAACCCCATCCAAAGCCTGCTGAAAACATGAAAATACACTTCAGAGGTATGAGTAACTCCCTTTATGTCTGTTTCTAAATGCATGTTTAATGGTAGATATAAAATTGCTCTACTACAGAGATGAGTGTTAACTGAAAAGCATACAAATAAAAGTTTTCCTGCTTTATTCTTGTAGTCTGCAAACACAGTGAAAAGCTCCATTTGAGCTAATAGTTGGAATCTTGTAGAGCAGAAAACTGCAACAAGCAAAAAGCATTTAAAATTAAGTATCTAATTCTTACTTTATAAACACAATCTTCATATTGTTGATTATCTGTAGAAATTAGTCTGGGTTTCATCTGTTTGTATACAAGGAATCCAACTAGTTTGGCCAACATAATATTGAATAAATGTTTTAACATTGTTGCTAAGAAGCTAAATGTTAATAAAGTTGATATAAAAATACCCAGTTACAGTTGTTTCTTTTCTGAAAGTATATCCTTTAACTTTTTACGATGCAATATAGAATAGAGGGGATTTACTATATCAGTGTACTGCCATCTCAGCCTTAGCAATCAAGAAAAGAAATCACAGTAAAAGACCTAAAGCAGCTCTTATCCAATCCTTAGTGAAATAAAAAGAATTTTTTTTAAAAAAAAGAGAAAACAGCAAAAGAAAATGAAGAGTTTTGTCAGGGTAATTGTTTAGTCTAAGCCACCCAGAAAAGGGCATGTGTTGGTTAATACATACAGTTGTACTGGCTAATTAACTACTACTCTTTCAGCGATCCTTGTTTCAGCTTCTGTGCTCTCACCAGCATAGTACAAGACATTTTCTGACTAGAATTAACATCATATTAACAGACTAGCTATTCATAAATATCAATTGGACAATTTTAAACATACTTAGCAGAGTTAGGTTTAGACTTTACTCTGGCAGTGCAATGAGCACTTCTGGAGGCCCAGCATGAGATTTTTTTAAAAGAACTTTGCATGTTTCAGGTTTCCTTAACCAGCTCTTTGCCAGTTCTCTGTTCATATTCTCTTCTGGAGACAAAATAGTTATCTCTTGAAGAAGAGACACTAACTTTGATATTGGGCTTTCTTCACAAAAGAAACCACTTTGACTAACACTGCTGCAGAATGAAGTCTTTAAAAAACTACTGTCTGAGTAGAAGGAACTGGCACAAGGGGAAACAGAACTTATCTTTTGTGTCTTATTTCAAAGTGCAATAGTAAACTTCAAATCACTTTAGAACAAAATATAAAGCCAGAGATGTCAAGATATTTGTACACATGAATGAGTCATTGGACTATGAATATAAAAAATGAAATGCCTGTATAACCACCTTTTCTTTTTCCTACTGGTTCCAGACATGGCTAAAAACTTTATTTTTTCCCTTGGCCATTTTAAATATAGATGCAGAAACACAAGGGCAAATCAAAATATTAACAAAGCAGTTAACTTACAGCTTCAGATACACTTTTTAAGCAATTTGTCTGGGATTGGCATTTGTTTCTGTATAGCCACATCTTTGGAAATTCTGCCAGTACACTGTAATATGTAAATATCCAATATCAAAGTACAATAATGTTTTCAATAATTTAAAGATAACTTTTTCTGGGAGAAATTCCAGTTTTAAGATCAAAATGTACTAGAACAACAGAAATGCATGTTCATATATGGCATCATTTCATCCTCCTATGTCCAGCTGTATATATGCCAGTAATGCTGCTCTGCTTCACGTTTACTGTGAGTGTAGGTACGTTAGTAGTTGTCAGGAGGCCACACACAATTATGGTAATTAGGTCAATATCTAGCATTGAGACAGATGCCTACCATTTAAATATTGCCTGTTTTAAAGGAGGGCAGTTCAAACTAAAGAGTTTGGAGAAATGCCTCATCTCAAAGTAATTGACCAAAGAGCTATACAGGTATAGCAAAAACTTTCAACAGATTTCCATGAAGACATCCATCAAAATGCTTCCAGAGCCACAGAGGTTTTTGTAAACTAGCTCAGTATTTGTTGCAGCCCCACTCCTAAGCAACAGACTGGTCAAAGACATTTCAGGCTTAAATACAGGAGGACAGGAAGAGCAGTAAATCCACTGACTGAGTTTTTTTCAAAATACAGTCTTGAATTTTTAGACCAGTACAAGCTCAGGTAAGCAGCCAGATGGCTTACATATATGCTGGGCTTGTTAGATGGAAAAGGAGATTAAGTGTACCTTTGTGCCTAATATAATTATAATATGTAGCTGGTTAATTTCCAGCCATAGTACCTACATCAACTTCAGCAAACAGCAGAGCTGAGGACCCAGTATCTACAATAACCCATGGACCAGAGCTGATTAGCAGTTGAATTACACTAGGTGTGCTTCTGCAAAGCAGTTTCCAGGTTACTTTCAGCCAAAACCAATCCAGCTGGGTGCTCCAAAACCACTTCAGGCTACAAACTATAGTAGAGCAAATGGAGGCAATTAGGAGATTCACATTGCACACCCAGTCCTGATTTGCACTGTAGATGCATTTCTATTGTAGATGCACCCTTAAAATATCCTAATGCTACAAACACATAAAAAGCTTTGTATTTTTTACCAAAATCAAACAGGAAAATAATCTTTCAATTTGAGAGATCCCATATGGTGCATAAGGTAGTGAGAGAGCCATCCAGCCATTCTGTCCTAACGAAAAAGGTTTTCATTATGCCAACACAATCTTCAACAAGTATGTAGTACAAAGGACATTGAAAAAATGGATTTAAGACAGGATAAATTAAATTGGGATAATGCTTTAGATATTAAGAAATTCACAAATTACACAACTTACATGGAATTGTGGTTCAATCAATGATGCTACAGGAAGCAGAGCAGTTGGCAGTTCAATAATTAACTAATTGCCCAGACACCAATGAAAAGCCAATTGTTGGCCTGAATCAGGGTGCGAAGGGCTTGAAGAGCCAGGTGTTTTGCTGAGATGAAGGGAGGAAGGCGGGGAATAAGGGAAGAAAGGGAAGGAAGTAGAAGAGATTGCATCACATTAACTCAGCTTTTTCACTGGAAGCTCTTATATGTGAACTCTTATAGAAGAGCTATGATACTCTGCATGGGATACATATGCAAGTCCTTACTGTCTTATTGGGAAAGAAAAATCTCTGTAGAAATGAGCACTTGGAAAACAGTAAGGGTCCACCTACAGCGATCAAACCCAACTTTTCCTTATGCTAGCAAGATGCAAGAAAGCAGAGAGGTTGGAAAGAAACACTGAAGAAACAGTGGGGATTTTATGTAAGTATTTGAAACATAAAATAATTCAAGAGTATTAGGATATGATTTATAGTCAAATGCATTAGATGCATCAGATGTTTATTACCAAATGAGCCACTGGGCACATTTGGTAATACAGGGACAGAAGATAAGGACAAAAGAGATGCTCTGCTGGATCAGATCGACAATCCATCCAGCACAGTACCTCTGATAGCAACAATAGGACATGGTGCTCTTTTAAGAGAGCAAACAAACCCAGTCAGTTTCTGAGATCTAGCCTCCTACTTTGCAGACATCCACGCTGTTCTGCTGGAGATGTTAGGGGGTACATTCCTGTCTATTTTTTTTAGTATCTGCTTATGGACCCCACTGTTCCCATATCTGGTTACTCCCTTTTTGAGTCTGCTGGCACACCCTGCTTCCAGGACCTGCTGTGGCCATAAATTCCCAAAGTTGACCTACTGCGTAAAAAAGACTGAACTGTTTGCTCCGGGTTTCTTTTATATTCCATGGAGAGAAATAGGAAATTCTAGATTGTAAATTCTCTCTGCCCCATGTAGACGGGTAAAATTGGTTAGAATTATCATGCTTTAAAAGTCACTTCTCTGAGCACACAGGGAGCATAATCTAGCTAGTTCAGATGTGTGCACAATGCAAACATCTAAAGTAAAGTGAGATGAACCACACCCTTTAAGTCTTTAATTGGTTCTTTCCAATTTAAAGTATATAGTTTAGCACAGTTTAATTAAATATACTTAATAGTTATACATAAAGAGAAGTTTACTGCTACTCTGAGAGTGCTGCCTCCATAATCCCTCCTTTCAGAGATGACTGTGCTGCAGGAGAAAAATGGGAATGAAAGTAGAGTCCTTTCACAAGCCAGATTTACTGTAGAGCGGGAGTTAGTCCTGCTAATTGTAAGTCTCCCAGGATGATGACTAATCAACTGCTGTGTTTTCACTGTGGACCCAACAAAGAATTTCACATAAAGTATGAAGGCACTGGAAATGCTTTCTTAAATGATACAATATTCTAGAAGACTGTGACGAGTCATGTTACAGTGTAAGAAGAATTCTGACTTCAGAAATTTTTCACAGAAAAACAAAAAATACTTTACTGGAAAGGCATTACCATCTTTATGATCTTGTGTCTACTGTCTGCCAGGGATTAGGGAAATGGATTATAAAATTAAGAAGCGCCTCAAGGGCATGAGGTTCAACCCCCTGCAGCTATGGGCATATATATGACACAACCCTATTTATAACTCAAACCAGATTCACTTTAAAATTGGCTAGATATTTTGATCATACTATTCTCTTTGGAAGACTATTACAGAATCACACTTCACGAATGGTTTCCTTTTTTTTTTTTTTCTCTGATTTTCAGGTTAAATTTATTCATGTTCAGTCTAAACACTTTTGTTCTTGCACCAAAACTCTCCCTGGGCTTAGACAGTTATTTTCCTTCACTTGTTTCTACCATTGAGCTATTTATAGACAGCAAGTATATCCTCTCCCAATGGTCTTGCTCAGGTAAATAAGCCATGTTCTAGTAAGGTAATTCCTCATCTCTGCTGGAAACATCACCTGATACAGATTAGAAACAAATGTGTCTTTGTCACAGCTGGATTATATTGGCATCTGATGGTCATGCTGTGATCAGCAAGTTTTCATCTTACGGAAAAGAATTCAAGTCTTTCTGTTCATCTGTTTATTATCCTGATTATCCTTTGCACTGGCAATGTTTTCTCAAGCTTAGCTCATGCTCTAATTAGCTCAATCCTAACCTGTGCCAAAGCATGTGAGTTAAAATACATTAAAAAGTTCAGGTAGAACCTGCCCTTGAGCCTGATGCTTCTACTTTGAGTGCAACTGAGTAGCTACTGCTGAAAATTCCCTTCCTCCTGAATTTTAACAGTAATTCTCCATGTGGCACCATTTCAAGTGTCCTACTGAAAATACAAATTTATTAGGTTTATCATATTTTATTTTTCTAGATAATGTTACCACAGAAAGCTATCAGTTGGGTCTGGCTTGACTTTGATACTGTAAATTCAGAGTGTTTTGTGCCCATTGCACCTGGAGTTATTTACATTCACCTAGCCTTCGTCCTCACTAACCTTTCCTGTTCATGAATCCCAGTGCTCAACAAGATATCCCCTCTTGGGGGGCTTGGAAGAAATTCTTTACTGTGAGGGTGGTGAGACACTGCAACAGGTTGCCCAGGGAAGTTGTGGATCATAGAATCATAGAATCGTCTAGGTTGGAAGAGACCCTTGGGATCATCGAGTCCAACCATCTACCCTACTCTACAAAGTCATCCCCTACACCATGTCCCTTAGCACTGCATCTAAACGGCCCTTAAACACAGCCAGGGATGGTGACTCAACCACCTCCCTGGGCAGCCTGTTCCAATGCCCTATCACTCTTTCGGTGAAAAATTCTCTCCTAATGTTCAATCTAAACCTACCCTGTTGGAGCGTCCCATCCCTGGAGGTGTTTAAGGCCAGGTTTGATGGGGCTTTGAGCAACCTGGTCTGGTGGAGGTGTCCCTGCCCATGGCAGGGGGGTTGGAACTTGATGATCTTTAAGGTCCCTTCCAACTCTATGGGGACAACAACCATTCTATGATTCTATGATTCTCTTGATAGAGCAGACAAAAAGCATTAATTGGTTTTGGAAGTACATTTTTTTTCATCCTATCTTCTTCCTCAGTACCTGATGGCTGTATGTCTGCATGTCTTATGCTACTTTTCTTTAGGTGATTAAAGTATATCTTGTGATTTGTTTTAAAATAATGAGGGGCTTTTTTAATTTGATGCACATTTTAGGTTTTCTGCATATCATATCTATTGTGTAACTTAAATTGAAATGAGGTTCAATCACTTCCTTGGAGAAAATAATGGGGCCCTAAAGGAAAGAGACATATTTTGTTTCCAGACAGAGGGAGACTGTTACTAGTATATGGTTTCCATTTGCATATCAGTTCCAACTAGGGAGGGAAAGGCCATGTTAATTTTAAAGTTTTTAATTTTTTTTAATGTTTTAAACTACATTTTTTGAAAAAGCATTACATGCTTTCATCATACTTCAACAATCATGGTGGGTCAGTGGAAGCTGACTGGCAAAAAGGTGTAAAGAAGCACAGGATGGGGCTACTCAATGCCCATGAGATCTTACATGGGACACTGTGGCCATTTGCTTGGTCTGGCTTTACAGAACCAAGCAGGTGCTGCTGACCGCCCTTGTAGGGGGAAACTGTGCTGACGTGTATCAGCTGCTTCACTGTCAGAAGGCTCAGCTCAATGCTCAGGAAAACCAGGGAAGAGCATGAGATACAGGATTTCCCCACAGATATCACACGCCTGAAATAGATGAGACTCCAGCAAAATCTGCATGCGATCTAGATCATATGTCAGAGTCCACCATCTGAGAAGTTGCAGGAACACGAAGTATCTCAAGCCAGTTTTTGAGCTAGCTCTTCAGTACAGTACTCCCTTCCTCTGTCATCCACCTCACCTCTCCCCACCCTCATTTGACCAAGTGTAAAACTCTGCCGACAAAAATTCTGGGTTTGAGTTTTTCACCACAGGTTTTGTTTATACCCCACAGACAGTAATGAAACAATTATTATTTTTCTTTTTGGTTATAGGATGAGAGACACCATGCTCACTTCTCTCCATTACTTGTAAAAAGAACCTTCGGATGCTGAACTCAAATGTAGATGTCTGTGTTGAACATGTCTAAAATTAGTTCAAGTGTAATTGCCTTCCCCTGCGTTTACTTCCACAACGTGCAAGGGAGATGGCTCTACTGCAATGAAGCCTGCAACACGTTGTGTTCCTTCATCTTCATCCAGCCACCAAGATCCCTGATGTATGACTGTATACAACATCCCTGATGTATGACTCTTGAGCTCCTGTTTCACCACTTCAAATTATGCAGCTCTACGCCAAAGGCCTGCAGGCAGCCAAGGACAGCTTAGTCCATGTCTTCACTCGCTAGTTGGGGTGCAGAGCCAAAGTACACACAGCTACACGTATGGTCAGCCCAGTGGACAGCTGGCTCAGAGCTGGAGAACAAGTCTTAGCAGCTCTTCCCTCTGGGATCACTGGGAATGCTGCCAAACTGCTTCAAGAGAAACATCTTTACTCTAGACCACATTTTATAATGCTTATTGAAAAGCCAACTATTGAAAGGCCAAGCAGATGCCAAACTGTGTCTCAGAGCTGATGCAAATCCTGCCTGGAAGAAAACACAATGATGATGCTAAACTGTGGGGCAGCAGCAATTTTCCATGCTACAGCCTCACTCAAAATAGCAAAATGCCCTGCTGCTGACAGCTGTAACTCGGGGTGGACATGAACCCGGGGTAGTTTAACATTGTTTTATCAGCTGTTGGATAAATATAATTTGCTACTGATAATCTTTGCAGGCTGAAGACTGTCCCAGCTTTACTCAGTGCCAGTATCAACAAATTATTTTCATGCTATACACAAGGATGAATATGGGAACTCTGCAGGTTCTAATCCCCATCTAACTCTCCTATTAGCACCATGAAGTGGAGATTGAGAGCTGGTGGCCTACTGACACTAAAACAGACCATTTCTGTATCAGCAGTGTCCAACCTTGATTAGGCATACTGGGTTTCCTTGTGTGCTCACCTTTGTCCTTGATCTGGAGGAGACAAGCTGATAAAAAAATTAATCACGTCACACAAACTGCTCTTCAGTTAAGCCATCCATTTCACAGGCAGGAAAACAAAGAAAATATTTTTAGCTGGAAAAGAATCGTGTAATTCTTTTGGTGTGAAGAGACCTTTAAGAGTCAAGTCCAACCACTAACGTAGCACTGCCAAGTTACCACTAAATCATGTCCCTCAGCACCACATCTACCCATCTTTTAAATACCGCCAGGAATGCCGACTCAATCACTTCCCTAGGCAGCCTGTTCCAATGCTTGATAACCCTTTCAGAGAGGACATTTTTCCTAATATCCAGTCTAAACATCCCCTGGTGCAACTTGAGGCCATTTCCTCTTGTCTTGTCGCCTGTTACGTGGGAGAAGAGACTGACCCCAGCTCGCTATAACCTCCTTTCAGGTAGCTGTAGAGAGCTATAGGGTCTCCCCTTAGCCTCCTTTTCTCTAGGCTAAACATCCCCAGTTCTCTAAAAAAACTTCCGTTCCCTCAGCCACTCCTCATAAGACTTGTTCTCCAGACTTCTCACCAGTTTCATCACCCTTCTCTGGACACGCTCCAGCCCTTCAATGTCCCTCCTGTAGTGAGGGGCCCAAAACTGAAGACAGTATTCAAGGTGGGGCCTCACCAGTGCTGAGTACAGGGGGACAATCACTCCCCTAGTCCTACTCACCACACTGTTCCTCATACAGTCCAGGATGCTACTGGCCTTCTAAAAGGCATTTATCTGTATCCAACCTACCACATTATGCTACAGTTTCAATAATCTACATTGGTTTTCAGCATCTACATTGACAGTGTCATCCCACCAGCATAGAACTGCAGTGGTTTCATTGGACGTGCTCCAGAACAACACCTAGAGTTTATCTGCCTTCTGGACATAGTTTAGCCTTTATAGATTTTGAAATACAAAACTGAGGCTTTGAGCTAGTGCTTCCCAAATCTATGCATAGTTATTGCAAAAAACTATAGTGAATTATGCGGTGGTGGAGTCAATAATTAACCTTACTAGAAACATAATGTGGGGACCGAGAAAGTAACATTTTCTTACACTTGTAGAAGAGAAATAGTAGAATATAGGAATCACTGCAATGGGTCAACCTGTCCAACCCATCTCATATCTGTTGAAGCAGTTCCAGAATAAGGTGCTTCAGAGGAATAACTTAGGTTGCTTGCACCAGCCACTCAAAAAATCTGGAATTCCTTTATTACACAACCAGCGTAATGCAACAAAACAGCAGAGTTCACCTGGCAGCTTTCTGGGCAGTTGTCATTGCTACTCTTTCTGTCTTACATCCAATGTCAACGTACATTCCCTGACAGTTAACTGTTGATAAATTACTCTACGGATTTGACATACCCATTGACTCCCTTGTCTCTGTAAACCTCCCAGTGAACCTTTTTCCCCTAGATACTTAAATATCTCAGTCAGGCACTTCAGAGTGGTCTTAGGTCTAGCATTCCTTATGAATATGAAATGCTAGTGCCCCACAAGTCTGTTTCTAGACCCTCCAGGTCCTTTCCCACATTGGGAACATGCCGCTACAATGTATGTTTGACCTTTTCCAATTCTTGTCTCTCTTTGCAGTTCATTCTTCCACACTCACTTCATTTCTAAAAAAAAAATCCCCTAGAAGCACTCACACAAAATGAACGATCCCTCAGCAAAAAATAGAAAGGAGATATATAGATGATCAAGTTTAGTTGCCTGCAATACTGTAGCAAGCTTTTAGCCCCAAACACTACACAGTAATATCCACTATATGTCTCCCTTTTCCCATGTTCATGGCATTATGAGACACAAAACAAATCGCAAGACCTTTAACACAAGAAAAAACACCAGATGCTCAAAACATCACAATGGGCCCTAGGAATAAAACAGGAAAGAATTAAGATTATTATCAGATTATTATAACCTCTTGCAACAGAAGGCAAATTATTTAGGTAAAATGCCTAAGTGATCCTGGGAACCTGGCCACCTTCCACGGCACAGAAAGAGGGAAAAAAGATGCACAACAAGAAAGGTCCAGAGCCCTAAACCCAGATTCCACAGGCCAGCACCAGTATCTCATCCATACCTACGCTCAGCCCCTCTGGTTTCTATAAACCTATTCTAAATTTCCAATTACAGAGCAAATATTCCTCTTGGAAGAGTCCAGCTTGGGGATCTGCCTGGTGTAGTTATGGGTTCTCACTTTTCATGGCTCACGTGGTCACCACAATGCTGTTCTATTATCATTTCACCACCAACCAATATTGAAGTGGTCTCTGTTCATTGTCCTAAGCTGGGCTATGGAAAAATGCTGGTTTTGAGCTGCTCTGCTACAGTTTGCTGGTTCTAACATCCAGACTCAGAATGACTGTGCCAATTTGGTGTGGCTTTTATTAGAATTTTTCCCCCTTTTAAGCAACTACCTTCAAGTACCACTTTTCTTTTTACCAGAAATAGGAAAGAGGAGTGGGATAAATGACTGAATCATTACAGTTTCTAACAAAAGTAGCACAAGCTGCCCAGCTACAAATATGAGGCACAGAGTAACCACTACGGTGCAAGAATTCTGTCCTGACAGCTCTCAGACTGTTTTATTTCTTTCATCAAAGAATAAAAGGCATCAATCTGCAGCTTCAAGAAGGCAGTCACATTGCAGCATGTTATACAGCAATTTCACAAGGGTAAACTGACCCAATTTGAAGCAGTGGGCACTCATCCAATGAAAGAATATAGAAGGCAGCCTGTGAAATGACTGACTCACTATATCAAAATGAAATTTTTCAATATCACATCTAAATGGAAAACCAAGATTTTTTACAGCAAAGTAAAAATGAAATGACTGATTTCTATTTCCTCTAGTTTTCAACTTTTTATGGGAAACTGTAGTTCTTCTCTCCAATATTTTAATTTCAATGAACCAGCAAATTCCAGTTTCAAATGTTTTAGATCCTTCTGACTTGCTCTAATTATATTATATTACTTTGTGAAAACAGGAAGTATTAGGAATCTGAGAAAAAGCTAGCTGATGTGACAGGTCATATTCTGACATATCAGAATTCTGACATTCTGACATATCAGAATCACAGCTGAGTATGAAGAAGAAAAAGAGGGCTTGTTCATTGCCCTGCTTGGTATACCCCAATATTGCCTCCTCATTCAAAACAAGAGGCATTTTCATGGCTGGGAAGGGAAGTAGGATGACAAACTGAGTTCCAGAGCTCCCGCAGTGCATTTCCAAGGTCTTATACTTCACACAACAGAGGTGCTACTTGAATATGGGAATGCACATTTTCTTCAAATTAGGAGGAATATATCTGTTCAACTTGTTAATTTACTGCTTAAAAGTGACAGAATTCTCAAAAAAGCTTAAGGAAAATTCAGTTCTCACTTATTTTCCTTAAGCTTTTTTGAGAAACCCAGCCTTAATGTAGCATCCCTCCTTTCTTTTGCAGGCTGCTCACTGTGTCCCCCATTTCCAGTGCTGGTGGCATTGTGGGGACAGCAAGCAGACGCCATAAGCCAAGACAGTCTCTTGGAATTAGCCTCCACCACTGTGAGGCATGGTTTGCAATTTTATTAAATCACCAATCAGATTCCTCAAAAAAATTCACATAACAAGTCATTTTTGGGGGACACCAGGCCATGGCATTTCACGTCAAGTTTCAATGCTGAATATACATACAAAAACGTAGTATTGTCTCATAAAGTCAGCTCCTGCATTCCCACTCATGGCCAGTCACTCCCACATCTCACCAGTTCCTTGTGCTTTGTCTGTTTTCCTAATACTCTTTTTTCCTATCACCCCATGTTTTGCTACAACTCTTCCTGGCCTGGGTTTTGCCTCCTGATGGAATACATGACTGGTGATGGCCATTCTGCTGTGGTGGCCCTTCTCTCTGCAAACACTGCTTGTACCCAAGTTAACATTGTACTATGACAGGAAAAGAAATTAAGAATGAAATAAGTGTACTACAAAAAAAATGTCATCACTGTACAGTCAGAAGCCAGTTGAACTTCTATTTCAAACCTGAGGTCAGCATTATTGAATTGATTTTGAAGCAAAATGTTGTTACTTACAAAATAGAAAATAAAAAATAACCACTCAGCCTGACAATGCAAAATATTCCCAACCTACTTTCTCGAAAGAAAATAAATGCTGCATAATTCTACCATTTCCATATATATATATTTAAGGAACCATAATTAGAATAATTAATCAATAACTATGTTCAACAGTTCCACGCCTGAAGCAAAAATGAGATTATTCCTTAAAATGTTGAAAGTTATATAAACAAATTCAGTAAACTTTGCCCTCAGCTTTGAAAAACAACTGATCCAGCAGAGCTACTACATATTCAAAAGAACAAGAAAAAAGCTGACGGAGAAAAGGCATTGGAAAAATACAGAGAACTCCTACCAGAATGTGTGACCAACAGCCACAAGTCTGTCCCCACTCCCCGCCCAATGTCTTTTCTAGAAGCAGGATCAAAACAAACAGATGCTACTATCTTCCCAACTGTAAAGCAAATAGCTTGTAGAACATAATCCCAGTGGTGCCAACATTTTCTAGCCTTTAGTAAGGGCATTAAACTGATTAACCTACAAAAGAATCCCGAGGTTGACTTTTGGACTTACAAAATAACAGAGCATTTCCATCGTATAATCTCTCCTGGCCAATTTTAAACCATTCAGCTGTCTTTTAGAGGTGTGCTGTGCTGACTAAAACAGAAGTCAAAGCTCAACTGTCGTCATGAGACCTGAAGTGGAAGTATCAAAATTATCATGTGCAGACTGAAGTGACAGTGACTGCAAACGTGCGTGTCACACAGGACTCCCCAGCCTTTCAGCATCGCAGGATGGCTGGATCCTGAGATGTGCAAAAGCCCTTGTGCTTCCCATCATGCCGAAATCCCAGAGCTCCTGACTGGACCACCCAGGGTCCCAGTCCCTCGGTTCCTACACCAGCTGTTGTAAACGACATCTGTAGTGGATTCAGTAACTGGGAGAATTTAGAATGCGGGGGTTTTTTCAGAATCAAAACAAAACTAAACTTTGAACTTTTGCAGTTCTCTATAACACAGAATGTTATCTTTTCTCAGACTAAACATACTAAAAAAATGAAGCAACACAAATATGCTTCACTGTGGCCAAATCCAGAGGTTCTTAAATTGCTTTGTCTTACTCCAGTGTGCATCTAGAAGGACCCTCCCTGCCAAATCTCCAGAGAGATTTAATACAAACTTATCAGGCCAGGGTTCTTACAGGTGTTTTTGTGCTCTCAGAGTAGTGTTGAAGCTGTCACAAGATGCCAAGAACTGCCATCACTAACATTCTCAACAAACTGTTTATTGTTAATACAGCTTGTATTTCTTCTTTTTTTTTTCCACTGAACTACATTCTCAGACTTTAAATCTTGCTATGTGTAATTCTGCTACAAATTTGCAAGCAAAGAGGAATAACACAGGTTTACAAGTACTGTCACCTCTACTGCCACCAAATGCATCAAAAGTCTCTTTTCTCAAACTGTTCTAGCTCTCCTAAAGTCAGATTTTTGTTCCTGCCATTGACCCTGAAAGGCCACGCCAGAAACTCATTCCTCTGAGGGCTACCCATGACTGCTAATAGCCAATCTGATTTTATTGATACTGAACTTTTATCCTTTTGGGGGGTGTGTGTGTATATTGTCCTTTAAATTTTCGTCCTGTCATTGATATTTACACCCAGGAGCATTTCCAGAAAGCACTGGTGTGAATCTAATTCTTCCTTGGTATCCTTTGCCTCCTACCCAACCCATTTTACTGAAGGCTCCGGTCCTTTGCAATGGCCAGTATCTTTCTCCTCTTGTGCTTAGTTAATTACTCCTACTTCTTGACAACCTGCCTCCTCTTTCTGCTGGCACATTTTCTCTCAAGTGCTGCAATTCAGGTCTTCTTTCAGAAGCCAGTCTCTTCTTTCATGTATTTCCTAAACATCCCAAGATGTTTTCTATAAACTTCTTCTTCTGTTCCATTATATTCTCAGATTTAATCTAAAATCAGCTTTCACAGTTACCTGAGACATTCTTCTATAAACTTTGGCAGGCAAATGCTCAAGGATGAGTAGTTTTTATTTAGCACCTAAAATAAATAGCACATATCCTATAATTTCTACAACCGGTCATAATTGCATATGGGGGTCACCTCCCCTACTTCCTCAGAAGCACTTCTTCATAATTTCTTCTTCTTTATTTTTACCATCATTGAAAGGAAGAAGAAAATCTCCTTGTGAACATTTCTTTACGAGTCTCTACAAGCTGGGTCCTTTGATTGCTTGGCTTTAAAACTTTGCCAAGATCAGCCTTGCACCTTCAGATTAAGTTCAGCAATTTAACTGTTCATCAGCAACAACCAAACACACAAATCACACACTCAGTTGTAAGGATTAACAAACAGTCCTCAAACTCTGCCAACTACAAACTGTAAACCACAAGAGACCACAAACTGGAGCTAAGCAAACTACAAAGCATCAACATCCACGTGTCTGTTCTTTCCTGTGCCTCTCAGAGTTAGAAGGATATGCACCATAATCGCCAAAACTAGTTCAAATGAGACACCTCCAAATGCCCACACTCTGCACTGCTCTCTATTCACTGCCCTCACAGGCACTGCTTGCCAACAATACTACCAGCTGTATAGACATATTCACTGCTGCTGTCTAGTTGAAGAAATACTGAAAGGTTGGGGGCAAAAAAATCTTTGGTTCCTAAGAGTAGACTGGGAACAAGATGCTGTTAGTCAAAGAAAGAGTTAATAAATGTGAAGAACAAAGCTAAGGTTCCAAATGCCCAAAAAACTGCTGGAGTCCCATTCTGATTTAATTTCCACCAAAGCGAGAGAGATCAGAATTTGACCTTCTACAAGGTGGGCATGTGATGAGTGAAGCAACTCTCTGTTACGTCACAGAGCATTTCTTCCTCACAGAAGATGACCCTTTCAATGGAAAAGAATATCTCTGCACTTTCACCTCCTTATGGTTGCTGAAGAGCATAGAGAATAGCAATATATAGCAATAGATAGAACAGAATGTTGCTGTCTACTTGACCTATCATGGGAAAAGCTCTAAGAGCTCCTTGCCTTCAGCAAAAAGGGAAAGGGGCTAAAAAGTGGTGAACTATCTCAAATTAAAATATACATTTCACTCTACAAAAATTGAAGCTAGGTTTTATTTTCCATGTCTCAACAATATCCTTAAGTACAGGTAGGAATTATGCCCGTCAACTACCATAAGTACTGGAAACCTTCCATAGAAGCCAGATGAAATGGAAACTGGAGAAGTCTGTCATATGAAGGGAATGCACAGTAACACAAGTCTTTCCACACACTTCAGATCCCCTGAAACTATAACAAATACAGCTTAAGGAATGAGGCTGATAAGGAAGAACATAGAATATTTCATATTTTTTTAGGTTTTATTAATGTGAAATGAAAGACTATCAAGGAGCAGAAAGCTTTACACTCATGTATCCAGTGAGACTTTACGAGATGTTAAATTTTTGTTGCCCTTAGCTATATCAAACTGCTGTTAATCAGTAGTCATTATCTTTTTGGCACTGAGCAGAGCCCTGCCCAACATGTTAAATAAAAACTTTGATCCTAAATGAAAAGCATGCTATTTAGAAAGGAAGCATACTAGATTACCTTGGATAGGAACCAGAAATCTCACCTAGGTACCTCCAGCAACAGCTGCCGCAACAATTAAAAATCAGGCACGTGGCACTTAAAATGAGATATGAAAACACAGATTTGGGTCCACCTATAAAATTAAATACAGATTCACAGCTGTAAAATCCACACCTACTAAGTATTAAAACTCTCATAATGAACAGGGACCCTCAACAAATTCTCATCATCATAACGAACAGTAGAAAAGTTGAGGTGGGACTTTGCGTATCCACAGGCTTGACCTGGTGCTCTTCCACACAGAGAACACACAAATTCTGCTGCCGTCTCACTTCAGTCACCAGCGTAGCCTTTGCAGGACCTGCCTATTGAGTTTTAGTAAGATTTCCTATAATCTCTAAAAACCTTTTCAAGTTCTAGAACCCCTACACTTGAGGAAGGTCTGCTCTTTTCCATGCTAACACCTTACTCTCCACGTAGTCCCAATAGTTCTATAATTAAAAAACAAAGTACCCTGTAAAGATAACATACTGGTTTTTTGTTACAGTGGAACGTTTGAAAACATTCCATTTTTCAAATGTGTATGCGATCAGGCAGAAATGGCAAGGGAAAAGTTACATATTCCATCTTTGGAGCTGATTTTAATAAAATGAGCATCCTTGAACGTCCAAACTCCTCTATTTATCATATTTTGAAATGTGACTCAATTTTTTTTTTCTTTTGATGACTACAGCTTGACAAAGGTGTGCTACAGCTGTTAATATAATTTGTAAATATAGTATAACCATTCACAGCTATTCATTCCCAGCTAACCATTCTACTGGCATAGAAAACTGCACCATCAGATCTCAATTTGCTCTGTGGTTTGACTGAGCTTGTTTGTCATCTCTGACATTTGAAAGATACCTGATTCAAATGATTAGTGATTCGAATAATCACTACTGCAATAAATTCTTTGCAAATATATACTACCCAACTGATACTCAAAACCAGAAACAAGCAATTTCTTCTTTGTTCATCTTTGAATTGTCTTAAGAAATGAAGAATAGAAAAAAATTAAAATACTATTACTTAGAATTATTTCTTCTTATTTCTAAAAATTCTGTCTGTCTTAACAACTACGATGAGACATGTTACTTTCAGGAAAATCCAAAATCACTCCATTTGCACTGAGTGAAAGTTTGAAAGTTGTCTGAATTTTGAAGGAAACAACAAGCACTGAGAACAGCCCATTCTCCTATTCTGTAATTACTGATACTTCCTTAGGTTTAGCACTGAAGGTCAACAAAAGAATACTTACCTTGTGTTTTGGAAAGTTTTGGAAGGGAAATCAGTCTGTTGCTATGTGACTGGTTTCCAGGCAGCAATTCCACTTACTTCTTCGGGGAAACAACGTGTTCTTCTGTTTCTGCAAATGCTGTTTATATTGAGTAAATCCAAGTATGTTCAACTCAGACAATATACTGTGAACCAGTAATGAAAAAACGCATTTGCAAGAACCAGAACATAATACAATGACCCCTCTCAACTTCTGTCTGGAGAAAGAGATGCCTCATATACATGACAGATTGCCGGCATTACATTTTCTGGCTGTTGACTCGAGAGAATGCCAACTCTTATGAACTATACTTGTTCCATTCAATTTATTTTGTGAATACACACATGCAGCTTCCTCCATTTCTTACTATGTTTGAAGGGCTTAGATATATCAAAAGCGACAAGTGTCAGTGGAACTACTATAAAAGGGCGACATCTTCACCGAATACTGATCAACATTCCTCAATAACAAACCAAGGATGCATCCATAAAATGTCTTTTCTTACAAGTTGTTTTTTACACTATTCATATTTGCTCTGTATAGAAAATATCTCTTTCTCTGTGCATTTAGCATCTGTTATGACTCACTTGTGGAAGTTCAGAAAAAATGAAAGGTAATTAAAAAATTCAATACAATAGGATGAAATCCATTCAAGCTAAATTTAAACATTATTATTCAGATCAAACTTCATTGCCCTGTCTTCACCAGCCCTGAAATGAACAACCTGAATTGAATCAAACTCTTATCTGATTATTTATTCAGATAAAAAATAACGCACTCAAAAGACAGAGCTCAAAATCCACATGTGTAACTGTTGAATTTTAAAGAACTTAAAGGAAATTATTTAGTCTTTTAATGTAATTAGCATCCACTAAAATAAAATAGCAGACATCAGCTTTCACTACCTATTAAGCCTTCCACTTATGAGGGTCTTTGGTTTGAATAAATGCAGAAATATGACACCTAAAACTGCATATTGTAAATAAGAAAAAAAAAAAAAAAAGAATCAGAAAACACCCATATTAAGAGTTAGTCTGCTAACTTGCTAAGAATCAAACATTAATGACAACGCGTTTTACCTTTTCAAAACCAAACACATTCTGCAAGCTCAATTCCCTTTGGGAGACAAGAATGCCACAGAGAAGGAAAAAGGATTAGGAAGAAACCTGGGACCAGACCTTCTGGGTAATGTAAGTAGCGAAAGGGGTTTTTTGGGGTGGGATGATGCTACCACATCTTTTCTGGTGGGGCTACGAGGACCGTATCTCCTGGCAGCACTGTTTGGTGCTGCACACACCCACCAGGTTACGTGATGAAGCAGTACCACTGTACAGCCTTCTGATCCAAATCAAGGCTGTGTGTGCTCCTGAGAACAGCTGACCAAACTCACCGACAAAATTATACGCAACCCACAGACACACATTAAAGAAAATGATTCAAGTTGCAAAGTCAATCACTCAAGAATCATCTAAGAGAAAAATTTAATTTGCATGTGGAAATGTAATTCACTTCTTACCATACGTGGTACAACTTAATCTTTCATTATACGATTGCATACACTTTCTCTATGGTTATCAGGCTGCATAGTCAAAGAAGCCATATTTTGTAGCTTCCTACCTCATTGCTTGCACAAGTTGATAGGTCTAGTATCGATAAGCTACGGAGATGTAAGAAGGAAAAGGAGGATCTCTGTTAAAGCTGTTTACTTCTCTGTCCTGAAGAGTTAGGCTCTATCTCTACCTTTATTGAAGGCTCCTGACAAGTCAGGGATGGGAGCTCCTCTGCATAAACCGCACATCCCCTGTTTCCTCTGTGGGTGATTTGAGATTTTGGGATCTGGACTTGTAGAAGAGCTAGAAGTATAATATAACTGACCAATATTCTAAAAATGATCACATGCCAGGAAAAGGGCACTAACAATCAGTGGACACTTGGGGTCTTAATTGCATCTGTGTTTCAGTTCCTCATTTATGTGTAAAATGTGTAAAAATGATACCTTGCTGCCTTACATTGTTGTGTGAAAAGAAATGTCCACTAATTGTGAAAACCCTGAATGACAGTCACTAGGACAAAACTAATCCTGAGCTTCTGTCACTAAACGAAGTATTGGTAGACTTTCCAGGTTTAATTATACTTTTTAATTGGTGTATGAAAGTCTGTGCCTCAGTTTCCCATCTATTAAATAGAAAAGCACTTTCTTTCTCTATAGGGCTTTTATGAGAACAAGCATATGTTTGAGATTATGAGAGACTCGGGTACTCTGGTGGTGTGGGATATAAATAGTCAAGACAGACAACATTATGTAAAAGCCAAGGACAAAGAGGTGTTCATCTTTATTTGTCTGTTCTCAGAGCCTTGTATTAATTCAGGTCTGAAGTGAAAAATTCAACAAAGGGCGGAAGGGAGAACCACATAGAATACGCACTGACTCATTAACTGCCCGTTTTGCACAGCAAAGGAGGGACTTTAAAAAAGATAAATAAAGTGACAGACAACATTAAAATTCCACCTCAGTGAGCCAACGACCCTTGGAGCAGAAGGATTCCAAGGTCTGACAACCTGAGTGCTCAATTTTGCAGCTTTAATGAATTCTTTTGCATGGGATCTGGAGGAAGACAGAGAAATAGAGCTTCTGCTCCCCAGGTCCTGTGCCCCGGGCACCCAGGTGGTAGCCCCATCCCCTCGTGCACAGCCCCGCCGCCTTCAGAATAACTATGCAAAGTAGAGCAAATAACTCACTGCCAATTATTCAGTGACTGTATGAAAAGTGTAATGGTCATTGATAGGTGATGAAGCCTTGCTGCAAAATTTGGGGCTAATCCTTATAGGAATAGTTATATACAGTTAGTTAAATACAGTTATAGGAATAACTTTACCCATAAGCAGACTCACTTAGTTCAGTGAACTGAAAAATCACAGCACGGAACACGGCCAAGTACAGCCCAAGGTGCTAAATGAAGAGTTCAAAGGTTTCAAGACCAGGAATTTAAGCTGAATTTTTACCCATATCTTCCCCACCTATATTTTTTCTTGACTTATTTGTAGCACTAACCAGTGCAAAGGTAACACAAGGAAGTGGCAAAAAGCTGAGTAAGACATGGAGATGTTTTCTCAGTGTTCTCATCTCATATATGGTGCCCATTAGGATACAACTCCTGCTGATAAGTGTACACTGTGTACAGAAGGGCACAAGCAGTTTGTGAACATGTATTAAGACAACACCCTAATGGCCACACCATTCCAGTTAGATGGGCTGGATCCTTTCCCCTGTCACTGAAAGGATTTGTACACACTTTTGCTTAATTCTCCCTGAGAATCCACAATGTTTTCTTCCAGCAAATGTTACAATCACACCATGTACAGGTATACTGCATAAAATGATGTATAGCAAAGTACTTACGCCACTTACTAGACTAGCTTGGGAGCAGAGGGGTTTTCTCCCCAAAATAGTTCACATTGTCAAAAAAAGCCACCCTGTGTTAAGAAAATCTCTCAGTATGGCATTTCGGCCACTTCTACCATCTCCATTAACTCAGTAAGATTTTTTTTTTATCCAATGCACAAAATTCTCTTTACAGTCATATTAATCATTTCCACAGTAACCTGGGTAAGCCAGCACTGGACCGGCACAGCCGAATCCATCCACTCACCCACCCAGCACGGCATCACAAGCACTGGGGGCAGGACTGAATCTTTCTGCAGGACACAGCACTTTCACTGGGTGTGTTCCCACTAACTCGAAGTAACCTCAAAGATACAGAGAAGTTGTGGATGCCCCATCCCTGGAGGTGTTCAAGACCGGGGCCTTTGAGCAACCTGCTCTAGTGGGAGGTGTCCCTGCCCATGGCAGGGGGGTTGGAACTCAATGATCTTTAAGGCCCCTTCCAACTCTAATCATTCTATGATTCTATGATACAAAGTTCCTGCCTCTCACCTATGAGCCTTGACACCTTCAGCCCACAAATCATGAGCCTGAGCTCCGTCAGGCACATCAATTCGGTTTCCACTCCAGCAGCTGACCAAGGAATGGCTCCCCACAACTGGGTGGGCTGAGGGCATCTTCTGCACCCATCCCCTGGCACGACCCTCCTGGGTGGCCGAGGAGCCATGGGGGCCCTTCCTGCCACCCACCATTACCTGGAGCAGGTGGTGGGCCGCCCGGTAGCCGAGGCGTGGGCCTCCCTGCACGCCCGGTGGCAGCCGCCCCGTGCCGTAGCCATGCCAGGCCACCACATAGGGGTTGTCCATGGTCAACCAGTAGCGCACCAGCCCACCGAAATGCTGGAAACAAAGCTCGGCGTAGTCGCGGAAGAGCTGGGGCAGGAGGGGGCTGGCCCAGCCACCGAAGGCATCCTGCAAGGCCTGCGGCAGGTCCCAGTGGTAGAGGGTGACGACGGGCTCGATGCCCAGCTCCCGCAGCCGCCGCAGCAGCCGGCGGTAGTGGTCCAGCCCGGCGGGGTTGATGGGCGCCGTGCCGTTGGGCAGCAGCCGGGCCCAGGACAGCGAGAAGCGGTAGTGGGTGACCCCCAGTCGCCTCAGCGCCTCGGCGTCGCGGAAGAGGTTGTTGTAGCTGTCGCTGGCCACGTCGCCGCCCGCCGGCCCCGGCGGGGCGGACCCCGGGGGGGTGGCGGGGCGGTGGGCGAAGGTGTCCCAGACGGAGGCGCCTTTGCCCCCCTGCCGCCAGCCGCCCTCCGTCTGGTAGGCGGCGCTGCCCGTCCCCCAGAGGAAGCCGTCGGGGAAGGTGTCGTGGAGGAAGAGCTGGTCCTGCGGGTAGGGCAGCCGGGCGAAGCGGGACCAGGTGCCCGCACCCTGCCCCGGCGCCCCGAGCAGCGGCCGCCACAGCCCCAGCAGCAGCAGCAGCAGCGGCGCGGCGGGGGCCATCGCTCCCGGCGGGGCTCCGCGACGGCGGCTCCCTCCTCCCGGCACCCCCCCGCCGCCCCCTTTTATTTCACCTTCCCTCCCCCACCCCCCGCCCCGGTGGGCACGGCTATTAATAATTACCTCGGAGCTGCCGTCTGCATCCTTCCCGCACGGC
>NW_015094510.1:21552393-21586230 GCF_001431845.1 Calidris pugnax
GGAGCGATCCCCGGGGAGGGGGCGGGGGAGGGAGGGGTGGCAAGGAAATAAAAATTATTTTTCCTTCACCCGGTATTTCCTTCGGGGTACCTTGGCAGAAGACATCGCATCTGCCATGTCTCATGTAATAGTAATTAAAGAGCAACTCATTGTCCAAGGACATCATACATTCACACACACCCCCCCAGTAATTCATGGACCGTCACCTCACAGTAATAACACTTTATCTGGAGTAAGAGGTTGGTGTATTTGGTTGTTTACCGTACGCAAAACAAGTTCCAATTAGAAATGCCTCACAGATCTTTATGGGGAGGAAATAAAATGAGTTAAATTTGATTACTGAGTTACACTTTTTAACTGATCATGAGAGAGAAATGCATGGACCTCTTTTTATGGGCAGGTGTCAGGCTGCTCTTCTCATCTCCTTCAGACAAAATAATTTGACAGGGACTGGAAAGAGAGAACAGGCTCAATACATTGTAAAAACCTGATGTTCAGTTGTGTGGACTCTAGCATGAGTTGGGACATCTAAGAATAAGACACACCGACTAGACAGGATGCTAAGGACAAGGAGATGTTCCCAGGAGATAAAGTTGTTGTTTAACTACAGAATGAAGGCATTTAGATAATTTCATTTTACATTTAGAAAATAAATGTCCTTGGGGTAATCGCTAATAAGGAGTTGATGGATTTAAGTGCCAACTGCAAGTCGCTGAAGGTTTCCTCTTAGCACGCACGATGGGCTCTCACCTCACGGGTGCAGGCAGGGTGTTTGCTTTGCCTGTTTCTAGAACTTCCAGCTTCCACCTTTTTCTGCACTGGTGAGGTTCAGTTTGGGGCATTGTTTTGCGGTGTTTTTATGGAAAAGACCAAAGATGCAGAGTACAGGATAGCAGTTAGTCTTCTATTAGTGATAATTAATTTATTCCCATGTCAGAGGGATAAAGATTAGAAGGCTGAACAGCCCAGGGGACCACTGACACCCCTGCCCAAAGGGAGGAATTTTTTGGGGTGTGAGGTGGGGATGGCAGGCCCAGCACCAGGGCTGGTCACCGGTTGCTGGGAGTTTGCTATAAAGTCTGAAAAGCTGCTGAAATGTGATTACAGTCTAAGTAAATGACAACTTGAGCTGCAGCAACAGAGCTGGGAGTTAGCATCACCTGGTAGTTACTTGCAGAAGCTGGAGACAGACTAAGCACACAGCGGCGTTGCTGCAGTCAGTCCCGTGCAAGGAGTGAAGAGCCAGGCTCCTCTCCAGCACTGTCCTGATTCCCATGGCAGTGTAATGCCTTCACTGGAGCTCACTGCCTAAGTATTTTGAAAATCAGGATATAGAGACGTGCCTCAGAAATACCTCAGCCTAAACCAGGGTGTTAGGGTTGCTGAGGCCATTGCTGACAGTTAAGGAGATAAAACTTCATTGGGTATCTGGGGACACAAGAGATTTTAAAATACGTTTTGATACAATTTCTTTTGACTTTCTAATTATTAGTTAAAACCTAGATCAATCTTATTTACGCTTATGCAGCACCTATAAGTAGGCATTTAACCAAAAGTCCTTCATTAAGAGTGTTTCTTCCGGAGTCTCTCAACAGTCAAATTAAAAAAAGACCCTTATGCTGTTAATGTTAAGTCAGCCTGTCTAAGATCTTTGTCAACTTCTGGAGGTGACTACCTTCTCCCAAAACTATCCAGGAAGCCCACAGTGACTGTGCTCCTAAAGCAAGCAGTCCATTTTTGAGGGGTGAAATCTGGCCATAAGTTGCTGGCACAAAGTTGTTGCTTCACCTGAATGTCTGTGAGATAAAAAGGGGGCGGGGGTGTTTTGTTTGTTGCTTTTTTTAGTTTAAGTGTCAGAAAATGTGCACTGTGGCCTCCAGTTGCTTGGTTTTTTTCTTACAGAGAAAGCTTGTTTTCATGTTTTAGGACAACACAATCACCCACTGCTCTGAGCCAATTATATTTTTTTTTTCTAACAGAGAGTCTAACAAACCCTGTGCAATATTAACTATGCAGAAAGGTCAGCCAAACACTTGCAGACATCCAGGTGTCCCTCACTGCTCCTTGAGTTCAGAGCATGGCTTCATCATGTCTGTGTTGCTGAGCAAGCACACTTCCACCTCTGCCCCAGGTTGGCAGATCAGGATTTACTTTTCAGACTCTTTGTGCTGGTGATTACTGAATGTTCAACTTTTGATAATATGTATAATGGATACTGTAAATGTCCGTATAACTTTCATTAGGCTGAGATTTTCTCTGCTAGTTAAGCTATGAAGTCAGTGCATGCAATCAAATTCGACTGTGTATTTCTGTTTCTGCCCCAAAGAGGCTCTATCTACTAGGACACCTAATTTTAGGTAAAGTAACTCTGTTACCACCTTAGATTCATTTAACGGCTTTCCCTGAGGTCACATCATGCATTTACTTCAATGCAGCACACCCTTTACTCATTTCGAAATCTCAACAGAAGAGCTAGCAGCCTTACACTGGTAGCATCTGTGCTCCTCACTGTGGCAGAACAAGAGGTCTCAGTGCCTAAAACAGCCATCTTCTGTTTTAATGCCCCTTCGCTGTTCACAAGCATATTTCCAAACACATACAAGCATACAGTTAGTTGAAAATAGCCTTGTGAAATAGACTTACACTCAGCATTTAATCTCAAGACACGAAAGTACTTGCTACCAGTTGGGGACACTGCTGAAAAAAAATTACCACCTGAATTAGACTCGAGCGTTTTCTTCTCCTGCTTCCATCACAGTGTAACAACTTACTTCGTTATCCTGTCTGCTAAATGCGAACTGCTGAACTGTCAAATTTTACTTCCACTTGCTGATGAATAGCTGTTCTCAGTGGAAAGCTGTGCAACAGCATTCTAGATTTACCTTCTTCATCCCTGCCAGAACATCACAGCCCACCAGGCAAATAAGCTCTTCTTCATTTTTCTCAGACAAGAAGCTGCCACTCCATTTTTCTTGAAAAAATGCGACCTGCCATACCCATTTCTTCTTTCTCTCTTGATGCCACTAGTGGCATGCATTCAGTGTACATTCAGAATGACTTTAAAGACAGCTAGTAACTGACTGTATTGAAATTAGAAACACAGTGTTGTCAGCTCCAAAATATGCCTGCTGTTGTAATGAATTAGTGTAGTGCTGAAGAATACTGGGAAAGATATCAAAATCCTCCTCTATTCTGGCCATAAACACAAAATCATTCTCATCTCCACTTTTTTATAGATGGAAAGGGTGTTAGAAAATCTGAAATGCCTTTTCTTGAATTCTGGAGATTCTAGTCATATCTCTTGTTTCAAGTGTGACAAATTCCTTTTATCCCATACAGGATTCTGAATTGTTCTCCTCTATTCTGTGGTAGGATCTAGTGTGAGGTGGGAAATTAAAAGCCTAAATTCCAACCCTTTTCCCTTTGCCCTTTTGTAACTGTGTTTCCAAGTGGGCAAATCCTGAACATCCCATTGTAGGAAAAGTGGAATTCCAAATCCTTTGGCCCTTTTACTTTGGAGGGCGATGGGAAGTAACTTCAACACAAGCCTAGAAATGTGTATTTTCTTTGCATGAGGCACGGACAACAATCCCATTGCAACCTAGGAAGGGACATGAGATATCTGGATGCTTCCTTGTACCTGGATGGTAGGGGCTGCAAAGCCTTCCCAGCCTTGCAAACCTTCAGGGGAAACAGTAAGCCCATTTCAAACCCTGAATCACAGAAGGTGATAGGAATGGGAAGAAAGGTAAAACCAAGATGGTATCTTGGAATGCCATTTAACTGGAAATGACATCTTGGAAATGCTGTCTCTTACTTCTGGGAAGCCACAAACACCTCTCCATTATCCAGACGATAAGACAAGAATTTGTAGATGATCACCCTGTCTTCAAAAGTGCCTTTTGAATTGGTGGAAGAGGGATGGGCAAAGACAGAAGTGAATAGAAGTTGCGTTTCTCCTGAGAAGGCAGATAGTGAAGAGGTGGATACACCCTCACTCTTCTTATCCCAGTCAGGGGACATGGGCTTGTCTGGCAAGAAGGGTCCAGAGCTGAGGAAGAAGAGTCAGGGGTGCAGGAGAGAGGACAGAAGAGTGCTCCTTGCCAACTCCAGCCATGCAGCTCATGAGCCACAGGCCTCAACTCTGTTTTAGGCAGGAACCAAACCCTGAGTTGCAGTGGTTGAAGGAATAGGTCCATCTCGCCAGAGTCTGCTGAGCCTGCGTGAACAAGTGAAGGGGGGTGTCCAGGAAAGTTACAGGCCAAACAGAGAGTTGCCTGGTGAGTTTTGGAATTTTTAGGGTAGAAAATACTGGAAAGCAGAGGTACTGGATCACTCATGGGGGTGAAATAGTTTAACAATTTAGATGGGATCTGGATAGATTGGATTTTGCCCCTAAGAGGCGCATACCTGTGAAAATCTCAGTTTGTGATGCAGTATAAAAAGGAGCAGAAACATAATTTCATTGCTCTCACTTCTACTTTAATTTCTATTTGTGATACACTGTTATCATTTTGAAACCAATTTCATTTACTCTCCACAGGATGGCTGGAAAGCTTGAATCCTATGGTTCAGTCTAGAGCTGACAGCACCCTAGAGACACGTATGGTGACTTTTCATATACAGTCTTCCTATCTCTTCAGTTCAGGCACAGCTGAAGCATTTCCCTTCACTCCTCAAATTCCTACTATTTTAAAAGCTCTGGCAATATGCCACATCTTCTATGAAAAGAAAGATCCACAGGGGCTTAAATGAAGAAATAAGAAGCACTGCTATTAAAAAATGAAAATGCAATGCTGAGTTTTATGTACATGGAAGTTGAATTTTTTATGCATTAAATTCAGTCAAGGAAGAATATCCTGCAAAATTACTTCTAACATCATATCTTTAGATCATTTCCCGTAGGTAAATTGATAAGAATTACACCTGCTAAAATCATACAGCAGGACAAGTTAGTGCTTGCTAAATCTGTATTTCAAAAAGCAGTTGAATGACACCTTAGTTCAGATATTTATTTCTTTTTGGTTTCAGCTCATGCCAATATTGGTCTCCCTTACTGCAAGGCAAAGACTGGCTCACCAAGAAATAGAAATGCTTTTAAGAACTATTGTAGTGTGTTAGTTCTTTTTAAGATTTTCTGCCTAAATGACTCTTCTGCAGTTAGGAGTTATTTTAAACTGAGCTGAGCTGAAATTCTGTAAACTAGTCGTTTAAACTATATTGTGCTGTGCTGCTGTGTTGCTAAATGTACATGCAACACTGGCTGCAAATGCATAAACATTTTTCAGGGCTACAGGCATATGATGCTCTTTAATAAACACAACTATTATATTATACAAAATCAATTCTGACTGAATATCAAAAACTCAGTCTCTGTACTGTGTCAAGTGTGTAGTGCTGAAATGTGATTTATAGTCAGCTGAGAAGCCATTTAGTCTTTTAGTGCTGCTTCATACTCACATAAATGTACTTAGGACCTGTGCCCAGATACTCGAGCAAGACTTTACTCCTGTGTTTCCAAGATTGGCTCAAAACCATTGGTACATCAAGACATTTGTTGCTAAAACAGTAAGTAGGCACAGTTTAAGGTCTACCTCTTCAAATGTGGTTGAGGAGTTGAATCAGATTAGGCCAAGATAGAGTACACTGCAACAGTCCAGTCTTGAAAAGTAGACCTTTCTAATACAAGAAAAAATGCTTGAGGATTATTGAAATGAATTTCACCTCTAAGACATGAAAGCATAGATGCATGGACAGTAGCCAAAGCATTTTGCATCATGGCTACTATCCAGAAGAATCAGTGCACTACTTCAATAACTGAAAGTCAGATAATTTCCGTAGTAAGTTTTTGGGTTCTTCTCTGGTGGGTTGGTTATTGGGTTTGGGGTTTTATTTCTGAACTTTTCCTGTAATTTTTGAACAGGGTTTGAAGAAATAGTGTTTAACTGAAAAGTGTCAGTCACCAGACAGTAGGTCTCTAAAAGCAACAGCTATTCAAGTGATCTGGCTCCATGGAAAGACTGGAGGAATATTTGCAGGTTCTTGCTAGGTCTTGTATGTGGGCCAGCAGTATAGACTAAAAAATTTCTATGAAGGCTTGCAGTTATGAAATTTAAAGCTTGTAGCTGGGCAGCTAACTAATGAGAAACTTGAGACTGTCTGATAGGCAGTCAGATACTAGATCAACACATGGGATGTCTGTAGTCTACCAAAGAACTTAGAAGCCTTCACAGGATTCATGTCATATAGGGAGGATGATGTGCAGACCAGAAAACATCCAAATGTGGCACATAAAGATATATAGCCTAAAGTAATGGTAATGACGGAAGCTTGCCTCAATGTTTACCTTATAGAAAAAATAATTAGCCAATTTGATAATGCATAGGGGAGGCAGAGTAGAATACGGTGGCTAATAGAAGGATGTTTGATGTAAACCTATGAAGGACGCATCAAATGTGTGTGAAGAGGACGTGGATTCTGTGGACTCTATGGATTCAGATTACTGAAATCACTGCTATGTTTTCGCAGTGCGGTGTTGCCCTACGTCTACCATTTCTGAGCAAAGAAACCTTTGTGAGACTTCCCATGCTTAGTTGAGCTGTGGGGCTCGGCAAGGCTCAGCAATCTGGGCCATCAAAATGCAGCCTGGAGCTGGGCTGGAGGATGCCAGAAACACCTTGGGGGACCAATAGTTGTTTCCTGCAGTGCTTGGAGTCAGTAATTCCTCGAATATCAAGAGTTATGAGAGCAAGAGGCAGACCCCTGCAAAAATTATCTAGCTTGTCGCCTTCCACAATTAACAAAACTGATGAACTAAGGGAGGGACGGTAGTTGTCTACTCATGGGTTTCTATATGTAAACTGAGAAACAAACTCAGTAGCTTAAAAATAGGCCTCCTTTGGCATTGTAGACACTGTGGTGTACCCTGTCAGCCCTCTGGCTCCCACTTCAGAAATTACCAGTCTTGCATCCTACCTGGCAATTTCACATTAATGTCTTAGGGCCCCTGAGGCATCTCAGAAGATGCCTATGTTTAGATAATTGAGTTGAGCCCATGACAGTCCAAAGAGATCTAACCAATGTAATACATGCAGCCCAGAGAGTGATTGAACTCACCCTAAGGTAAGCAACAAGTTGAAATTCACTTGCCCAAGCATGTATGTCTGGTTGCATCTCCGGCAGCCCATGGTGTCTGGTATGTCTGCATGGGAGTTGCCAATATTGCACAGAGGGCTCATTTCAGCTGCCCACATGTAGTTGACATGACCTGTGGCTAGGTTCCCCACCTGTCTCTACTTAATATTCTAAAACAAAACAGGTCTCCTGTAGATCCTGTGTTATATCTATCAGCTTTGGGTAGACAGCGTGGTGACTCTAAGGCATGACACGATGGTGGTCAAGCCACACCATCTACCTTCCTATGGACAGTTGAATGCAGGAGATCTATGTTCTCCTGCAATGGCAGTTGGAAGTCTAACAGGATACCCTCATATGTTCAGAATGGTACTCAATGCCATAATCAAGGGTGGGAGTCCTGACCATCGTGGCTGTTCACCTCTCCAGTTACACAGCCTGCTATGGTCAGACCTCTGTGGGTCCTGCATCATGCAGCAGGATATTGAAGACATTCAAGTGCCTGAATCTCAAACTGAATCTTACTCTACTAGTACTCTCACAGAAATGTTTATCTTAACACCATTAATAACATTTTTATACATTATACCTCTACTACCATAATTAATATAAGGCCTTGCTTTACCCACGTCTAAAATCACTGGAGGTTTAATCTTCTGAGCAATAAGAAGCCCACCTCTTCCTTAGGGTGAAATTAGAGATAGGATAATATTTGGTAACAGTGTTAGGTTCTTAATACTTCTTCCTGGGCAGGAGCCAGACTGTTAAATGTTTTAGATTTATTGTCCTCTTCGAGTGATGGACTTACAATGAGGGGCAAATCAGAAAGCCATATGTGCTACCACTGACTTCAGTTCTGTGAGATTGCAAATTTTCTCAAGGTCAGTGATTAGATTTCCACTAGCCACTCTGATTCATGCCTAAGTGTCATATCTGCTGCAAATCAAAGAAGGATGCGCAACAAGGAAGGAGCTATGCAGCAATTACAATGCCTGTAGCTGAACGTAGGAGTAACAAAAACGCCACAGTGATTAAGCAACACATGCTGGCACATCAGTGTTTCAGTTCTCTTCATCCAGCAGGTAACGTCAGAAAATATTAATACAAGAGTGATTCTAAAAAATAATATGTTTTGTTTGTCTGCTCAATGATTGTGAGGAAAGTCACGAATTATGGCTGAAGGAGGTATCGGTGAATCCTTGATACGTGTATATTAGAGCTGTATATAAGAAAGTTAAGCAGACTAATTCACTGAAATTGTCAGGCCTGTAGGAAGGTTACCTACTGTTTGGCACAAGCATCTAAAGTAAGCATTTTCTAAGTGTAAATCTTTGATTTACATTGTTCTTTTACATGTGCCCAGAATGTAACCCATACAAAAATTCAGCTTGAAAAACTTCTTTGGAGTCCATGTAACTATGTTCCAATGCATTCATTGCTGGAAGAATGTACCCCCTTACCAGCATGGTGCACATCTTCTTCATCTAAACCTAATTTTTTTTAAATTGAAAAAAAAAATTTCTTTGTAGCAAAAAATACACAGCGAGGCAGTCCCACCTACAGAGAGAAAAGCAGACCCCTAGCATTATGCTTCATAGGAGACATCAGTAACAGAGTTTTAAATCTATTAGAGATTTAAATAAATGTACTACAGTTAGGCATCATCAAGCAATTCCTCCTTTTGGCTGAAACAGGGAAAGGGCTCTTTGTAAGGGAAGTGCAGGACAAACAATATCTACCTGACCAATTTCTCTGTTAGGTACCAAGGGGTAGCAGCTATTGAGTGAGCTACACATTTTGGGTCATGCTGTCAGAGCAGGCCATTTGGGCAATATATTGTCACAAAGGCTGATATGGCACTTATCTGCCTGAATTCTGTAGCTTAGTTGTAGATACCAAGACAAGTTAATTTTGTCATTTTCTTTATTAACTTATAGAATCATAGAATGGTTAGAGTTCATCATCAAGTTCCAATCCCCCTGCCATGGGCAGGGACACCTCCACTAGACCAGGTTACTCAAAGCCCCATCCAGCCTGGCCTTGAACAATTCCAGGGACGGGGCAGCCACAACTTCCCTGGGCAACCTGTTCTAGTGCCTCACCACCCCCACAGTAAAGAATTTCTTTCTGGTATCTAATCTAAATCTTCCCTCTTCCAGTTTAAAACCATTACCCCTTGTCCTGTCACTACACTTCCTGACAAAAAGTCCCTCCCCATGTCTCCTGTAGGCTCCCTTCAGATATCGGAAGGCTGCTATGAGGTCTCCCCAGTGCCTTCTCTTCTCCAGGCTGAACAACCCCAGCTCTCTCAGCCTGTCTTCATAGGAGAGGTGCTCCAGCCCTCTGATCATCTTCGTGGCCCTCCACTGGACCCATTCCAACAGGTCTATGTCCTTCCTGTGTTGAGGACTCCAAAGCTGGACACAGCACTCCAGGTGGGGTCTCATGAGCGCAGAGTAGAGGGGCAGAATCACCTCCCTCGACCTGCTGGCCACGCTTCTCTTGATGCAGCCCAGGATCCGGTTGGCTTCCTGGGCTGCCAGTGCACATTGCTGGCTCATGTTAAGCTTCTCATCCACGAGCACTCCCAAGTCCTTCTCCTCAGGGCTGCTCTCCAGCCATTCTTCACCCAATCTGTATTTGTGCCTGGGATTGACATATCCCAGGTGCAGAACCCTGCACTTGGCTTGGTTGAACTTCATGCGATTTGCACGAGCCCACCACTCAAGCCTGTCCAGATCCCTCTGGATGGCATCTCTTCCCTCCAACGTGTTGACCATGCCACCAAGTTTGGTGTCATCGGCAAACTTGCTGAGGGTGCACTCTTATCATTTAAATTCCTGTAGGCCTGACTTTCAGAGATTCATTGAAAGGAAGGCATCTGTGTCCATTTATCTTTATTATTTCTATCTTCAGTTAAAATCAGTTTTTTACCTTAAAAAGGTGAACATTTTACATCCACTTACTTTTCATGCCTTTTTTTTCATTGTGTCCTGAGAGTCTCCTTTCTGTATGCAATGGTTTTTCTAGATGTTCCCTTGCAGCGGATGCGCTGCAAGAACAGAGTATCAATGCCCGCAGTGTGTGAGACTTGTCTTAGCATGTTTGCTATTATTATTTCAGCAGGCCAGCAGCAGTTTCCAGAGGATCACAAATGAAAGCAGGAAAACGGTGATTTCTCAAAGTGTGGCTGGTATCTCTGACAAAAAGCTCAGTAAAATTTCATGCCACGGAGAAAGCGTGCTTCCCAAGGCTAAGGGCATCCTCCAGATCCGTCTCACAGCTGTCGGTGCAGTCAGTGCTGTAAGACCTCGGGGTTGGTGAATACAGTCTCCAGAGATTGCAGCACTGCTCTTGTCTCTTAAAAGTGTTGACAGGCTTGCCTTGGTGGCAAACACTCCCTCTGGGTTACTGTCTTCAAGCCATGCCCCTTACACATTCACGACCTAACTGGCAAGGCATTGCATGTTTGCCTGTAACAAGGTGTTGACACGACCCTCTGTAACCTCCCTGGGACTGACACAAAATGTTTTGATTTCTAACTCCTCTTTTGCAGCAATCAAAACAGATCAGGTATCTCATTTCACATGCAGCATTGCTCAGCTGCATCCTGTCCTGCTCCCCTTCCTCACCTAAGTCCCAGGCCATACCATATTTAACACAAACACTTCTTCCACCCGTCTCATGAAAGAACATCACACCCACAGCAGCATCTTACACATGCTTTTACTTTATTGCTTTAGCTTATGTCAAGTACTTCCATTTTATTCTCAATTCACTGCCCAGGCAGTGTTTTATTGGACCCATATATGAGCAGTATTGAATAGTGCTGCAGAGTACACCAAATGACAGCTTTAAACATCAAATATCAGCTATATACCTATGGACAGGTGGCCATTACTTAAAGAATTCCTTAAAGAAAAGGTAGGAAGATTCTTTACTGTGAAACATATACAGCCTGAAAGGGGTGTCTTTTCTCAGCTTCACCTACACCATAACAAAGCTGGGTAAAAAGAGTGAAGCCTTTTAGTAAGGTTTGTTTAACACACTATGGAATACAATACTGGTAAAAGCTCTAGTATGGATGTAGATATAAAACTACATAATTATGGCTTACCTTATGCCTTTTCCAAAATGGGAATAATCTTCACCAGCAGAAACACTTTGACTCTCCTTTAATTGGGGGCTTGGATCCATGAGAAGGTCTCTGAATGGCACCAAGCGCCAGCTGACCCACACTAACAGTTCATCTGGGTATTTTTGTTACCCCTGTTACCCCTCAAATGAAAGGCCTCCCCTCCTCCCCTCCTCCTCCTTCCCCTCCTGTTTGGAACTGGGAAATGCTGTGGTCACTCACAGGACCACTGTTTGAGTAAAGTAATCCAGCAGCCTTATAGGGAACAAAACAAGGATGGTCCTGCCAGAGCTACTCTGTCCTAAACTAACCTACACATCCAACTGTAGTGGTAAATAAAGGACAGCTGTGATGTGCCTGTGCTCTTATCCCCTAATCACCCCACTGTTTAATTGCCGTTCTCTGGCTCTGCTTTTGGACAACTCTCTGCAAGACCAATCTGCTACAAAGGGGAGCAGCCATAACCACTGTGGACCTGAGCCAAATGGTGCTGCTTAGCTCTAGGCACAGGAATCAGTCTCTTTCATTATCTTCTCTTTTCTTCAGCAGCATGGAAATGTCTAAAAGTGCTATTAGCCCTTTCTGTTTGGTACCAAGATCATCTTTTTAAAATCTATATATGCACCAATAACCAGTAAAGCATCTCCACAACTCATCTAGCCTTCCTGACTGGTGTTTATAAGGTGTTACTCTACCAACTCCTACTCAAAGAAAACATCTTCCCATGTTCAAAATGCTGGGCAGATTTCTGAAAATGGGTATAAACATTTGTGTAAGTCCTTACAACTATTTTTTCCAGCTTTTACCCTGCAGTTATACTTCTCAAGTTGCACCAGAGAAGGTTTAGATTGGATATTAGGAAAAATTTCTTCATTGAAAGGGTTATCAAGCGTTGGAACAGGCTGCCCAGGGAAGTGGTTGAATCACCATCACTGGAGTTTAAAAGACATGTAGACATGGTGCTTAGGGACATGGTTTAGTGGTGGACTTGGCAATATTAGGTTTACAGTTGGACTCAATGATCTTAAGGGCCTCTTCCAACCAAAATGGTTCTATGATTCTATGATCACGCTGCCTGCTAAAGGGTAACACCACACACAGAAACCTACCACTATTGCTGGTGTGATATGAACCCCTTTACCCTCATCCGTTTGCCTCCACGACACTTTGTGTGATGCTGACCTGCACACAGAAATCGAACTTCCCAACTGCCTCTTTCTCATCGTCAGAAACATCAAGCATGAAAATTGAAGATGCTTGTTGACAGGAGGGATAGTACTGGTCCCCGTGAGGCCCAGGAGATTCATGGTCCCTGGAGCTGCGAGGGAAGGAAGGTGGAAGAAAAGTTCTTGTCAGGACAGCTGGGGAAATGTACATCGATGATGCAGTAAAAATGTTTGGTACTGGGCTCAGGAGTGTAAATAAAAGCTGTGATTTACGTATGTTAAGAGAAGAGAAAAAAATTACAGCAATCAAGTTATATTATATACATGGTCTAAAAGACCAGTGTAGAAAACCTTGCAGTTGCCATGGCTCAGACAAGTTTGCAAACATTGCTAATCCTCTTACTTCTGAGAAAGTTACATGACCATCAACAAGATAGGGAAGAAATTTAGTGCGTACACACATGCATGACATATTTCTAAACACTGGTGATAAAACTGGTGCTAAGTGGTGATAACTTGAGATTACCATTATACAGCAGAGCAGTGCTGGTTTTTCTCCCATGCCTCGCTTTGCAAAGTTTACCTACAGATTCTCTCACACAAGAGAGAATTTGTTCTTAAGCCCCAAATCTTAACAATACTTTGGTTGCTAGCACACTGTCTGCCATACCTATTAATACTATTTAATCGCTTCTTTAAAATCCCCTATCTATAGCCATGTTGACTTTTACCTTGAGTGAAAGAACCCTTGGTGCTCTGGGGGAAGAAGGGAAAGTGAAGACGTCATCAATGTGAATGGGAAGCTTTGGAAAGGGATTAAAGACACTACAATAATACAAGTTGTTGTGGTGGTTACCAGAAGCTTCCGACAGAAGTTTGTCTCCAGAGCTCAAGACCCTAATGATGCTACAGAAAGGATCTCATTAAATATCCACGTTCAGAAGATTGCTTTAAAAAATGTTCAGATGGATGAGGCACAACTTTCTTTAAATGACTGTTGAAAATTTTTGGAGATTAGCCTTTCTTGCTGATAGATATATATTAAACCTCAAGCTATTATTACAGTGATTTTATCTCAGTGTGTGTGTCATCCAAATGGTATTTTATAGGATAGGTTGGGAATTTTCCAACAGAAAGTATTTTTGGTCAGAAAATGCAGCTTTATCAAAACCACAGCTTTTTTATGGAAATGTACATACCAGCTTTGATACAGATGGAATTTTCATATCAAAAAATCAAAGAGCTAGAGAAGCCCAAGTCATAATAGCCTTCTGGCTTGGCTCACTTATCTGGCTGTGGGAAATGAAGATTGAGATTTCTGGATGTGCGTGACTGCCTGAAGACTTGAAGATCTGTTTTCTACCTGCAAGGAAAGTACTACTTTCACCCAACTGTGCTGGGATGAGTTGATTTTCATCTATAACCAAAGAAAAGAGAAAATAAGGCTTGCTCTGCAGCTCCAGTGGTCATAACTTGGACCAACAGTGCCATTGCGAAAGAGATGCAAACGATGGGAGAACCAACACACAAGAAAAGAAATAAAAGTTTGTGTCTCTGATGGGAAAGCAGCAGAGCAGATTCAAACACTGATCTGCCTTTTCCCATTTGATAGCTGGTTGCATCTTGTCACTGCAACCAGCCACAGGATGGATGGAAAAATCTTGTCAACAGACACCCTCAGAAGTGGGTGTCCGCTTCTGAGGGATATTCCAAAGATATAAAGGACTACAAATGGAGAAAGGACCCAACAAGGAAAAGGTATTTCATTTTCCAAAGAATCATAGAATCATAGAATGGTTAGAGTTGGGAGGGACCTTAAAGATCATTGAGTTCCAAACCCCTGCCATGGGCAGGGACAAAGGATTGACTGACTGTGGAAGCACAGACACATTCTAGAGAAGCACCATGTGAACTGTAAGAATATGAAGATTTTGCCCTCACATATTTTATCTCTTGACAGGAGTGCAGACATTTCAGATTTTCTCCAGGTATTCAAAGCTGCTAAGTAAGCATGCCATTGCAATGAAAGAACATTCTGTAACAAGATAATAAATGTGACTTGCTTAACAACGGTGTTATCTCTTATAACCAGGCACAAGAGTAGATAACATAATCTAAGTATCAATGTGCCTTATGCAAAGGGTACAACAAGCTGTAAGTCACACTCTTTGAATTATCATATATCCATTTGCAATGTAACCACCCTCCTTGAAAAATAAATATAGCCAGACAGAAGTTACGTACAAAACTTGTCAAGAAAAGTTTATTACAAAAAAATGAAACGTCATACCTCTTGGAAAAGAGGTATCCATGCTTTCCTTCAGTGCTGCAAAAATATCTTTCATAATTGTACTGCCATAAATGAACATTTGCTAATTTTATGTTTCATTCTCTATTACCAACTATCAGGACAGATGTGATTTTATCATAGAATCATAGAATTGCCCAGGCCAGAAGGGACCTCCAAAAGTCATCCAGTCCGACCTCCCCGCAGTCAGCAGGGACACCCCCAACTAGACCAGGTTGCCCAGGGCCTCGTCGAGCCTCTCCTTGAATATCTCCAGGGAAGGGGCCTCAACCCCCTCCCTGGGCAACCTGTTCCAGTGCTCCACCACCCTCACAGTGAAGAACCCTCTCCTAATCTCCAATCTAAATCTGCTCCCCTCCAGCTTGAAGCCATTGCCCCTCATCCTGTCACTGCAGGCCTTTCTAAACAGGCTCTCCCCAGCCTTCCTGTAGGCTCCCTTCAGGTACTGGAAGGCTGCTATTAGGTCTCCCCGGAGCCTCCTCTTCTCCAGGCTGAACAACCCCAGCTCCCTCAGCCTGTCCTTGTAGCAGAGGTGCTCAATCCCCCTGATCATCCTTGTGGCCCTCCTCTGGACCCGCTCCATCAGGTCCATGTCCTTCTTATATTGAGGGCTCCAGACCTGCACACAATACTCCAGGTGAGGTCTCACCAGAGCAGAGTAAAATGGAAGAATCACCTCTCTGGACCTGCTGGCAACACATCTTTTGATGCAGCCCAGGATGCGATTTTTGTGCATTGTATTGCAGGAGCACCTGACCTTCACATTAATGTCTTCATACTGATACTAGCTGAAAATCCTTCCCTACTGCAATACTTAAAATTCTTTTGTCTGCTTGGTTTCTGTCTGATTAAGGCAGAAGGTCCAGGGTTTATTCTGAAGCAAAGCAAGAACACTTTTCAAATATTTCCTATTTACCTTTCATTTTCATACACAAGAAAGTTGTTCTCAGGCATACTTTACTTTTTGGACCAGATATAGTCATAGATAAAGCTGTTTTGATCATAGATAAAACTTTTTTTATTTTTTTTTTCCTGGTTGTATTTTATATTAAAAATCCAATTACAAATGGCTTTAAGTAGATTAAAATAATTAGAGTAAATTGCTTACCATAGGTCCTGATAGGTTGCTTTGAAAACATTGTTTGCTGCCTTCTAAAATACAATATACTGATTTTCTGTAGCCATATAATGTTTATAATATTCATTAATCATTACCTAACTTCTTATAAATGTCTTTTTATTTATTCTTCATACTAAACCTCTTAGACTCAGTGTAAAGGATAACATTTATCTATTCTTTATCATTCCCTTTCATCAAACAGACATCAATCATTTCATTATTTTTTAACTGGTGCCTCTTCTTTCTGAATTCTGTCTGAATAAAATGCACCCTTCTGCCTAGGTAAAACACAGATTATGGATTCTTTAATTTTAACTTGTATACTATTTAAAGGAAGGCGTTAAATGATACATAAATCTTGTCCTGAGCCTTGGCCCAGGAATGTACACCACCCCAGGGGGGATGAAGATCACTAATGTAAACTCACCAACTAATTGCAGTAAGAGCAGCAGGAGACCGTATTAGGTGAAACGAGTTGGTTTTTAGCTACTGAAGCTGGAGTGCAGGGAGCTGGTGGTATTTCTCAAATTCACATGTGCTTTGCCTTATCTTCTATCTGTAAGGTGCAGGCTGCCTTTTAGGTGATCAGTCAGTTAAAATCAGGATTTCATCTCCGGTGTCATTTGCTAGATGGGATGAACTGGAACTGAACCTCGAGCCCAGCTCACCCAATGGTCCTGCACAGGTGGTCCCCAATGTCCTGCTCACTACAGTGGCATGGGAGATGGTTCTTCTCCAGCAGAGAGAAACACTGAGGAGTGGATGCATCTACCAGAGGGATGTGTCCAGCAGCAGCTTCCTCTGACACACTTTTGGTCCTCTACTGGATGATGATTGCAACAGTAGTCTAAGCAAACATGAACTGTTTTATTTAGTGGAATGTGGGTAATACATTCATTTCTATTAACCACTGCTGATTAAAGTCCTTACTTTCAAAGAAAAATAAGATTTCCTCAGCTTAGAGGGCATCTGAATGCTATATATGCTTCTCTGTGCTCTATATTCTGGAAGAGCTCCAAAGCAATATTTCACTAAATGGGAAGAGTTGGGCTTATATATGATCTCATTTGCATGCAGAGTGTGCCCTGCCTTGTAAGAATATATTTGACTTGCTTCTTTCCTTTGCTAATACATTTTACTTGCATGATTTTAGAAATGATGGCTCAAAAAAAGGTTGTTTTTTTTGTACTGCAGTCTTCAATGTGGACATCCTGAGAAATATATTCCTGAAATTTCTCTTTTCATCCTTCAAAATTTGTTGGGTTTTTTTAATGTCAGCATATCTAGAAGAGTCATGTAACGACCACTGAATGGCACAGTCGGGAAAACTATATTCTCCACATGCAATAAAAGTTACTGTGTTTTATTTCCTATTTTCTGTGGAGGAAATGACTTTTAAAAGCCTCCTATGATTTTGCAAGAAATAAAAAAGTTAAGATAAATTAGTTCCTGCAAATTGTACATTTCTACTGCATTCATTTTAATGTATGCAAGTGTGCAAGTTTCAAAAGAAGTGAAAGAGGGTTTTTTAATTGTAGTGTTCTCCTTTAGTTAGATTTAATCAGCTATTTTATAGCATAGTAAATGTGTACATATGGGTGTTCAATAAAATTCTTATTACTGTCCTCTCTCTTAAAGGCATGTATAAACAGAGAAACACATATTGCATTTCACCAAATCTATTGTACTATTTTTCATGTAGGGGCAGATTTTAGTTCAGTTATGATAAAGAGCTCGTGTTTACTTCCACATAACTATGTGGAAAATTCTGATACAGTTGTAAGAATTTAGAGGAATTCTTAAACTTTTTGTTTGGTTAACTGTACAGCCCATACTATTGATAACAACAATAAAAAAATCTTGTGTGCTGGAAAAAACCCAAAAAAGATAATATATTGATTAACTAGCCCCAGATATGTTGAAAAATATTTGAATTATTTGATGAAATATTCTGGTACTTTCTAGAAATGTGCCTTGTAATCCATGACTATTGCTATTTGTTCAAAATTCTGCTAAAATATATTTTAGAAGATATTTTACCTGCACTGTTGACTAGTATCCTGCCTCCAATAATCATTTGGTCTGTATGAAAAGGAAAAAATTGTTTAGCCTGGATGCATGGTAACTCCTCAAAGTCTAGACTCTGTGTAGTATGTATTGCCTTTACAAGAATCTATAAAGATTTTCTCTTACATTTCATGAACTGTAGAGATAAAGTCATCCTGTAATAAAAAATAGGTATTATATGCCTTGAAAAGAGATGTTTGAAAACCTTGTAAAAGAAAGCCCTCCCCCTCCCATACATTCATTCATTATACTTGTAAGGGGTAGATTTTCAAGGTATTGCTCTCCATCTGTATTTGAAGAATTAATCAACAGCTTTAGATGGATTCCATTTTCTTTGAATCATCAAGGAGAAAGTGTTTAAGGCCAGCTGTCAAATTCATTTTTCTTTCACTCAGGCTAGATAAAAAGAGCTTGTGATTTTCTTGCTGGCCTTGCACAAAAGTGAATCTGCATATGAAAACATCAAGGTTTTGGAACAGTTAGACTGTTTTCTGCATCGTATGAAATGCAAGTGGCATTTGGAGACTTGCTAAATTTTTATCTTGCCAGTCTGTTGTTGTATGAGTTCTCCTGAAGCTATTTAAGGTCAAGCCCCAGAAGAAAATATCTCAGTATTCACATGTGTCTATCTTTTACAGCACTACTGATGCAGTAGAAAAAGCAATATAAGTCATACAATTTATTTTCAATCTGGCATACTATTATTTTTCTTATTTATAAGAAAATGGGGCCACAACGTGGCATCGATGTGCAATCATTTTCATGTTTTCCACATCTCCTTGTCACTTTCTGCCCAGTACAGAGGTGCTGACACTGTTCCTGTTCTCCCTTCGACAACCCAGGTCTCTGGCTGTTGTTTCCCAGCCCCATGTCTCATCTCTCACTATCACTTCATGTTATTTAGATTGGATATTAGGAAAAATTTCTTCACTGAAAGGGTTATCAAGCACTGGAATAGGTTGCCCAGGGAAGTGATTGAGTCACCATCACTGGAGATCTTTAAAAAATGTGTAGATGTGGTTCTGGACTTGGCAGTCCTAGGTTAACAGTTGGACTTGATAATTCTAAAGGTCTTTTCCAACTTAAATGATTCTATGATCAAGTGCCAAGTCAGAGAAAGGTTGAGGTAGAGCTGGGAAGGCTCTTGAAGGCTTGTGTACACCCTGAAGTCCACCTCTTACCAAAAGGCAGGATTACCTTTTCTACAAGCTCAAGCCTAACATCAGTTTGTCTAACCTATTTCTAAAAACATCCAATAACAGAGACACCACAACCTCTCAGCCAACTTTACCTACTGGTGGTCACTATCCTTATCATCGGGACATGCATCAAGAGCTATTGCATTGAACTCCTTTGATTCAGCTTAATTTCATTAATTTTGTATTATCCTTTCAGCTTTGTCCTCTCTTGATTTTTAAAAAAATTAATAATTCTTGAATATTTTTTTTAATTACAAAGTCTGCATTATACCATCTAAGTCCTCTTAAGTGCCAAGTGGAGCTGGACAACTATTTTAACTGACCTATATTTAAGACTCCTATTTATATGTCTCCATATGATGTTTGCCTTTTTTTTGCAAGATGCTGATTCGTGCTCTTCTTATCATCCCCTGTGATTCTCAGATCGTTTTCTGCAGAGCTGCTGCCAAATCAGTCATCTCCTTTCCTGCATTAGTTCCCAGTCAGATGTTCCTGCCTCTGTTGAACTGAATTGGCAGAGATGGGAAAGGTCAGACAGTTTTCACACATTTGTCAGGATCACTCTGAAGCCTGAGCCAGTTCACTGGTAGCTTTGCAGTCCCTCCAAGCTTGATCTGCAAAATTAAAAATGTGGTCTCCGCTCAATTATCCCATTGATTAGAGTGTCATTTGCCGGGCAGACCTTCTGCAGAACAGCAGTCAATATCTTCTCCTCCTTTGGCAGGGAACAACTGATAATGACTTGGTGAATAAATTTTTCCAAACACTTTGCACTCACTTCACAGACGTTTCATCTAGACCATGTTTCCCTTCTTTGCTGGAAGGAAGGTAAGGCTAAGTCAAATATTCACTGAGCACAAGATGCGTGATAGTCACTGCTTCTCCTCTGGCTATCAGGGTTGTTGCACTACCTCCAAATATGACTTAGTTTCTTTTTTTTCCTCCGGTTTTGAACAGCCAGCAGATCACTGGGCTGAGAAAGACAAACGAAGGTAAAGAGGGGAAATCTTTGTTTTGATCACTATATTGCCTCCAACATCTAAGTTAAGAATAATTTGTTTAAGAATCCTGTGGAAAGACTATGCTAACTATCTGCTATCCTTATTCAAAGGTAAGCAATCATTCCAGCTTGCTTACCATGGGGAAACTGGGGGAAACACTGTGCATAACCTGCTGGGGTCTGACACTCACCAGCAGGCTAATAGAATAACTAATAACCTGAATACCTGTACCAAACTACAGGTGATAGCTGCTGCCAGTGATAATAACAGTGGTTATGAGGTGGTTGGATCACAGTCTAACAGCACAGAGAACAGCAATGAAGCAGAGGGAATCTTGCGAAGAAAAGGTTTTTTTGCCACTGAAAGCTGAATCTAGACAAGTTCACCTAATAAATAATGGAATTTTTATCCATTGAAAACTTTTCTGTGCTGGGTTCTCCATCACTGGCAATAGTGAAATCTAGACTAGTTTATTTTTCTACTAGTTGAACTGGAGCTCAGAAGTCCTGTGGTTCCTGTTACTCAAAAAAAATTACCAGGACCATCTCTTTGGCCCTACCACCTATATGGCTCTTGTCCTGACTTTAATTCTGCTCATGCACAAACAGATCAAATATCATCCCCATCTCTCAGTGTGAGTATTAATTGCTGTAGAGCTTTTCTCTAACATTTAAGAGACTATGAGCATCTTTATAAGGGGGATCCTGGCATCCCTGTTGAGCCATTACCCCTCTTGAATTCTGTCATTCCAGTAGTGGCAGGACAGAATTAGTCCCCTAATTCTTAGGGGGAAAGGAGGTATGGAACTGAACAGCTGTACAGGTACTACCACATCACAAGACCTGGAGACTATGCATCATGGCTGTTGATGCCAATGGGGACTGTGGGCCCCTGGGCAGCCAAATGCCCCTGGAAGCCTGTGGCTGTGGCACTGTGAAAGCAGTACTAAGCTGGATGTACTGAGCTCTGCATTTTGCATGGGAAGAAAGGCTTGGGGGAGATCATAATAGACCTGCAGACATTTGTTTTCAAAGGAGGATATAGACAAGGAAGAATCAGAGCAACCTCTGAGGTGAGTAGCATGTAGTAACCCCAGACATGGACCTGTTAGAGCAAGTCCAGAGGAGGGACAGGGAAATGGTCAGAGGGCTGGAACACCTCTCCTTTGAGAAAAACTGTGAGAGTTTGGGTTGTTCAGCTTGGAATAGAGAAGGCACTGACAGGATCTTACCGCAGATTTTCAATATAAGACTTATAAGAAAGATAAAAACATATTACAAGGGACTACAGTGACAGGACAAGGGCTGATGGTTTTAAACTGGAAGAAGGTAGATTTATGTTGGATATAAGGAAGAAATTTTTCACTCTGAGGGTGCTGAGACACTGGAACAGGTTGCCCAGTGAAACTGTAGATGCCCCATTCCTGAAAGTGTTAAGGTCAGGTTTGACAGGGCTTTGAGCAACCTGATCTAGTGGAAACTGTTCCTGCCCACGGCAGGAGTGTTGGATGTGATGATGATTCTGTGTAAGTCACAGTGGGGCTCTGGGGAGCCGATACCTGATAATAGCACATCTCATTTTGCCTTTTCTTACTGTTGTAACATTTTGAACACGCCACTTCAAACTTTTACTATGCACCATCACTCCAAATGAAGCCAAAATACATCGGAAGTGTGTAAATAAAAAGAGAACATCTGACAAATGTCCGGGGCCCATAAATAGAGTATTTCAGATATCTTATGAATGCTTTATTAATAGTAACATTGGCAAGGGGTATGGTTAAAGGAAGATAATCCCAGAGGCCAGTGTCTAAGAAGCTTTTTAACGAAAAATACTGAGCAATTTCTGCATAGCTTTTTATTTAATTTTCAGGAGAAAGGATGAGACCAATGCTGAGATACCTTACTTTGTTGAAACCGTTCCACTTTGATGAAACAGATTTCCATTTGGCAAAGCAGTAACTACAAAGTTGGTGCTCCACCTTCCACATACAATCTAGCTGTCACCTCAGTCTGTGACGTAGGAGATAAAATACATACTTGAAGGATATGTGAGTTCCAAATTTTGCTTCAACAGCTGTGGGTGCCTGTTATATCCTATGGGACACCTCTTACAAGATGAGAGCAGCCCACCTGGAATATGTAATAGCATTGTGTTGGAGCTGTTCTTCTGGGAAGGGAAGAGGGAGATGGTTTTAAATGTGGAAGGGCTTTGAAGGTGGGGTGTTTTTTTTCATTAGACTCAGCCACTGGAGCTTTACAAAGGCTCCCATCTCCGTCACTGCTGTGAATTGATGGCCTCATTGCTTAGATGTTGTTACACTTGACCCATTTTGTTCAGTGACAATAGAATAAAAAGGTGGTGTTGGGGTTCTGATTGACATAAACTAGTGATTCTTCTTCACCTTTTTGGCTCTGAACCAGCAAACTGGATGATTTATGCAGTTCTGCCATTGCACCTCTCAAGGCTGAACACAGCTGAGAATTGCTAGAGAGGTTTATGCTGAAAGACAGCTTTTCACCCCCAATGCCACAAAGCAGACCCCATGTCAAGAAGCTCTAACAGTCAGGGATCTTTATATTCTTTGTATTAAATGACCGAGACCCAAGTCCTCATTTACTCCAACAGAATCATACAAAAATGTTAATTGGATGAATCACATACAGAAAACTGGCTTTTGCCACTTTCTGACTACCTCAGATTTTCCTCACTCTTCTTATTTCCACTCACCCCCCTTCATTTTTGCAGCTTTAAGCTGTACACGTGGGACAGGATGCATTTAAAGCTGAGCAAGTGTTTGAGCTGCACAGAGCAGACCTCAGGAAGAGGTCTATCTTCCATCTTCTCCAAGGAAGAACATAGCTAACTGCTGTCCTCCAGCCCATGAGGTATTCTCCCTCCCCACCAACCAAAGCTCAAGTTGAGGTGGGAGACACAACTCCCATCCCCTCCCTTCCTTACCTGCTTGTGTAAAAGGCAAGTGTGTGAAAACTGTGCTGACCAGAACCTGAAACACAGACGGGTCTTTTATTAGTGTGCTTCTGAAGAAGGAAGCTGCACTCCGTGGCTAAGATGAATTAGAAAGTCACAGTGCGGGTCCTCAGCAACTTGGCAAATTGTAGTAAGGGACAGGAAATAGATCGGCCTGTGTTGTATAACCATCTTTCTGTAATATCAAAGATATCCATTTTATCTGGCAATGGCCATGACATTTTTCTTATCCTTTCAAAATATTGAGTGAATTCACAAATGACTTTGAATAATCCATTTGTATTCATTTTCTTTTTCTAAAATAAACTTGTCCAGGAAAAATAATGAATACCACATTCATTACAATGGAAGCCTTTTGCAAGATGTACTCTGCCTAATACATTTCTTTACACCCGAAGAGTATGATAAGATAAATCCCATTTTCAAACAACTGAATGGTATTACAGTCCCATTAATTTCAATAGCTAAGCCACTGCAAGCAGCATTTCCTGTAAACTCTTTTAGTTTTGTTTGGTTGTACAGTGGGGAAACTTACTGGAGATTAAAATGGCATCTGTGCATTTTTTAAGAGTTTTTCATTATGTTTTGCAGTTTTGCTTTTTTTCCTTAATGCATCAAAGCATAAAAACCACCACGGCTGCGACAAATAATAGCAAAGAAGTAGTGTTTGCAGACAACTTTGATTCCAGTCTAACTAATGCATTTGCCAGCATTTTGGCAAACTTTGGCCATCTGTTGTAGAGCTGTGGGAACCATAAATTCCCATCCATGTGGAATAAAATGTACTAAATATAGTCACTATTGGCATGAAGCAAGTGATTAAAAAAATATTTTGAGAAACAGCAAAAAGATAGCACTAAAAAAGTCTCATATTTGCAACTTTAACTATATCCTAACCCAGAGAGAATATGAATTTTCCTCTGGTGTAAAATGAGCATGAGTTTCACTATTATAAGCCTGAACTGGGAACAGTGTGAAGCCTATGGCTTCTAGTGTCCTTGAGGAGGTGTAACATCATACTTCACATCTGCATTCCTACTGGAAGTAGGAAAATACATAAGGGAGCTCTGTAGTCTTCCAGTAGTAATGGAGAATGGGTATAAGCTTCTACATCTTTTGTTGCAGCTGTTTGACTTACAGCCCCACTTGAGAAAAGGGCTATTCCCAGCTCTGCTCCATTACACGGAATTACTAGAAAGAATAACTTTGTAGAGTTTTACTCAACTTACTCCGGACTCAATTAAAATTATACTTGGCATTAAAACATTGGTTTTCTATTTCCCAAAGCAATGTGAGAAAATCATTACAAAGTTGTGTTTTGGCAATCTAAAACAAAATGGTTTGAGAAGTGGTGGAAGGGTTTTCATTACTTTTCTCACACACCATTCTACTTTCTGTTTCTTCCTCAACAGTCAAAAAAAACAGATTTCTGGCACTAACACAAAACTACCCTGATGGTCCTAAAGGTATTTAGATAGCAAACTTCTCAATGTATTGTACAGTATCTTCTTGGCTACACTCAGCATCAAATACCTGCCAGGTACGGAAGCAGAACTAATACTATTGGTATTATATCTGAGAGATACAACAATTTCAAATCCAAGAGCATTTTTAATCATCTGATGTTTCTGTAGTCTTGCCTCCCTGATCTTGTGAAGGTGATGCAAATAAAGCAGATCCTTCCAACTAGTGCAGACACACGTAGAAAGAATCTGTGGGACATGGCACAGCCTCACAGCAGGAGAACCCCTTCCTATCTGAGATCAGGGAGACATTTCTTTTCAGTCTGATTTTATTTTGCTGGAAATTCATGTGATCAACAAGCCTCGCTGAAAAAAAAAATCCCTAAACATGGCAAAACAAAGAGTTTATTGCCATGTGTAAGCCACAAATAAGAAAAAGTTCCACCTGCAGCTGAGAGGTGGTCGAGAGGAATGTTTTTGGACTGACTTGCTCTATGTTTTGCACCTTAAGAAGTTTATCCTGTGAAAGTTAGTGCAGCCTGACTGGACATGAGTTTGTAAGAGAAATCAAGGAATGTGATGAGGATCACTGGGTAAGTAGAAAAATGAGTTCTGAACATGACTCTTCTTTTTTTCCTACACACCTCAAATACCTTCTGTGCAACACAATACATTGTAAGTATCTTTTTATATGCCCTTTAGATTATAATAGAAGTGTATAATTATCTATAACTTGGAGTATAGAGTAGCATCGTACAATATTTCTCTTGGAACAGACCTCTGAACCCACTGCTTAAAGCTTCAAAGTTGGAGCAGGTTGCACAGTGCCTTGCCCAGCTGAGTTTTGAATGGTTCCAGGGAGTCAGATTCCACTTGCTTTCTAAGCAACCTGTTTTCCTGTTCAAACAGTAAAAAAATACCTGCATATATAAAAGCAACATTTTTTTTCTCAAAGATTTGCACAGTATCTATCACAGTAAAGTTCTAGGGTATGGATGCTACTGTATTACAAGTAGTCAAGAAATAGTAGAAGTACTATTGTAAAATGCATTCAATTGCATTAATTATTTAGATACTATTGTATTGCCTCATATCTACTATGGAGAAACTCAAGATTTAATCAGCAGCAATGACAAATTCTGCCCTGTCTGTCTAAGAACTATGTCTGTTGTGGTGTTATATCCGCTGCTCTCTGTTCCCAGAGTCCATTTGCACAGCACTGAAAGATCTATTTCTGTCATACCGGCTAATAAGTTTACCACCCAGTGAGACAGGCCATACTTTAAGGCTGTAACTTTCAAAGTGAGTTGTTCTGGGGAAGTCACAAACCGCTTTCCTCAATTGGCACTTCTTAAAATCCGAAGGTTGAACACGATGACTCTGCAACCAGGATTATCACACTATCAAAAACTGCTCATTCCTGGAAACCTCTACGAATAGCTTGACTCATCTCTGAAAAGCCGTCCTGAACAATATCTCTGGAGAACAAGGTCTTATTTTTACAGCCACTTAATGTTTCACTGAGGGATGCTGAGCACCTCCAGCTGATTGTGAACCAATGGAAAATGAGAGTACTCAGTATATGACCACCAGTCTCCCAAACGGTATTTTGCTTGGAATGGTCCAAGGTCCTTAGTTTCTAAAAGAAGTGTCCCTGTGTGTTTGCTGCAAGCAAAGTCTCTACAATCCTAATTTCCAATTTAAATTAATGGAATAGTAACACCATTTACTTTAATGGATCCCATAATATGCGGTATCATTTCTTACATAAGTTGCTTCCCGCAGCTAATCTGCTACTGCACAAAATGATACCAACCCCCTCTATTTATTTTAATGGTATTTAATGAATGATATTTAGTTGTCCTCTGTATTTCTTGGAAAATCCACCACTCTACCAGCAAAAGGACTGCCTTTATTGATATGCATCTTACATACTAAAAAAGGAGGGTGATTTTAAAGAATTTATGGGAGTTTTGCTGTCTATGTGGCGTTTTTTGGTTAGTGCTCCTGCTGCCCTGTGTGATGATCAGGAAGTTGCTAGTCACAAGAGAATATATTGTTCACTTGTCACTCATTTGTTCTAAGGGGCCAAGAAGACAGGCAATGCTGGTAATTTATACGCCAAATAAGACAGAGATCTTCCATTCTCAGGACAGACAAGGAAAGCCTCTAGTCAGTAGTGGTTGCTTTATTAAAACAACTGGAACTTGACTGTTTCTCATCTGAAAGACATGAAGCAAGGTCAGTGATCATAAATAAAACATAAGACCACCAAGAAGCAGCCATTTCTGGAGTGTTTTCCTTAGTCAGAGAACACATTGCATCAGCCTCCACATGGAGAAAGAGGTAGGAAATAGTGAAAAGAACCAAATTTATATGGTAAGTTCCACAAGACTTTGAATGGCATCTTGAAATGCATTATTGAACACTTAAATCATTGTCATACCTGCAGGGTCCAGTCAAACAAAGGCCCATTTCTGTCGGGTTTTACCAGTCAAGAAATCAGTATTCTGCTTGTGAATAATCCATAATTCTGCTTGTACATAATCCAGAGCCATTTGGCTTCAGGCTGTTTGGCATGAAAGTGCTCTGTTTCATATTAGTGATCTGCTCCCCCTTGAGTTGGAGGCAGTAAACAGATGCCCGAGGACTTCATGAGAAAATGACTGGAGCCAAGAAACATATTCAATGAGGCTTATTCAATCTCTGATTTATTGATCTGGCACATTGGAAGATGCAGGGATCCTACTGTGACCAGTGAAAGTAACATGCATTGTAACTTCATAATCTCCCTCCAAAGTGTGTATTTACTATGCAGTTAAATTAGCTATGAACACACACATGGCACAGGCTGCCTTTCTTCTGAATATGACCTTCCTAGGGCATTCTTTATTAAACAGTTATTGTACAAACAGAAAGTGTGACAGACAACACACCCTACTGTAGTCTACTCAAAGGTAGTGTTCACAGAGTTACAACATTATTAAGTTGGTTCTAATTTTCTCCCGCATTCAATCTTTGGCTCCCAGTCATTCCTTCCAGCTATAGAACTGTTCACTAAGAAAAAAAAAGAAAATAAAAGAAAGTTCTTTCTACCTTTTTACCTTCTTCTCATAGCAGATTCAAATAAATCCGAGGCAGAGACTAAAAAAGGTCTGAAAAATATCAGCTCTATAAGTCATTATCTCAGAGATTTGCAAATACGCAAGCCAGGATACTTACTGCCCCAGGGAGCTCAGCTGCAGAAGAAGAGAGCAGGCCAGGTACTTCACTCTCACAGCAGCCTGTCTTATTTATACACCAAAGATATGCTGTGGAGTTTTAAGACATAACTTTGGGGCATCCACATGTTCCTAGGGATTAAGGAAACTGGATGAAGTAATAAATTCTCTGCTCATTTAACTCCATCCAGACCAACAGAATTAAGCCAGCAGAAGTTGCTGCCTGTAGTTTTTAAGGTCAGGGAGATCCCAACGCGCTGGTTGCTTACACAACACACACCAGAGAGTTTCCTGCTGAAGAAGAAATTTTTCTTTATGCTTAACAAGCTATGATTGTCAGCTCAAGTATCCCTGCGCAGAAGGACATGCAGTCTTGATTATAATTCCCCTGTGGTTTTGAATTTGCCATTTTCCTAAGTGAATTATTCTACTGATTAATAGGAGTGGTTGTTAAAATGTTTCATTTTACTGCCAATCTTAATTTTAACAAAGATTTAGTAACTGCAGACTCACCATTTCAGAAATGGGACTGGAAGGGACCTGAAGTGCCAATTATTTACTGGTCACACTGCTTAAACCCAGAGTTAAAATAACAAGCAGTTATAGCAAAAGCTTACATACAAAGACTTAATAGCTGGAAAATGTAACAACTTATACTTACAGAAGGGAAATCATAGCACTCACCAGTTTATTATATACAGTTCTTGTGTGGACTCTGCGGAAAGTGAATTTACCTCATTGGGAACAAGGAGTTCATAAAAACTATGTGATGGAAAAAAGTGGGTTTGTTGCAGATAGATCATAAAATACTGCTTGCTGTCATAAAGTGTAGTGATTACAGGTCTTGACACAGGATTATTGCTTATTACATTAAAATGATCGTATTTACCTGTTAGAGAAAGTATGTGTTATTACCATAAAAATGGGATGTTATTATATCTAACCATCAGTATTATTTCAACACTTACAACTCGGAAGTTCTTTATACAAGACATGTTTTCAATAAAATTTCTGACATTTTCATATTTCTCAAATTCTGTGTAAGACATGTTCAATATCCTGGCAACAACTTGTACGATTTCCTCCTGCTTCTGTAGAAGTATCGTTTTAAATGGGTTTTCTAATTAGGTCAAGCATGTTAAAAAAAATCTGGAAAGGCTGAAATCCTGCCTAAATGAGGACAGCTCCTCTTTGATGTGGTAATTAAGTTTTGGTAGAACTATTGCAATAATTCAGAAGCCTGAAGAGCAGAGACAGAAAATATTTAAACGGTCAAATGTTTTATTAACGTACTGAGTAGAGAGAAAGAAGAGGGATACAATATAGTGGCAGAAAGAAGAAAGGGGGAAGGTGAAAGACAAGAAAGAGAGAGAGGACAAAATAATGTGAAAGAAAATAGAAAGAAAACATTATAAAGGAGGGAAAGACAAGGAGAAATAACAAAAGTGTGAGGAAAGGAAGAAAGGAGAGATGAGCAGGTGAGATCTGGATGACAAAATGGCAAGGAAAATGAGATGGAAGCATATGGCAGGAGAAAAAATGTGAAAAATGAAGTTTATTTAAAAACTGTGTGTGTCAGCCACAGCAGCATTTGGCAGGTGAGGAAATTCAAAGAAACGGTAGCTCAGGTGATAATTATCTACTAAAGCAAGGCTCAGTATATTCTGTAGGAAAATTAGTGAACTGTCCAGATAACCATCTCCATATCCTCACATCTTGACTGCAGAAACTTTTACCATCCTTTACAGTAATACAGCATCTACTTGAGGTAAGCATCGTTTCTTGTCATCTCTCCACTGAATAGCCAGTAATACGGGAACACAGTGGATTTTTGCCATTCACATAATGTTTTGCAATATGTTTTGCTGTTGCCAAAATCAGAACTCTGATCCAGTAGTTCCTAGGCTTCCAGATCATGTTCACGGTCTGAAACAATCACTTGGAATCATCACAGGACAATAAGAAGATTGCTAGCAGGCAATCTCATCAGCAAAACCATCTAATATATACCATTTAAATATTTCTTTCCATGGCACCAGCTACGGTAATTATCTAAGAATGATGCTGTGTGAAAAACACAGCAAATTAGCAGTATCAAAAGCTTAAAAAGATTGCCAGGCAACCATCGTTTTGCACCATTCAGAGACTGGTTTGTGCAAAGGCACTTTATTCTGACTTGGATGATTACAGCCTTTCTCCATCACCCATACACATTAGGAACTGGAAGTGGTGTTACCACCTGCCTGCTCCATTAGTAGCAAGACAATTCCTGCTTTTCATTCTCTGTTTTGCATACTCTGTGCTTGTGCCCAAGAGTGGGAGAAGAGAAAATTCAGTAGTGAAGCCCGATTGCTACTGCTTTATGATTTGTGCTGGAAAAAAATGTTATACAGAAAGCAGAAAAATGATCAGTTTTGCTGGGACAACGATATTAGAGAGCTAAACATTTGAAACTAGGCTGTGTGTACATCCTTCTTCCATCTCCTGATTAGCTATTCTGAAAGATGACAGAGATGAGAAAAATAGAGCATCTTTCCATCCCAGAAATGACAGCATTAGTTGAAATAGCTTCCTGTTATCACTTTTGTTACCATTTTTGTGATGCTTTTGGATTTCACTCAGTCTCATCGTGTTGAGAACCCTTAAAATCTGGCCTGCAATTTCTAACAAACTTGGACTTCATACGGTCCAACCATGGCTTACTAAGGTAAAACGTGACTTTTGGTTTATGTCTGCTGAATCTACTGGGAAAAACAACAGTGGTCAGCATGGACAAGAAGACAAACCACAACTGGACAGTATAAAGAACTACTCTCTTGGAAGCATGAGAGTAATCAATTCTATCTAAAAGAGCTGGTGAGCAATCATCAAGACTGGCAAAACATTTCATGGCCCTCAGGGAACTTTGACATCCAGGGCAGGTAGTGAGTAAATTTAAGACTCCAATTCTGGTCTGGGTTCTGGATCAAAACCCAGTACTTTGATGTCTGAGGAGAAATCAGAAAATCACTTGACATGAAAGTGACTTTTAGAATAGTTACTTCTCCAGGTACTTCTCTCATGGGGCAGAATAAAATCACGAATTTTTTAGGCAGGTCATTTACATGTCCTACAGATGAGAAGGGAAAGTAATTTGGTTTCAGGATGCAGTTAGGCTAACGCTAGTGAAATGTGCTGTGAATGTGCACAATAGCAATGAAATGTGTGATTCTTATGGGATTACAACCCAAAACCACAGAAATCTCACAGATCACTACCACGTGCTTTCAGGCCTTCTTACTTGGGCTGCAAGTCTCCTGGGAAAAACAATCATCTTTTGGGGTTTTGGAGCCCACAGTGAAATCCTAATCCCTGTCTAGTTCCTTTAATATTCCTCCAAGATAGATTACGAATTAAAGAAAATTGAATAGGGAAATTGTGAGAAGTAGTTGAAAATATTTCTTAGAAAAATGAGCAGACATTAAAAATAACAGCATATATATATAAATCCTTGGGAGCGTTCCATATTTAGGATGGCAAACAAATCAAGGTTAGAATTTAATGTCATAAATATTGAAAGCCTGACATAGTGTTATTGAAGTCAGCATGCATTTACCTCCTCACTCCAAAAAGATCAGGCCCAAACAGGCTCCTTGTCAATGTTGTGTTTGTTTCAATTTCACCCTGGAATTAGGTTTCCTTTTAACAAGAATACAAATTTATTCAATGCTCACCGTAAAATAACAGAAGTGAATGTTCACTCAAATTCTAGAATAAACCTCCAAGACTTCACATATTTCTTAATGTCTCAGTTCTAATGTTTTCTTTTCATCTACCTTCCCCAGTGGCAGATGGAAATCGGACCACTGCTCACACAGCACTATCTGACTGGACGGCAGGGAAATGTAACATTTTTAAAATTCTCAAGGCTGAGGAGGGTTTTTATTTCCTCACACAAATGTTACATAACTGAAATAAAAATGCTTACATATTTAAGGGAGAAGAAGCATCCATAATCACACTAGGGAGAAGACATTGTTAAGACAATCTCAAGCCCCAAAGCACAGTCCATCGAGATACTTCACCTGCTTAGGCTTCTGGTGTCTTGGCAGAACTGTCGGTGTCATGGGTTTTGCCTTTAGCAGTGAGCTCTGGCCATTTTCAGAGGTGAAGATGAGACACTCTGAGCTACTGAGGCTTTTTTTTTTTTTTTTTAATTTAGAGAGACATTCTGTAGTAATTTAAAAAACTGTCCACCTAAGGCAGACCAACTGGGCTGCCAACAAAATATTCCGCATATATGCTCCTCTGCCTGACCAGGGAAAACATTTCACTACCAGACACCAAAAAATATTGCGTCTTTATTCTAAGATACAATCAAAAGGTGTAAAAAGTAGGCTTCTATGGTATATTCATATTGTTCTTCCATTGTTTTGTTCCAAATACTTGTCTTTTAAATATTTTTCAGTACTGTATATATTTCTTTGTTCACTTACTGGTCTCAATCAGAATACTTTTTCAACTGTTGAATTAAAAAACAAATAAATTTCCTAACAAGAAGGAACAAGAATCACCATGGTAGTAAATTCACTGGACCAAATTCAATATACAATTAGTAAATCAATACTAATAATGTTATAAATGGGAAAAAAAATCATTGTTCACAGTCACATTGTATTTCCTAGTTGAACAGCATTTGCTATACCAAGATAAAAGAAAGCAAAGGAAAAAGTTACATAAAGAATAAGACACAATAATTATTAACTATTCCATTACTGATTACACGAAAGTTTCCTATAAAGAAGCTTGTAGACAGAAACTGAACAATGGTAAAGTATGATAGAACCATAGAATAGTTTGGGTTGGAAGAGAAAAAAAGGTCATTTAGTCCAACCCCCCACCCCGCCCCGCAATGAACAGGGACATACATCTTCAACTAGATCAGGTTGCTCAGAGCCCTGTCCAACCTGACCTTGACTCTTTCCAGGGATGGGGCATCTACCGCCTCCCTGGGCAACCTATTCCAGTGTTTCACCACCCTCATTATAAAAAATTTCTTCCTTATATCTCATCTAAATCTATCCTTTTTTAGTTCAATACCATTGCCCCTTGTCTTATAACAACAGGCCTTACTAGAAAGTCTGTCCTCATATTTCCTGTAGTCCCTCTTTAAGTACTGAAAGACCTTAATAAGGTCTCCCCAGAGCTTTCTCTTCCCCAGCCTGAATAACACAACTCCCTCAGCCTGTCTTCATAAGAGAGGTGTTCTGGCACTCTGATCGTTTTTGCTGTGCTCTTCTGAACCTGCTCCAACAGGGCCATGTCTTTCCCGTGCTGAGGGCACAGTACTTCAGGTGGGGTCTCACCAGAGCACGGTAGAGGGGCAGAATTTCCTCCCTCAACCTGCTGGCCACACTTCTTTTGATGCAGTCCAGGCAACAGTTAGCTTTCTGGGCTGCAAACTCACAGCTTATGTCCAGCTTTTCATCAACCAGTGTTCCCAAGTCCTTCTCAGCAGGGCTGCTATCAATCCCTTCATCCCCCTGCCTGTGTTGATACCAAGAGTTGCCCCAACCCAGGTGCAGGACCCTGCACTTGGCCTTGCTGAACGTCACGAGGGTCACACAGGCCGACTTCTCTGGTCTGTCCAGGTCCCTCTGGATGGCATCTGTTCCTTCTAGAGTATCAACTGTACCACTCAGTTTGGTGTCATCTGCAAACTTGCTGAGCATGCCTTCAATCCCACTGCCTATGTTGAGAAGATACATAGGAGGATTCATTCACATATGAAGAAGCTCTGTAGGTATTCTGTACGGACCAAGAAAAATTGAACACTGTACAGTTTCTAAACCAAAATTGTTTCTTTGATTGGCTAACCGCCAGATTTTAAAACTGGAGGGGACCAGCTAGAATATGATGTGTCCTTGCATCCAGTATATATAAGTTGAAATGTCTTTTTTTTTTTTTTTTTTTTTTTTTTAAAAAAAAAAAAAAAAAAAAAAAAAAAAAAAAAAAAAAAAAAAAAAAAAAGTTCTAGGAAAAATATTAAACCC
>NW_015094510.1:21593432-21658049 GCF_001431845.1 Calidris pugnax
CTGTTTTGCATACTCTGTGCTTGTGCCCAAGAGTGGGAGAAGAGAAAATTCAGTAGTGAAGCCCGATTGCTACTGCTTTATGATTTGTGCTGGAAAAAAATGTTATACAGAAAGCAGAAAAATGATCAGTTTTGCTGGGACAACGATATTAGAGAGCTAAACATTTGAAACTAGGCTGTGTGTACATCCTTCTTCCATCTCCTGATTAGCTATTCTGAAAGATGACAGAGATGAGAAAAATAGAGCATCTTTCCATCCCAGAAATGACAGCATTAGTTGAAATAGCTTCCTGTTATCACTTTTGTTACCATTTTTGTGATGCTTTTGGATTTCACTCAGTCTCATCGTGTTGAGAACCCTTAAAATCTGGCCTGCAATTTCTAACAAACTTGGACTTCATACGGTCCAACCATGGCTTACTAAGGTAAAACGTGACTTTTGGTTTATGTCTGCTGAATCTACTGGGAAAAACAACAGTGGTCAGCATGGACAAGAAGACAAACCACAACTGGACAGTATAAAGAACTACTCTCTTGGAAGCATGAGAGTAATCAATTCTATCTAAAAGAGCTGGTGAGCAATCATCAAGACTGGCAAAACATTTCATGGCCCTCAGGGAACTTTGACATCCAGGGCAGGTAGTGAGTAAATTTAAGACTCCAATTCTGGTCTGGGTTCTGGATCAAAACCCAGTACTTTGATGTCTGAGGAGAAATCAGAAAATCACTTGACATGAAAGTGACTTTTAGAATAGTTACTTCTCCAGGTACTTCTCTCATGGGGCAGAATAAAATCACGAATTTTTTAGGCAGGTCATTTACATGTCCTACAGATGAGAAGGGAAAGTAAATTGGTGTCAGGATGCAGTTAGTCTAACGCTAGTGAAATGTGCTGTGAATGTGCACAATAGCAATGAAATGTGTGATTCTTATGGGATTACAACCCAAAACCACAGAAATCTCACAGATCACTACCACGTGCTTTCAGGCCTTCTTACTTGGGCTGCAAGTCTCCTGGGAAAAACAATCATCTTTTGGGGTTTTGGAGCCCACAGTGAAATCCTAATCCCTGTCTAGTTCCTTTAATATTCCTCCAAGATAGATTACGAATTAAAGAAAATTGAATAGGGAAATTGTGAGAAGTAGTTGAAAATATTTCTTAGAAAAATGAGCAGACATTAAAAATAACAGCATATATATATAAATCCTTGGGAGCGTTCCATATTTAGGATGGCAAACAAATCAAGGTTAGAATTTAATGTCATAAATATTGAAAGCCTGACATAGTGTTATTGAAGTCAGCATGCATTTACCTCCTCACTCCAAAAAGATCAGGCCCAAACAGGCTCCTTGTCAATGTTGTGTTTGTTTCAATTTCACCCTGGAATTAGGTTTCCTTTTAACAAGAATACAAATTTATTCAATGCTCACCGTAAAATAACAGAAGTGAATGTTCACTCAAATTCTAGAATAAACCTCCAAGACTTCACATATTTCTTAATGTCTCAGTTCTAATGTTTTCTTTTCATCTACCTTCCCCAGTGGCAGATGGAAATCGGACCACTGCTCACACAGCACTATCTGACTGGACGGCAGGGAAATGTAACATTTTTAAAATTCTCAAGGCTGAGGAGGGTTTTTATTTCCTCACACAAATGTTACATAACTGAAATAAAAATGCTTACATATTTAAGGGAGAAGAAGCATCCATAATCACACTAGGGAGAAGACATTGTTAAGACAATCTCAAGCCCCAAAGCACAGTCCATCGAGATACTTCACCTGCTTAGGCTTCTGGTGTCTTGGCAGAACTGTCGGTGTCATGGGTTTTGCCTTTAGCAGTGAGCTCTGGCCATTTTCAGAGGTGAAGATGAGACACTCTGAGCTACTGATTTTTTTTTTTTTTTTTTTTTAATTTAGAGAGACATTCTGTAGTAATTTAAAAAACTGTCCACCTAAGGCAGACCAACTGGGCTGCCAACAAAATATTCCGCATATATGCTCCTCTGCCTGACCAGGGAAAACATTTCACTACCAGACACCAAAAAATATTGCGTCTTTATTCTAAGATACAATCAAAAGGTGTAAAAAGTAGGCTTCTATGGTATATTCATATTGTTCTTCCATTGTTTTGTTCCAAATACTTGTCTTTTAAATATTTTTCAGTACTGTATATATTTCTTTGTTCACTTACTGGTCTCAATCAGAATACTTTTTCAACTGTTGAATTAAAAAACAAATAAATTTCCTAACAAGAAGGAACAAGAATCACCATGGTAGTAAATTCACTGGACCAAATTCAATATACAATTAGTAAATCAATACTAATAATGTTATAAATGGGAAAAAAAATCATTGTTCACAGTCACATTGTATTTCCTAGTTGAACAGCATTTGCTATACCAAGATAAAAGAAAGCAAAGGAAAAAGTTACATAAAGAATAAGACACAATAATTATTAACTATTCCATTACTGATTACACGAAAGTTTCCTATAAAGAAGCTTGTAGACAGAAACTGAACAATGGTAAAGTATGATAGAACCATAGAATAGTTTGGGTTGGAAGAGAAAAAAAGGTCATTTAGTCCAACCCCCCACCCCGCCCCGCAATGAACAGGGACATACATCTTCAACTAGATCAGGTTGCTCAGAGCCCTGTCCAACCTGACCTTGACTCTTTCCAGGGATGGGGCATCTACCGCCTCCCTGGGCAACCTATTCCAGTGTTTCACCACCCTCATTATAAAAAATTTCTTCCTTATATCTCATCTAAATCTATCCTTTTTTAGTTCAATACCATTGCCCCTTGTCTTATAACAACAGGCCTTACTAGAAAGTCTGTCCTCATATTTCCTGTAGTCCCTCTTTAAGTACTGAAAGACCTTAATAAGGTCTCCCCAGAGCTTTCTCTTCCCCAGGCTGAATAACCCAACTCCCTCAGCCTGTCTTCATAAGAGAGGTGTTCTGGCACTCTGATCGTTTTTGCTGTGCTCTTCTGAACCTGCTCCAACAGGGCCATGTCTTTCCCGTGCTGAGGGCACAGTACTTCAGGTGGGGTCTCACCAGAGCACGGTAGAGGGGCAGAATTTCCTCCCTCAACCTGCTGGCCACACTTCTTTTGATGCAGTCCAGGCAACAGTTAGCCTTCTGGGCTGCAAACTCACAGCTTATGTCCAGCTTTTCATCAACCAGTGTTCCCAAGTCCTTCTCAGCAGGGCTGCTATCAATCCCTTCATCCCCCTGCCTGTGTTGATACCAAGAGTTGCCCCAACCCAGGTGCAGGACCCTGCACTTGGCCTTGCTGAACGTCACGAGGGTCACACAGGCCGACTTCTCTGGTCTGTCCAGGTCCCTCTGGATGGCATCTGTTCCTTCTAGAGTATCAACTGTACCACTCAGTTTGGTGTCATCTGCAAACTTGCTGAGCATGCCTTCAATCCCACTGCCTATGTTGAGAAGATACATAGGAGGATTCATTCACATATGAAGAAGCTCTGTAGGTATTCTGTACGGACCAAGAAAAATTGAACACTGTACAGTTTCTAAACCAAAATCGTTTCTTTGATTGGCTAACCGCCAGATTTTAAAACTGGAGGGGACCAGCTAGAATATGATGTGTCCTTGCATCCAGTATATATAAGTTGAAATGTCTTTTTTTTTTTTTTTTTTTTTTTTTTGTATAATTAGGCCTTTGGAGTTCTTAACTTTTGATATGGCGCCATGTCACAAATCTATCATTCTCCATGCAGCATACTTGTTGTAAAAATTACTGCATATGAAATTTCTATATAGTTCAGGTACAGAAAGTGTTGTATTGAAATGGTTCAGAACAGAATGGTAGGCTTTTCCACCACTGCAAGTCATTTCCTCTTTGCAAGACAATATCCCTGGCCATATATTAGCAGCTCCTTCCATACATTAGGCATTTCTCCCAGAGACCTGGGCATAGAGGTATAGGCTATCACCCTAGTCCTAGCAAGAGATTTCTAGTTGACACAGGAGAGAAAACAAGACAGACTCTTAAAGAATGCCTTAATTTTCACTTTTAGTTCATGCAAATCAAATGCACTTGTATATTTTGGAGAACAGCCATGAAATAGTGATTCAAAAATGTTTGTTCCTCAAAGTATTATATGAGCTTATTGAGGACCCCAGTCCTATGTTCATCCCTTGCACGGGGAACCGACCATCCATATGTGGCATCAAGCTCTCTACAAAGCAAATGTTGCTCTCAGCCACAGGGGACTTTCAAAGTGATCTTGAAGTGCACAGCCTCCAAAGCAAACCAGACAGTCATGGCCTGAACTATCCTGAAGGATCCCACTATACATCCCTTCACATCAGCTATATGAATGTTAATATTTAGGGTGGGTCCAAGAGAACACTGCAAGCATTTTAATTTTTTTTTTTTATTTTTGAAGTAGACTGAAATGTATTTAACCAAGTTAACAATTAATTGGATGACAGTGGTTCAGAGTTCCAGTAATCACTGAAGCTAAACACACTTTGTACACACTTTGCGTACAGGTCTTGGACTTGTTTTTCTCAGTGTTGTGCTGGTTCGCTGACTACAATGCAAAAGGAATTTTATAGATATCTAGTCTTCCAGCCAATCTTTGGTAAGCAATCTGGGTATTTTTCTTAAGATTTTACTTTGAAAAAATCACAGAAAACAGCAAGTTATCTTCAAAATGTTAAATTTCAGCTCATCCTCAGGAAATTAAGCCATAACTCTATGGCACATTACTGAAAAAGTATGTAATGTACTTCTACCATGTCCATTTTGTGCTTTGTTGTTGTATTTGTTATTACATGGTATTTCCTTTTCTTCTTAAGTACAAACGTTTTTTAAAGCTCACAGACTTTAATGACATTTCCATAATAGACAAAACCTGTGAATTGTGATAGGAGTTTTATAAGAGCAGCTAAACAAAATGGTTCTAGAAAACAGCAAATAGTATTTCCTAGTTCATCACTTCTAAAATTGGGAGAATGAAGTCTCAAAAACACCAGAAAGAGAGATATCGCTCTTTTATATCCTACAGTTTAAAATGAAACGAAAATGTCAGGCATACTTCATACATACAAATTAAACCACCACATTTCTTTTAAACCAAGTGCACCAAATAGGAAACAGCAGCCTGTTCCATTTCTCCTACGGTCTTTAATAAATCTGAATCTTTCTTTTATTACTTGGTTATAGATATTCATGAGCTACATATTTATGAGAATTAACTGCTTTGCATTACCCACTGTTCTCTATGGATCATTGTGGAAAAATACAACCAAACAACAAACACAGTTACTGACCTCTGATGCCTTGCAAGCGAAGCATTTCAAAGAGCTTCTTAAAATATTGGAAATACCATTCACATTTCTTCAATGTGAAAATACAGTTGTAGGAAGGTTAAAAGGCTGGCTCACATTTACACTACAGGTTAAAAGCAGAACTGGAGAGAAAGCCACACATAGCATAAGGCCAAACCTTATGCTCTGTCCCTTAAATGTAACCCTTCTCACCTTCATTGGTCTCTTTAACATACCATACCCCTACACAGGTGGAATTAAAAAGGGATATTTCTCATAATTATGAGCTACCAGATACTTTAAATCAGAGTTTTGACGTTCATGCCAGGACCTGCCTTCCAACAGAATTTGTCCAGCTCACCCAAATGGAGCTTTTGGGTTCACAGAAAACTATCTTTGCGATGCAATGGTCAATGAATTTGCATCTGGTGTGATTATTTATGATAGCACCATTGCACAAGTGGGCCCAACACTGAGAAGGATGGTCCCTGCCCTAAAGAGCTTGTCATCCATGTTTTAGGGGGAATGGTAGGCAAGGATATTCTGGTCACAAGTTTGAATATCTTACCCAAGATGTTAATGTAATTTCCCAGATCAGATAATTGTGCTTTCTTGGGAAGAAATCTCCATGTTTTTACCTTTCAAATCACCAGATCCAAGATACATGTTCATTGGTAAAAGACAAGTCATAACTGCATACAACGATTTGTCTACTGGAATGAAATTTCCCACCAGGCATAAATATGTCACAGTCCCTTTTGCCATGCAGCAGGCAAATTGCATCAAGGTGGAGCAGGCAGGGGACCATTTAATTTAGTTCATCTTCTTCTAGTGGAGGTCTTTAATTGAGGTAGTGTGGCCAAGCATAGACTAGCTCACATCAACACAGGAGCTGGAGCTGGCTGCAAAAAACTAATGCTTCTGGTTGTGTAAGACAGCAGTAACTAATGTTTTCACTCTTAGATATGCAGAAGTTCAGACTAAAGGGAACCGTGAGACTGTCCCCTCTGAGCTCATGTGTCAGTGTTGATTCTTGTTATCAAACAAGAAGGTTTGATTTATTTAATGTTTAATGTATTTCTTTCCTAAAACAGTCCAGTTTTGAGCTGAGGATATAAGACAAGGTGAATTAATTCCAAGGGGGGAACCATCCTTCCTGTTAAAAATACATTCCTTATTTCCAGCTTAACTGGCTTCAGCTTCCACACAACAGTTCTTTTGAAGCCTCTACTAGACTGAGGAGCATTTTATGGTAGAATTTAACCCTGACAAACTTTAAACACTTGCAAGTAGACATCTACATTTGACCTATATTTCTAGATCTCCTCTGTTACCATTGGTGATGGCTGGTGATAGCAAGCTTATATGTAGATACTGCTGTGGACACCTACATTTGGATGCCTTAAGTTAAAATGGAATACTACCAAATCCCATCCTTGGCATAGGTATTTTCACAGTGAAAGTATGCTCACTTGACCATTAAGACAACCCGGTTAAATCCCAAGTCAAAAACTTTGTCTCAGTGTAAAACATTTTTGCAGGCTACAAACCACAGCTCATGAAAGAGTTGCAACTGGAAAAGACCCCAAAGGTCCCTTTTCCAGCCCCTGCTTAAGCCAGGGTGGCCTTCAAAGGGAGAGCAGACTCCTCAAGGCTGTCTCCAGCCGAGGTTTGAATATCTACATGGACAGGTATCCAATCACATCTCTGGACAGCCTGTACCAACATTTGATCACCACCACTGTAAAAAACCATTTTCTTAGGATAAGCCAAAATGGCCCTTGCTGAAGTTGAGACCCTTATCCTCTCCTCATGCTCCTTTCTGGAGGTTTCCAGTTTTGCAGATCCTCTAAGAATATTGCCCAGAGGATGCAGCCTTCCCATATCAGTCTCAATAATGTCACAAGCAAAATAAAAATCACCTTCTCATACTTCCATTCTCCACCCTACGTTCGTTAATTGTATTAGCCTTCTTCATCACAGTGTTGTACCTAAATAGCTGCTTGACAGTTTCCACAATGTTTTCACAGCTCCTATTGCTATATACAGGTAATGGTCTAAATTTCTTATTTCTAATTATTAAGGTTTGCATTTCCTAGAAGAAAACAGGTTTTTTGAGTGACCCTTTCCTGCAGTCACCACATACTTCATATTACTGAATGTGGCTGATCTGCTTTCATCAGTAGCACTTCACAAATCATCTGAATTTTATTTGCAGTTTACTTCAAGAATGCTGATAAAATTTTTGCTAGATACACGGCTAGTATTGATTCCTGAGGAACTTCATTAGAAAAAACATCGCTTGATGGCTGACAACTGCTCTTTCTGGTATGTTTTCAAATATTACAAAATATTCATCTGAAGTATACAAATTAAAGAGAAAACCGATATTGGAACATCTAGGGCATGGCTTCAGCCTTGATTACATCTCGAAGGACAGACCTCTGTGTGAGATCACAGGTCCCATTGTGAAAATATTTCCTGAACCAGATTTTATAGTGAAGATCATTTCAGTTCTGTACAGTTGGAAACTGAATCCTATTGCTTGCTCTTCTTCATTCTTCCTAAGGAATGGAGGAAGAAAATGGCTGCCAGGATGAGGACCTACATTCCAGATGAACAAGGACATCTGGTAATCTAAATGACTTTTCAGAGCAGATTGGTGCCTATCTGAGCACCTGAAACAGTTGGGTTTTCAACAGTGTTTGAACCCAAAAGTTCCTAGAATGCCATTGAAAGTTTCAGAGATCAGCCCTTAAAGTTTCACTCCAAACTGAATCCAAACTTTTTATGAGTTTAAACAAAATAAGGAAAAAAAATAGGTCAGTGAGTTTTTAATAACTAAAAAATATCAGTTTACATTTTTGTTTCTATGGCCAGATGTATTGCTGAGCCTTTTTGAAAAGCCCAGCCCAAATATATTTCCAAGGCATATTTTTATGGTAATTTTCCCAACAGCTATGTGCTGAGGTTCTTTCTCTTATTCCTGCTTTTCCCTTTACAGGGGACAAAACCCAGGTCTCTGCTCTTCTCAAACTTACTCAGTTCTCCTTGAAACTTTCAGAAACATGGTATCTTCGAGATATTGTAGGCAAGCATACTGAAGGAAAGCTGGTACAATTTCATAAGCCCCACTTTTTTACAAAAACCCAAGAGTAAAGAATAAACAAAAGCTGGAAAAGATTAGATAATGGAGCCAAACTGAGAGGATTCTCTTAAAAAATTATCCTCACTGCTCTGCTCAGATATGGCATCTCTTCCTCTCTCTCCACATATTTCATGCTAATAAAAAGAACATTCTTTAGGGCAAGAATGTATCTGCTTTGGTTCTTTACCAAGCCCAGTGGGGAGGGGACGCTGACAACTGGGTAATTTTTATAAAAAGGAATTACTTGCACCATCCTCTGCAGAAGATTATATATCCCAGTGCACTAGCCCTCAGCAATATGTATGAAAATCTTGGAGGTCTGAGCCCACAGCTGAAGAACTTAAATTCTCAGGAGATATATTTTCAATTAAAGTTTTTTATGTTAATACTTCAGATGTTTCAACAATAATTTGCTGAGGCATGCAGGATATCTCAGTTATAAAGAAAAGCCAGAGAAACAATTAATGTGCCCAGTTTGATCTTCTAGTTTCCCCAAACTTATTTTCTTCGTTGCTTCCAGAAAATTTAAGTATCAAACAAATTAACAAGTCGGTAGCTGCTCTGAGGTTTCCTTAGTTACAGAACAATTGTGTAAAGCAAAATAATTCCACTTTGTAATGTTACGCTAGCCAGTACAAACAATCCAGCCAACTGATAGCAAGTTTTTCTTTCCCAGAATAGTCTTAGCCTTGTTTCAGTGCCTCTTCATGAAGGAATAATTACTGTAAATAATTGGTAAATATTTGTGGTGCAGCAATGCTGCTGCATCCCAGCTAAGACTCTAAGGCCTTTATGAGAGTCCACGTACACATAAAGAGCAAAAATGGTCTCAGTTCCAAAGGCTTTCAATTTAAATCAGCAAAATAGACAAAGGCCAGACGAAAAGTAGTACTATATTTCCTATTTTGCATCTCTGCTACTAAAGCCCAGAACATGTATAGAAATTAATCACCAATGGTAAGTTACATAGGCAATTATCTGTGGTTTTACATGAAGTCCCCAGTAAAAGAGGAGAAAACCCAAAGCAGATTGCACCACCTTTGCCGCGAGCCCATCCTTTCTCAGCAATTTTGGAAGTTTACAGTTTCTTTGTTGACCTATGGAGAGCAGTATGAGGTTGACCACATACTTTACCATGGTGTAGCTTGAGGTGTTTAGAGGGCTTTTCAAAGAACACAGGCACCTCCCAGCTGCTCCAACCCTGCTTCAGACCACAGAGGAGACTCCTGGATTGTGCATGCTCAGACTGGGAGACAACATCTTTTCACCCAGCAGAGAGGAAAAAATTCTTACTGACTTTGAATATTTGCACAGTATTTCAGTTCTGGTTTTAAGCTAGGGCTGAAATCAGTAATGCCAAAGAGGAAACGGCCTCAGGTTTCACCAGGGGAGGTTTAGGATGGATATTTGGAAAAATTTCTTCAGAGAAAGGGTTAACAAACATTGGAACAGGCTGCCCAGGGAAATGGTTGAACCACCATCCCCAGAGGTGTTTAAAAGACAGGTAGACATGATGTTTAGGCACATGGTTTTTTGATAGACTTGGCAGTGTTAGGGCAACAGTTGGACTTGGTGATCTTAAAGGTTCCCTCCAACCTAGATGATTCTATGATTCTCTGATGCCTAGGTTGTTCTTGGTGTATGTTACCAAACTTAACCTGCAAGGAGATGGGCAAGAAATCCTTTAGGGAACTACTGCGCTGAGACTTCCAGCCACACTTGAGGCTAAATTCTAGGGAACAAGTTATACTTTTGAAGCAATCTCTAGCCTCAACCGAATCTTAAGGGCGTTATCAGTAAATAATCCGAATGTGAAGGTAGGCATGGGAAATCAATGAATATCCACCCTTCCTGAACTCTTCAAGAAACCCAATAGAAAACAATGTCCGTTTCTTTAAAAGAAAAATCTGGATGCTTACTGTGGAGGGCATGGTTTGACTACTAATACTGCATTGCTTATAAAGCAAGCAGCATGCTGAAATCTTGAGGTTTTGCATTACTTTTTTCTCCCTCTTTTAACAGAAAACATATAATGTCTTTTGCTTGTGAAGAAATACAAAAATACCACATTGTACATTAAGTATTTCCTCATGAAATGAAAATATACTTTCAAGTTTTGCAAATTCATTTGCTTAGTTCTAAAATCATACAATCGCACTTGCAAAAAAAAAAGAAATTGAATATATGTTAAAAAATCTGGAAGGTCAGAAGTTCTTAATACACAATAGGCTTTTTCTCCTAGTACCCTCTAGGAATAAACATCCTACACATGGCATCACCCCAGATATCAGTCAACTCCCCATGACCAAAGAACAGGCCAGTTCCATCTGAAATTAAAGCCAAGGGAGAGAACTGTGAAGTCCCAATCCTGCTTCCACAATGCAAAAATGGGAATTCACAGCTCCCAGTGCAGCACAGCAACTAGTTTCTGACCTTGTGTAGGAGATGCAAGCTCTGAAGAGACTTCCCACCACTTTCACTCCCTTTTTTCATATCAAATTTGTACCCTCTCAGAACTAAAAGAACTAAATACTCATACAATAAGGCAAAAAATGAGCATTCAAAGGTGACAGAGAGCAAATCGTTCCTCTCAACAGAGTCATGCAGTTGGGAGGGGAAGCTGCCTTGCTCCTTGACATCAGATCAAGATTTTGTCAAACCTTTCAGACCCAGCAACTGAGGGCTTCTGTGTCCAATATTGGAGGAACAAATTACTGCCAGACCTTGACAGTTATCTTGAAACATCAGCTATGCTGGCAGGGCTAAACTGCCTTCTCCAGTTCTATGTTTGGGCTGAGTCAGATTTTCCATGGGTTCGCATAAGACATGAATTTAATTCCAGTCCCCGTTAATTTTCACTTGTGTTGAGGCAGGGGTGGGGCAGAGCGACGGGCCCTTCGCTGTATCGATACCAGCAAGTGCCAGGTAGGCGTCAAGGAGGTCCATGGAGGTTTGCCAGCGCTCCTATTACTCCGACTCTGGATCTTGGCTAGGCAGTATTTGTCAGCTATTTCGTGGCACAGACAAATAGGGCCTGTGATGAAATCCAAGCAAGATTTAAATTCAGCCCTCTCGAGACATGTGGTTACACACTAGTTACCACAGTAGCACTTCACCACCACTCCCTGTCACTGACCCCTTTCAAATTTCTGCATTTTGCCCTGATTCATATTTTTTTTGCTTTATCTATCTGTCTCCTATTACAGTGGTCTGTGGGATGTGTCTGCGGACAGTTTAAGTTTATTAGAGCTCTGAGTGCCAAGCAAGTACAGCTCAGCTTGGAAAGGCTGTCAAAATTATTGGCTCTGCTTACATATATGTCTGAGTTTCTTGTGAAACAAATTCTCAGGATTCAAATTTATGGACTAAGACATCCAAAATCAATGACGATTTCTCTTAAAATACCAAACTGAGGAGCTCTGGACCTGATTTCTGAGCAGTCAGACATCCACGAGCTGAGAGTTCACAGACACCTGGGAGCAATAAATGTACCAGCTATCACAAGCTGAGCCACCATCAGCGAGACTGATTTCATCCCTCTTCCTGTCACTGAGACACTCTGGTTTTCAATACAATACGCACCAGTTAACTCCACAAAGCAAAGACACAGATTCAAGAGATTAATGTTGCTTGTTACTGATGCAGTTTCATTTCACCCAGACACTCACAAGACTGACACTGGAACAAGACTCAGTGGTGTATGGCTTCCTCCTCACCCCAAGGAGACACTTCCAAGAATATAATATCCTGCAGCAGGAGGTTTTCCTAACCTTGGACTTACAACCAAGCTAATTGGGGCAGACTCATTTACCTTCATGGGGGGGCCACACTGGCAGTACCCATCTTCCCCCTCAGACCCACCAGGATTAATGGAGAGAGGCACAAGTAGCACCACAGTGCTGCTGTGCTTGAACCTCTCCTTTGGGAAAAGACAGTGGTGGAGGGAGAGGCATTACAAGCAGTGCTTCTCCCTCCCACACAAAAGCACTGGCTTTTCTCATGAGCAGGTTTGGTGGATAGGGAAGGACATGGAGCATGTCCATCTCTCAGTTCTATTCCCCCACCATATTCTTTACTAAAGGCAAGGTGTGGGAGAGAGCCTTCCAGCCCTTGAGATCTTTCCATCCTTGGAAGCTTGCTGGGCTCAACCTAGGAAGCTCCAGGATGCAGCAAAAGAAGTTCTGGTTTTGACACAAACAGCAAGTCCCACTAAGTATTAGAGTGCATGTGGCTGTGGGTAGTTGTATACACATACACAAGAGATGGGAAGTCATCCCTCCTGAGTGGTTATATCAAAAAGTATTTCTAGAATTGTGTATGGATCAAAAAATAAATAAATCCTGCTGATCCAAGAAGAATATCTTTTTGAATTTGTATAATTTTTGTCTTATTCTAATTGCAACTTTACAAAATGTTATCAGCTACAACCAACATCCTTGCTCCAACAGACCTCTGAATTCTTGGATGTTTAAATTAATTGCTTCTGTCTCATCCAATTAATCTCCATTAACTGTTTGTTCTTCTTAGAAATTAAATAAAAAACTTATTTCCTAGCAACTAGAACAGTAAGGTGATACATCTGAGAGGCAATTTAGCATCCATAGAGATTTCAGCACAGGAGAGAGAGCTTTGGGACTTCAGCCTGATTCTTTTCATCAACTTGTTCCTCCAGAATAAAGAGCAACCACAAGCAAATGCTGTGACACTAAAGATGTAAAAGGGTTCTTAACTTGCAAAAACAAGACAAGAAAGTTAGATTAAAATACATACACTTTTCTCAAAATCCTTATGTGTCATTCACAGTGATATATTTCACATAAAACCTTTTGCAAATTAGCAATCCCAGAGGGAGCTGCTTTTGCACCCGGACAAGAACTGCCTGCAGGGAAGTACACAGCAGTCAGTGACTGACCAACACATCTAGTTGATGAATATGTGACAGCTAAAAAAATTTAAATATTGGAACCACTACTGCCTTATTCATCAAGTAATCACCTTTTGCTCATCCACCCAATTTCATTCTCCTCCCTCCAGGTTTGAAATTGTCTGGACAGAAGGAAAGCTTTGGTCCAGGGTGAATTTGGACAGAGGCACCAGTCCAGCCTGAAGCACAGGCAGAGGAATTCATGCAGCATTTTCTGCTGTTGAACAAAATAGACCATCTTTTTCTTTTCTCTTGTTGCCTCTTAAATGTTTTTCAGTGCTCTTCAGTACAAAACCCCAGGAGAAGTGATAAAACTCCACTGACTGATTCTTTTTAATATATGCTAGATACTTGCACCTCTGGCCAGAAAATTGTCTGCGGGAGGAACACTATTAAAATCTGCATGGTAATCCAAAAAGAAATAAAACCCCTTGTGTAAACTCTGCCTCGTAGAGTGTCTTTTTGAAACATCTTCTCCATCAAGTCCAAGAAGGAGCTTGGCAGATGGTTTGTCTTTCATGACAGCTGTTTTTGCGCCTGGCCCGATCAGCTCATCGAAGCACCGCTCCCCCTTGGAAGATGGGTGGTGACAGCCATTTTCAGTGTGTAAGACCCAGAAAATGCAGAGGAGTTTGCAACCAATGTTAATTACACTGGTGATTACAGCAAATCTTTAAATTATTCCAAGTAACCAGGTGTGGTGCCAACACTGTGACTGCATCCATTCCAGCAAATTAAATGTGCGCTGGACTTCTCCTTGGCCTTGGGGATGCATGGCATAGGGCAACCCACAGTCACCCTACAACTCCCTTGGCGTCCACCATGAGGTAATGTCAGACAAGTAGCCTGTTGGAAATCATCCCCTGCCCACGCTAAATCTAGACCTATCTAAGAGCGCAAGTTGGCCCTGGACAAAATGGTGGTAAGGACTGCACCCAGCAGGATGGGTGATAACAGATGATGGAGCCTGTGGTCTGACACGGAAATAACATGTAGACAGCATGCCTCAGGGATCAGGATTGCAGCCAGAATTTTCTTCTCACTTTCCAAATGAGGTATTAGTGGGTTGTGACCTGGTAGCATCATCCATCAGTCAGACATCTACTGAACTAGACTAGAGCTGACATGGCTGTTTCTGTGTTTTTCTTGCTTCTCCAGAACAAACCCTACTATTTTAAAATGGCTGTGTACTGTCAATCCCATCCAATGCAATCCAATCCAAACCAATCTTATCCTTTCCAAGCTATTACAGGTGTAAAAGAGCAAATTCTGGATTCCCCACCCTCACCTTTGATATATATATTCTGAACACAGGAGATAAATGTAGAAGTGAATCCATAATGGAACAATTCAGAGCTTCCCACTGCATAAAATTTGCATCAGTTTACAGCATATAAATTATATCAGTTTATACTTTCTTTAAGACTTTCAATCAGTGGGCTAAATTGAGAAGGGATAAGTATGCAATATAGAGCTTTGATAACTGGAGCCCAACAGAGCCTGTCTAAGGGCCTATTTTAAAAAATTATTTTGAAAGTGAGGCAGGATTTCACTTTTCATCTTTTGAAAGGAAGAGGTGGGGAAAGCAGGAAGGAGAGATTATGGCAAGTTGAGCATCGCTGCACTAATTTCCCCTCTGATCTGTGGGGAGAGACGGGTACCCTCAGATTTACAGCACTCTTTGTAGCAAGGTTTACGTACCCAATACATTTATTTCCTGATTTTTTTTTCAGAGATGTATGGTGCAGTGAACATGACCTTGTAAAAGACACGAGACACAACAATTCAGTATTGATAGTGTTTTTGCAGGGACAGGATGCATAAAAAGAGGCACCTCCCCACAAGATGCTGTTCTCTTGAGCTGCACTAAGGAAGCCAAACCCTAATGAGCTCTCCCAAAATGTTGCCCGTGGGAGGTTAGGGAGGACTAGGAGGCAGTGACTGCTCTGGGAGCATGTGGAAGGTGCTGCCACACTGTGCTGTTTGACGCACTCAAAGCACTGTTCCCCTGCAAGGTATGACACAAACCGTCTTGTAATTATTAACCTTTTCAGACCAGGGTCAGTGGGTTTGCACTCCCTGTCTGGTCCTTGCCCCCCCACAAGACAAGTTATACTTAGGGCAGTTGCCACCATCCCTCGCCTTCACAGCCTGCGGCAGGGGACCCAGCTGTGGGGTGGTGGAGGAGACGTGGCAGAGGCACAGCAGGCTCACCTCACCTGGGTCAGCTTCACACAGTGGCACACATGAGTATGCAAGATAAGTAGCATAGACCACAGCACTGAAATAATTTTGGCAGCTACTAATACAAATACATTCCCTATCACCCATACAGACAGCGCCATTTCAGGACAATGCCAATATTTGCACATTTGAAAGAAATGTTAAATTGCTCTGGTTTAAAGGAAATTTTTCTTTCTTCTTTTAGGACAGCTGATTCTACTTTTTAAGCCAGCAGGAGCTGCCTAATTTGTTTCTGATTTAGGTGACATTTATACTCCAATAATGCTCAGAAAGCCTGACCAGAACCAGGACTGCACTGTTCTGGAACTGTGCAAGCAAAGGCTGGGAGGCTGCCAGCTTAGTTAATGGTTACTCTTGCCCTTCAAAACTTTTATTTTTATTTTTTTTTTAGTACTGGAAGGCAGCAATTCTATTTTTAGCCACATCCCTATTCTATGCACAGTTCATCAGCACGCCACTTCAAATTAATATTTACCTTATTCCTAGCCTCAGTTAAGACGAGCAAGTGTCTTCTGACCAAGTGACCCAAGCAGACCCCAAACACAAAACATTCCCTTTTGTTTCTCAACTTTTCCCTGTCACACAAGACAGAAAGCCAAGGGGGCTCCTGTAAAACCCATGAGCTCTCTGATTATGAAGAGCAGGTGAGCATCCCCACACAGATCTCCCTCCATTGGAGAACAGCACTTCTACTTCTTGGGAGGGCACAGAGGAAGGCAGAGACAAACAACCGGAAATTTCTGAGCAAGTTAGAGCTGTACTAGCTTTCCTACCAAATCCTCCGCATTACAGCGTCTCCATCAAGGCAATAGGTGGCTGTATGTTGGAGTCATTCCTATGAGTCATAAGATGTTTCCGCAGATGGAATGGAAGGCACCTGAAGGCTGAATAGCCCCTGAGTCAACCATTTGCTCCAAAAAGTACATGGCTTGTTGCTTGTATAAAGAATAAAATGCTCATCCCAGAATAATATCTTGCAGCTTTTGAGAAGGGGTGGCTTGGAAAAAGGACCAAGCAGATTGCAGGAGCAGTATATCTGGCTACTTCCATCATCTACTGACTGGGGTCACTAGTTCCTTTCAGTCTGGGTCATATGAAAGCGCAGCTATTTTTTACCTAATAAATCATGACCCAAGCTTAAAATACCTTTGTCGTTTGATAAGTGAATTGACACAGTGAATGACTGTCACTGGTCAGCAATGATGTATAAGTGATCAGAGCTAGAAGGGCACAAAATCTGACATGACAAAAATGACAGAATTTTTAATTTCTTGTAGCTGTAATTCACACTTGGAGCAACTCTGACTTGCCTTCTGGGATATCTGAGATGAGGACAATGATGACAAACTGAAGAGAGTCTAAATAACAACCACAGAAACAGTGAAAATAAAAGCATTAAACTGTTTCACAGTTAATTTCTTGTGGTCAGGGCAAAAAATACTTGCACTTCTAAGAAACCAGTAAACACTTTAAAAAGGATTCATAGTGTTGTCAGATCACATCTTGTTGCTTAGTGACAATGTGACGTGACCTGATGAATCACTAAGCAACATACTGCCATTCATCAGAATAAATGTCCCTGATTTTCATGAATATATATCTTCCTCACACACAACTGTACATGTACATACATAAACGTGACACAAACATTTTCGTGTTACAGGAAAAACAGGAGTTCTTTTTCTTTTCTCCTGTTTTAAATGAGAAGGACAAATAATATCGACCTCAAGGTTGGTAGCAAGGTCTACTGCGTAAAACTGCCGGTGAATCAGTACAAAGGCGTTAATGGCTACAGGGACAGCAAAAATATAGCAAGCTGACATTTAAGAGAGAACTGTCTTTGTAATTAAACTGCTGATGTGCAAACCTACAACAGAAAAAGTGATCACAGTAATCAGCCCTAAACAAAGACTGAGAACGAGAACAAACACGTCAATACCGACAGGCGGGGAGTACATTAGAAATTATTGCCACTGCCAGTAATCAGCGCTTGGAAATGCTGAAGTTGTCAAAAGGGCTCTGCTTTTGGTGACTGCACTTGCTTATCTATCTGTTCAGAGCACTCCTCTGTAACTCCTTTCCACACTCCAGATACAGGCAGCAGTCCAGCGGAACAGACTTTAAAAAAGATAAATTAGTACAGATGTCAGCTAAAACAGCTGAATACCAAAGGAGTCTCGACTCTGTTTATAAGAGGGTTTGAGCTCTGCCCGTAGTCTTTGTGTCTCTGGGGAGACTGGACAGAATATCCGCATTGCTGGAAAGTACCCACTGTGCACAGCAGTCTGTGTCCAAAGGGCATGGAGTTATTTATCCTACTTGCTTGAACCATGGTATTAAGGATGATGTATGAATTCAAGGTCAAAGTGGTTTGCCCCTTGCCACTGCTACTAGACCTTTTCTTTTGCTCCTTTGCTAAAAATGCTCTTCTTTACCAGTGTGGAAGATGAGCTCCTTTAAAATAACATCTCTTCATGCTTTTATCAATTTTAACTCTTATTATGTCCAAAACTCTTCATAACTTTTAACATTGGTCCTCTAAAGAGAGCCCTGGGAAAACACACAAGAACTAACATAGGCCTTAGACTCCGTTTTCAAAAGCAGAAGCACAGTACAGCTCTCTCACCCCTCCTGGAAATGTGAAGAGTTGGTTTCACAGATGTGTGGGTAAAAACAGCTATACTCATCCTGTGCAACTCCTGCCAGAGCTGTCTCTTGGAGAAGGTGCCAGCTGAGCTTAGTTAGAAAAAGGGATTCAAGGAATACCCACGAGATCAGATCATCTTCTAAAAATTTACTCTAGAGGCCCTGGTTTTCACTTTGTCAAATGCACAAGGGAATGGGGAAGTTTTGGGTTTAGAATCTTTCCTTCCCTTCCCAAAAATGACTTTCAAACCCTCCACCTGAAAAAGAAGAGGGGAAAAGGACAGAAGTGATCATCCTTTTCAACCAGTTCCAACACTATGTAATGTAGTATGTGTCCTCGCCAGTCTCACACCTGGCATGCTGGAACTTTGTCATTAAATGCACTTTCTGGAATATAAGACCACATCCAGAAACTGTATCAAAGTCTTCAGAAAAAACAAAAACAAAAACAAAAACAACCCAAAAAACCAAAAACCAAAACATTCCAGTTTTTGCTAAGATGCAAAAAAGAAAGCCTGAAAGAGCTCTGAACTACAGTCTGTAGCCAGATACACTCTCTTCAGACAGCCTGTTCAGCAAAGAGAGCTAACGTCACCAAAAAATACCCAAAAGAAATATTGTGAGTTATTAAAGAGGGACGTGAAGATAAAGCAAAGTCTGCCAAACCCCCTAGAATCTAAAATCCCCAGTGAATTTAATGAGTTTTTCCTTCAATTTGAGATACTTGAAGAGGGCAGAATAAAATTCCAAAAGAATATGGTTTCTGGGAACAGCCTTTTCATTTAGTTCAAAGTACTTAATGAGAGTTTGGATGTAGTGTCATTTTTCTTCTTGTTGCAGCTGAGTGTTTAGTCCTAAAAGATAACCCTCACTTGTATCTACAGCACAGAACAGAGTGATCAGAGTCACACAGAAAAGGATAGTGAGAATGGTGAGAGAGAGAAAAAAGTCTTTTGAAACTATCACTACATTAATAAACTAATATTACCACTAAGAAAAAGGGATAAAACCTTGAGCTGGTCCCAAAGGACAAAGCTACATGCAGGTTTCACATTCTTGGAACATCAGAGGTGGTGGTTACCGCCCAAGGTCCACCATGGAACCATCCCTGCCAGATTACAGGACATGGACCTGTTGGAACGGGTCCAGCGTAGAGCCACGAAGAGGATCAGAGGGCTGGAGCACCTGTCCTATGAGGACAGGCTGAAGAGAGTGGGGGTTGTTCAGCCTGGACAAGAGAAGGCTCTGGGAAGACCTTATTAAGGTCTTTCAGTACTTAAAGGGGGCCTACAGGAAATAGGGGGTCAGACTTTTTATCAGGGAGTGTAGCAATAGGACAAGGGGTAATGGTTTTAAACTGAAAGAAGGGCAATTTAGACTAGATATTAGAAAGAAATTCTTTACAGCGAGGGTGGTGAGACACTGGAACAGGTTTCCCAGAGATGTTGTGGATGCCCCATCCCTGGAAATGTTCAACGCCAGGTTGGATGGGGCTAGTTGGCTGGTCTAGTGGGAGGTGTCCCTACCCATGGCAGGGTGTTGGAACTAGATGACCTTTAAGGTCCCTTCCAACTTGAGCCATTCTATCATTCTATGATTACTCCTTGCTCTGCATTTACGTTTTGCCTTGTTCTTTGCTGTTTGGCAAGGCACATCTGTAAGACCTTTTTAAGATCAACTGGAACCATGTTCGCTAAAATCTCCAGTCTTACCACTAAGCAGCTCTGTACGGGAAGAGTCTAAACCACACAATTAGCAAGGGCAGTGGTGAACATACACACTACACCTTGTGCTGCATCTCACCCTGCAGCCCAAAAAGCAATTGAGTCTGCTCTCAGCCACCTCTAGAGCTGAATTTGCCCTGTCATTCTTCACAGGAGACAAAGAGGTTGACCAGGAAATGCTGCGTAGCTGACATGAAAATAAGAGTTTTAAACTGAAGTGTCCTTCACTGCAGTCTCTCCAGCTAATTTAGATCAGGTTGGCGTGAATGACAGAGGAAACCCACTATTATTTTTTCTCCTGACAGTACAAGGGTTCTAAAAATTACATGCTTCTAATCCCTCATTAGCTAGCATTTTAAATTCCCTGGCTGTGTAGCTTGTGCTCAAGGAGAAAGTGACAAGAGAAGAGTTATAATCCCTGTGGCAAGAGCTGTCACCAAATACCTGCTGGGTGATAAATCCACTAGGCTTTTTCAACTAGCTTTTTTTCATGCTTAAACTTCAGGGATGCTACTCAAAATAAGGAAAAATAAATGAAAACGACATGCAATCTAAAATTCATGGCATGTAGCATGACCTGTTTATACCAACTGATACGTGATGTCTTCAGTCTTTGAAAGACCCTTCACATCATAGACTAGAAAAAGCGGGGATTGACAAGCTATATATTTTCCTAAATTGTTTTTCTCTCTTTCTCTCAGAAAATGTAGCTTGCAGCACTGCAGCTTGCTTAGAAACTGATCTTCCTCTGTAATGGACACCAAGACAAAGCTCTTTATGAAGATGTCCAACATATTAAAATGAAACTAATAGACCAAGTATTATATTTAATAACACTCCCAAATTATATTCAGTTCAATATTCAGCAGAACCAACTTGCAGTAACAGGCCGGCCAATCGCAAATGATGATGAATTTTGCAAATGAACAACCACAAATAAAAAGCAAAGATAACATCATCAAATACATTTTAGCTTGTTAAGCTGGTAAGCAGTATGTTGTTCGCAATATTTCATATTGCATTGCATTTGTCACACATTTAGTAAAAGTTATGGTACCATAAGCAACATGACACTTACGCACTGTGCACATTGTCATCACCCCGACACAGCGTGGAGTCTACCACCAGGCTGATGTTAGAAGAAACGTTTACTGGACTTTGAGTCAGAATCCCCTCTTTAACTCAATTCAGGGAAAAAATGGTAGGGAGTTTATGTAGTTTTAAAGTACAATCACAGAATCATAGAAGGGCTGAGGTTGAAAGGGACCTCTGGAAGTCATCCACTCCAACCACTCTGCTCAAGCAGGACCACCTACAGCCAGTTGCCCAGGATCAAATGTGAACAGTATGCACGCTTCTGTGGAGAATAAAAAACACTGCGTTCCCCAATATACATTTCTCTACTGTACAGGTAGAGTTCAAGTGGTGACAGGGCCAGCTTTCTCAGGCTGTGCTATCATCTGCCTTTGACCTTGCTTGTGAACAGCCAGACCTCTAGGGAGCAGAGAAGGTTAATCACCTGTATGGGCTGATGCTTAACATGACAATGAAGATGTCAGATATCAGTGACTTTCTTGATAAAATGATCTTATCATCAGGCACTGAGAGGTGCAGGTTTTCACATGGACCACTATCCCACCCGCATATCCCCCAGTCTTGTTATTGCCAGCTTTGGGCTGGAAACCCCAAACTCAGAGTTTCTCAAGGTCAAAGAGGATTTTGCAGGCACTGTGCAAGAACTGGATAATGAATAAATTCAAGCCTTTAGACTTTACACAACAGCTTGAAATATCTTATAGTTAAGGTAGATGAAGTTTTGCCAACTGATGCATCATCCCGGTAGATATTTATAGAGTATCCTGTGCCACAGAGTCTTTAAGCTCTCTACAGGGCAAAACACACAAACATAATAGCATTAGTAGGGCTTGGGAACAATTTCAGTCTACCCTGTAAAGAGCTTTTCTGTCCTCTGATTAGTTAGTTATCCCCTCAAGAAGCCATTTTATTTTTATATAACTTTATGACTATTATAAATAAACATTTTCAATTCTGTCATTTCACAGAGTCTCACATCTCTCAGTAGCACACGGACTGGAAACAATATAGACAGGTCTGGAAATCTGCTGATACTGACTGCTGTGAATAGGGTAGGCACAACTCCCTTTGACAAAAAGAAAATCAAGTTTCAAAGCATCTCTCCTTGCAGCTTCTAGACTCCTGAGGAATTGATCACAAAAGGAAAACAAGAGTCTCTAGTAAACCATGTTGGGTGGAAGGCTTACTGCTGCTACGGTCAGTGAATAATGAGTGTAGTAGCAAGGAAAAATGTGTACAGTCAGTAAAGCAGTGTCTGAGCATTCCCCAGCAGGACTACTCCAAAACAATACTACAGATAGCAAGAGAATCTGAATATAGGAGAGGCTCTGAGGGAGACACATATACACACACACATATATATCATATTTTTTCTATCATTATGGTATCATTGCATTACTGGATTATTCAATATATATCAATACAGTTCTTGAATCATTACACTGAAATCAGAACTCTTCATGAAGTAGGGTGTTACTAAGTCAGAGATCTTCACAGATCAGTGGAAAATTAGGTTCTTTGTCAACTCTTTTCAGTCAGTAAAATGACCACCAAAAAGATGGGCTGGGATTTAACTCAGCCACGACTATGTCTGAGACAGTCACCCCATGCTCCCTTCTAAATCAGTTCAGAGGGACAGGGATTTTCAGAGGGTGACTCAGCCGATCTGATTTACATGCCTGCCTCAGGATGACATCCGTTGTCTCCACTGTATTGAGGATGCTTATTTCTGTCTTTTGACCATAAAGTAACTTGCTAAGGTCTATTGCAAGGCATTTTGGTTAGTAAATAGTGTGGTGACTAGCAATGATAGACAGCATAGCTTGCAGTTTCACAGAATGACAGAATGATAGGGGTTGGAAGGACCTCCGGAGATCATCTAGTCCAACCCCCGCTAGAGCAGGGGGGAAAGCAGGTTCCACAGGAACACGTCCAGGTGGGTTTTGAATGTCTCCAGAGACAGAGACTCACCACGTCTCTGGGCAGCCTGTTCCCGTGCTCTACCATCCTCAAAGCAAAGAAGTTCATCCTTATGTTAAGATGGAACTTCCTCTGTTCAAATTTGTGCCCGTTACCTCGTCCTGTCACTGGGCACCGCTGAAAAAAGACTGACACCATTCTCCTGACACTCACCTTTTAAATAGTTATAAGCATTGATCAGATCCCCCCTCAGTCTTCTCCGGACTAAAAAGAGAAGAAAGAGTGAATTTTCAGTTTGTGAATAGTTACCACATGGCACACACTGCAGATTCCCAATGGATATTAGCATTATAAAAAAACCACAGCAGGGCAGGACAGAAGTCGTCAGTTCCTCTCCCAGTGTGAAAGGGAAGTGTCAACCAAATGCCCAAGGTACTGGTCTCTGACAAACAATGTTAATTGATTTGCAGAAAGGTTAAACAAGACACTCTCTCTGGTAACATAGCAGTGGAGGACAAAGCTCAGAGCTTGCCTGACAAATTGAAAATAACTTAAAAAAAAAAAAAGACGCTCCTGTCTAGAGGCAAATGCAGGTTACTGCACCCAGCCAGGAAAGATCGTTAAGAAATACAAACTGGGAAACCATTAGTTACACAACCACTGTGTTGGAGTGATCAAAGGATTTCTGCAGAGAGAGAGCTGAGCTCGAATCAACAGTGTCCTTTCTGTTGTGAAAAAAGACATCACTATGCTCAAATATAAAAACAGAACTGTAACTTGAAGATACAGAAGGTCATGGGCGCTGCAATTCAGAAGGAGGTGAGCAGGCAGAGCAACTGGAATGTTCAGAGGTCGATAAAGCACATCATATGAGGATAGACTGAATGAAGTGGGATTGCTTACCCTAAAGAGATGGCTGAGAGAAACATAATAAAGCTTTCAAGAATGTAAAATGATGCTGCAAAGAGAGCAATCTTTCCTTCAAATCCATTTTGTAGTGGACCAAAAAAAATGGACTTAACTTGCAGAACAGAAAATCCAGACAATAGGAAAAGCTTTGTAGCAGTAAGCACAGTACTAGAGTAAAATATAGAGAAGACTACCACCAGAGATCTTCATAAGCATGTCAGACCCGGACACGGTGCAGGCATAGGAGAAGGGTAGAAGAGATAACCACCTGCCTCACAGGTCCTTTTCAGCCTTCCACGGTGCTCAGAGCTTGTGGTCTCCGTCATGGATAATCAGTATTAGGTGACAGTCCCCTCCTGGGCATTTGTTAGAAGACAGCACAGAAAGGGATGATTTCTCTGAGGGACAGAGATCACTGTGGGATGGTCATGGTATAATGAAAAACTTACTGTAAGTCCCTTGTGGCAGCACTACCAGCATCCCACAGTCCCCCTCTTGCCAGGTCCTCTATAGAGTGTGTACTACACCCTGAGTGAGCCACTCCACCTGCAGAGGTTAGCTCAGGTCACCACTTAATTTGCTACTGGTGAGACTCTCTCATTGGCTTTTGACAAGAGTAGAAGGATTCAGACAAATAATAGCCACAGACTAAAAGTATGTAGCAACAGATCCCATAGTTCTGAATTAATCAGTTCAGAAATAGCTTGGATTTAAAAAAAAAGCCCCCACAAAAAGCAACATAAAACCAAACACAGTACAAACACCTCTCTACAGCGTTATTTGACACCTCTCCCTTAAAACATGAAAGTGCCTTTGAAGTACAATGTTAACTGCATACATTATCACATAATAAAGGAATGAATAAATAAATGTTGGGGTTTTTAAAAAAATCTCTGCTGGAGATGCATTTCTTGCTGAAAATGTCATTAATCAGCAACTTCACATCCTCAACTTCCCCACAGACATAGCTGCAGCTCAATGCAGAGCAAGTCTTGTGAGCCATCTCCTTCACCAACCACAGCTTGAGAGATTGCCCTCACCCATTGCAAACACCTCTGTCAACTGCAGGGACTCCTGGTAGGAGAAAAATGTGCTGGAATAGTAAAATTTTGGGCTGTTTTGTTAACTCTTACGATCACCTGGAAATAAACAGAGAATACTCAAGTGCTGTATGATGAATTGTGTTTATATGGGCCATAAATCACAGACCATTCTGTGTTGAACCCAAGTCTGATGCTGGAACCAGTCTTCCCTAGCTCCATTTCCTATTCCAGCATGTCTGGTCCACTAGTTTTGCTAGATGGACAATTTCTCCTTCCTGTTTTTGGCCCTTTCCTCACCATTAGAAATGTAGAAATGCAGACCACCTGTTCTGAGAGAAAATAAACATTCAACTGTATTTGCAAGTTGCTTTGCACAGAAAAGAAGATGAAGGCACCATCAGCTGAAGGCAGTAGCAACTCAGGATCCATACTGAAGCTTGTATGTAGAAACAATGACTTTATCAATCTCCCGTTTTTCAAGGTGTGTAAAGATTTGATGGTCTTTCAAAAGAAAATTCTAAACTCTAACTTTTCTGAGCAAGATACCAGGAGGAGGGAGAAGGCAATTTTGGATCTGATTTTAGTTTGATTTATATGATCAGTTAAACAACACACTACACTAGTATTTAATATTCACTTAACATTAGTGTCAATGATTGTGCAACATCTAAGAGAGTAGGACACCCGCTGTAAGCTGCAGGGTCTGACACTAACCCATTCTCTCAGGCTGAGGTAAAGTCACCCAATACAGCTTTCTTTTGACAAAAAAGCAGGCTTAGGAAGTTCCTACCCCTTCCTGCCTCTGTTGTAACTCACTTTCTTCTCAGTTGTGGCAGGGTGTCTGTGGGACCATGCTGTAAACTGGAACCATGAAAAGACAGGGGTTTAAAAAAAGCCAACCTGAGATAAAGTTTTTTCCATTTTCTTTAATCCAGAACATTTCCATCAGGGCTTGATGCACACCCACAGGCCCCTACAGCAGTACAACAGAGCAACGGGCCACCATGCACAGTCTTTCTTGTAGGTGCCAACCACCCTAATCCAAACCCCATCACACCTTGGGAGCTGGCCCCTTCTCCTGTGCCACCTTGGCCAGATCCTGTAACAAATGAGGAAAGCCAAAATGATGTGGAATTATCTAATCTTTAATTTCTAATCAAATTAGCAGGCAATCCAATGAATTATTCAGCATCTCCTATGTCAGTAATTTACCATAAGAAAAAAAAAAAAAACAACCAAAAAACGAAGAAGCCTGAGCCACAGAGCTCTGTTGGATTGAGCTGCAGGAGGCTCAGCCATCCTGGGTCTCAGCAAGAACTGAAGGGTGCTGATGAAACCAAAAAAGCAGCCACAGCAACAGAAATGGTTTGGGGCACCAGCCTGGTCTTGCCCTCCTGATCCCAGCACAAGAGCAGGAGCACAAGAGGACCTTCAAGTTCAGCCTCAAGCAACACCAGGCCCGTGGCACATGGCAGGAGAAGAGGCAACATACTACAGCCAGGCAGTGTCACGTTCCTCAGGTTGTCCTCCCTTCCCTCTGGTACAGGGTTTAGCCCTGTCTAAGAGGGCACGGAGGCAGCCACCCTGCTGCAGCTGCCATGTTGACTGCTGGTGGGGCAGAGGAAGAGGAAGCCCTTTCTCCAGTGCAGGTTCCCTGCCCCTTTCCAACAGGACCATCTCACACCAGGCAGCAGAGAGGAGCACGTGTCCTCTGACTTTCAGACTCCAAATGGCATCATTCATCAGCATTTCACATTTATAAGGGATTATCTTCTGGATTTTAATTTACAGTTTCTTTAAAAGAAATGTATTTCTTTCTCCAGAAAGGTGTGACAGTTAATCAGGTTGGACAATAAAAAGGTTCACGTTGCAACAACTGAGGCTGTTTCAGGGAAATTATGAGGGATTCAAGACCTGAAGGGCCCCATCCTTTTGTATCCCATACCGTGTCCACCCTGGAGCCTGCAGATCACCCCGCACCTCCCCCAAGTGCTGGCAGTCTCTTTTTTCTGTGCATTATATTCAGTCGATTTCCTCTTGCCAAGCTTGTGTTCCCTGCGGTGTGGCAACACAGACCATGAAAGACCTTTTACTTCCCAGAGAATTAAGCTAACCTCTAAAAGCAGTGATCTCCACACATGAATAAAAAAAAAAAAAAACCCAACCACCCTGAAGAGCAGACAGTGGGCTGAGTTAGAGCTTTTCCACCTACCGGCGTGATGGCCGTACCTCGGCTGGCCCTGCGACGCGGGGCTGCTCACCTCCGGGTTGCCTCACCACTTAATCGCTGCACATCCCACAGCAGGGAATGCATTTGTACTATTTCAAAACCAGATAACCACCCAGTTATGAAACTGAGACATGAAAATAATTTAACAGCCTGCCTGAATTTTCTGGTGAATGCAAACACTTAGCCCCACAGGTTAGTGGCACGGTGTAACGTGAAACAGGTGAGGTTAAGACTACACCACCCTGTTGGTCCAGGCCTAGATTCTTACATATTGACTTGCATAGCATCTACAGCCTGGACTGAGCCCAAACAGCTCTCCGGGCCCTCCTGAGCTCCCCCCAGGCACCAAAAGCCAATATAGACATGCACTACATATTGCCTAGTTCTGATCTCCATAAAGTGCAAATCTCTATTGACCCATCAACAGAAAAGTTCCAGATTTGGACAGGGTCTTTTCTGTTTTGTGGTTTTGTGGTGTGGGACCCTGACAGGTGATGTCTCATTCTTGCAAGATGTTATAGGTCCTAAATTCCCACCAGTGGGATATCCCATTCAGTGGATACTGAATGGCTTCTGCTGCTGGCAGGATGCAACCTTTAACACAAGGCTTCGCAATCACATGTCCTGAAGCTAAATGGATGTTAAATGACCAGTCAGACAAGTCTTCAAGAAATATAATCCTATTTCACATTCTAATTCCCCCCCAAAAAATGTAAAACAGAAATAAAAAAGGGCTGAACCTCATCGTTTAACTGGTGTCTGCAATACAGTCTGATAAAACGTCCAGTATACTTTTTCTTGGAAATAGTATGCATGTTATCCATATGCATCATATAACACACGTATATAATGCATATTATATATTTATTATATGATATATGTGTGTATGTGTTTATGTACATGTACACATCTGAAAAGTCCAAAAGAAAGAAAAAAATATCTGCTACATAGTACTATGAATCTGATAAAGATAGCAGCGACAACAAAAAGGTAAATATAGAATGTACCTAAACAAAACACAAACTTTAGTAGAACAAGTCCCGGCAATCCCAGCATCTTCATAAGAAAGTACGTACCTTCAAAACTGAATTAAATCCATGAGAAAAATAAACTGCTTCCCCTAATAATCTTCACTGACAAGATGCATAGAGATGCACAAGTTATGGGACAAAATCTAAACAAATATTCTAAGCTTAGTAAGAGGTATTAAGAATACATATATGAAAAAAAAAAGACATCAAGCAACTGCAGACTTTCCATTGGCCATGTATGAATTGGCTCTATCTACTAAAGTATACATTTTTTCCTTGAAGATACGACTTTCCTTCTTGATGCCTGCTGTTTCAGGCTTAGCTTCATTATGAAAGCGTTGTATTTTGTTCTTTGAAAAAAGCATGGTATCTTGGACCCTTCACAGGTGCTTCAGTTGGAGTCCCCTTGTACTGCTAACATGAAAGCTTAGAATATGTGACCAAGAAATTGCAATAATTTGAAGGCAGCTTGTGTTTCTTAGATAAAGGATACCTGGCATTCTTGCAAACTAATGGCAAGATGATTTGGAAGCCTTCCCTATTTCTGTGGCTAAGGGGATTCCTAACTACACAGATGTGAAATTTCTGCACAAATGGAAAAGACATTTCTGGGTGGAAAGTATCCCATACTCGTCATGTGCTGTTTTCTGGTGCCTTCTTCTGAGGCATCTGGTACTAGATCACAGCATGGATCTGGACTACTCTGATCTTGGTTCCTGTCCAACCTGGCAGCTCTTGGGTTCTGGCAACTCTCTGTTCCCCTCCTAGCCCTGTGTAACTGCTGCTTTCAGCTGTGTTTTGTGGGAGAGAATATTTCTTTCTGAAAAATTAGTCAGCTCTTCACATTGAATCTGTTGTAATGTCAGCACCCTCTCCAGTAGGGTAAGGAAATAATCTGAATGTAACAGCTAGTGATGCCACAAGATCAAGTTCTATAAAATATATTTCTATAAATATATTACTTTCAAGTGCAGAACATCCAAGCACACCTTCATCTTTTTCCCTTATGTGAAATGCATGGTGCTGAGACTAGGATTCTCTTTTTCCCTGGTTGATGCTCTCTCACATGTCTTACAAGGTCTTACGCTGCTGCCAGCCATGAAAGCAGTCACTGGCAAAGCTGCACAGGCTGTTCAGCTTCATTTCCTCTGCTGAGAGCACACAGTTTGATGCATATTTGTTTCATTAAGCGGTTCAGGTTTGCTAGTAAAGCTGGTTGAGTTGGGGTTCTCTGTTTCAGTTCACTTCTTAACTTTTTGCCTGTCAGTTTTTGTTAATATCATCATGCTAAGCTGATTTACTGTAAAGAAATGAAACAACAGGTGCATACATGCTGATAAAAAATAGGCATTTATCCTATGGTAACAGCCATTCTTCAGATGTTTTGCCCACATGTATTCCAGACCAGAATGTTTTTAAGAAAAGCATCTTCTGATGCCCACTCCCAAAACGTCAGTTGCATATCTAGAGGTCAGGTTGATGGAAGGCTGCTTAAACGTGTGTCCTTTTTCCTTGGCCAAAACTACCTTTTAACTTAAACCTCCTTATGAGGGCATCTTCTACCTACATCACAATTTTCTGAACTGTTTGGAGGGACTCTTTACCTCCCACTAAACTGGAAAACTGGTAGTTATATACACATTTTTAATAGATTCATATATATTATTCAAACTTTGCTTCACAGCAGTGTATTAGCTCCTTAATATACAGAGAAGCAGTTCATGCTTCATACATTTACAGAAAAGCAGGAGCTATGGTACATAGTCTCTCTTCAGCCCTTTCTATATTGCTCTTTCTTCATTGACCCAGGCTGAGCCTGCCGAGATATTTCAGTTAAGTCTTTTAAGTTAGGTAACATGAAACTGGGATTTTATCCTTCTAGATAGAATATAAGGATGCCCTGCCCTCAGTTCTTCTTATCAAAGTGACACACAGTAAAACAGTAGTGCCTGTAGAGAAACGGTACAGAAATCACAACACAAAGTGTTCAATTGGGCTGAACTTTATTTAAAATTGTGCTTAACATCAATTTTAACATATTATTTCTTTCATTATATCTTTTTTATGCATACAAGTGAAATTGTTTAATTGAATGAGCAACATTAAAAACAATATGTAGCAGATTTCTGTAATCTATGTCTGTCTGTTTACACAAGAAAAATAAGTTTTATTCTGTTGCATTTGAGGTATGAAAGTCCATAGAAGTGCCACAATTTGGGGGAGCTTTTTGATACTAAGATAGCTATTCTTCAAAGATCAGACACAGCACCTTTTTCTAAGACAAGTCTTGCGACACAGACTCATACTGTCCACTCAACCTCAACACACCATATTTTGCATGAAAACATCTTTCTGTGCCTGCTCTAATTTCCTAAAGAATCAACTTTTTCCCCAAAAAGGTGATTGAACCATCCCACATGTCTTTGGCTTCCTATTGTCTATTCACCATTCTTCACTAAACACATTGTCATAAACTTTGAAGTATATGGGATCTGTTGTTTCTCATTTTAAGGATGGATCCTATATATTTTGAAATAAATGTAAATAGTGTTTAGGTTCTTAATTCTATTCATCATGATCTCTATTTACACAACTTTTTAAAAACTTTAAATCTCAAGCAGGAAATCTTTGCTTAACATACACTGATTATCTTCTGTAGTCAAAAGCTATTTCAGATCTTTTCAATCAAAGGGTGTCGAGGGGATATGCACGAACATTTCTATGAATTCATGTTAGCAAAATAAAGGAGCTCCTGTCCTGGTAATCCTAAAATTCCCTTAGTAAGTAAGGAAAAGCAATTGAAGAATTCTGATGCAAAGCTTTCAAGGTCAAATGATGAGTTGCCCACAGGATGTTTTCCTGACAGGAGACAAGCAACTGGGTGGAAATAAATATTCATTCTCTTGCACTAGCTTCATTGTTGTCTTAAAAATAATCATACAATGGATGATTTCCCTTTCAACTATTTAGTAAAAAGCAATGAAAAACATTTTGACATTTAATGGTTTGAGGAATCATTGACCACAAAAGGAAGTATGGACTTTTCAGTGAACCCTTTAATTGCTTTCTCAGTTGAAAAAAATAACTAATTTATTTTGGCAATAACTCCAGTTTCCACTGCATTATTTTAACTGTGGATGAATCTTAGAAAATAATACTATTTCACTTCCTGTTATGATCAAGTAGTAGCTATATGAAGACCTACAGATACTCAGAGACATTTGTTATTCTATAATGCACTTTTCTTGCTTCTGTACCAGTCATGATGTTGTTTTTAGCAACAAAATAAAAAAAATATATTTCAAGAGTTTCATTCTTAGAAGTAAAATTATTTTCATAACCTGCATTTACAAGCTGTCTTTCATCTGACAGTCCTCCTGCCTTTACTGATTAATGCAAAATCATGTTATCATTTATATCACTAATTGCAAGGCATCTTTTTAGATGCGAGGGGGTATCTTTCCTTATTAATGGGATGCAACCATTAGTCATTATCACAGTCACAGTCCATGCAAGAATGCAATTCAAAGAACCAAGCATCCAGGAACAATATTTGGGCACCAAGTTATGTGATGATCACTTTGACAGCTCTGTACCTCTGCATGTTGAGTGAATAAGCCTCTCAAGTTGTGTCCCACACTATTTACTCACTGATGATATATGTTGTGGATCATCTTCAGCTAACAAAAGCTGAAGTACTCAGATAACACTAGCTGTAATTCTTTTGAGTAGACTTCAGCTCTCCTGTAAATTCATCCCAATGTATCATTTTGTGTTTCACAGGCAGGAGAATATATATTCATATACAGTCAGAGAAATTTAGGATACACTCCTTGTGCATACCCATAAGTCATGACATTTGAGATCAGAACATACAACTTTATTTCTAACAGGATTGCTGGGAAGATGAAACAGCTTTCAGCAAACGTAACTCAGAACTCCCTCCAGAGGAACTGCTTGCACTACTTCTCTCAATCATTCCCAGATCTTCATCTTTTTCTGAACCAGGCTCTTCAATCTTCACGCAGCAGATTTCCAGCAAACTCTTCCAGCCCCTCACATTAAGCTTATTTGTGAGTGTCTTCCCCTCAGTTCTCCACCAATGCAGTCCTGGTCAGTATGGTAAGCTCCACAGGAAAACTTCTGCCTTTGTAGTTCTACCACTGGGCTCAGAGGCTTTCTGTCTTCTACAGCTTTAGTGCTAAAAGGTGCTACAAGTACTGCTAGTATAGAACAGCTCACAACAGCTCACTATCCTTCTTTTTCAAGGTTCCTAAATTTGCATGAAAATTTCCTCAGAGCACTGGTGAGAGGTCTACCTGGGAACAATCAAGGCCATGCCAGAAAGAGCTGATATGTTATTGGTATTTAAAAGCTTTTTCTGTACCTCCAAACCATCTGGCAACAAAATACATAATGATCATGTGTGTCACGTATTTGTAGGCTAAAAGAAAACACTTCCATAAGTCTTTTTACTCTGGGTACAATTTCATTAATGCTATTCATAACATTTCTAATAGTCAAACCAGAAACACAAAGCCATGTTTGTGAGTCTTGCAACCGGTGTGCATTTCAGTGAAGGCTAAGGACAGCTCAAGGAGAAAAAAGGAGTTTTTCAGATTTTTCTTTAGTCTTTGTTAGGATCCTGGGCTCTTCTCTGAAAACAAGGATTAATCAATATATTGTTTATCAAGGCTCTGCAAAAGTTGGGTTGAGTCAACCTGCCTTTTACTCCCTCAACAGATGGAGTGATGACTCATAGAAAAAAGGAGAAGTGATTACCCTCAGGGACATTCTAAAAAATAAGGGACAGCTTAAACTAAGGAATATGTAATCACCCAACAGCTCTGCACATGTTCTACATAGCTGTCACTAAAAGTCAGGCAGGAGGAAAGCAACAGTACCAATTGATATTAAGAGAGGGTTCCAAAAAAGAGTAGCTTTTCCTTAGGGAGGCTGGTTTCTCAGAATCACAGCTACATGCCAGTGAGGAGACCTGCTTCACCATGGGACCGTTCACAGAACCAACATTAGGCTCCACTTTCAGGACACCAGTGTCTCTAAGATAAATTTTGCCCTTGTCCACTTAGTCCACTTTGTGTTCCTTGGGCACATGTTTCAGGAAACAAGTGCATGTGGGCTGTCTCTGAGAAGGGAGACATCATTTTCTGGAGCACTTGGATTTTCAAGGTATTCCTTTGTTACCCATTTTTAGTCATGAGCTTAAAAGCCATAATCTAGATTTTACTGTACCAAAAGACAGGCGTACAGCAGTCAAAATGGATAGCACAATGAAGACAAGGTGATCTCACTGTGTTTTCTGGAAAAGGACAGTCCTCATGAGGTTTTCAAGGACTTTGCCTCTACTTCTGCCATGATTTATCCACTTTCTGAACCTGTTCACAGGACAGTACTGGATCTGCCTTGAGCTACTATGCTTAGTAGCAGAGGCTCGGAGGCTCAGAGATTTGACCGATTGCTAAGGACCATTCCTGACAGCAGTCCTCAATACCTGTATAGGGGTGTCCCCACTCCAGCCAAGCAGTTTAAAACACAGACTCAGGGCTTCATTTGGTACAAATACCTTACATATATATGTTTTATGGTTTTACCTAAGCTTCTGAAAGGCAGAACATTGCAATGAGGTCCTACGAGGACACTGAAGTTAAGAAAACAGCAATTATAATTAGTTTCAGTGGGAATTGCAAATAGTGGTGACCTTTCTGCATTCAGAGTGCTGTCTTCGTGCTCAGATCTAAGAAGATAAGCAGCAAATTCAAGTGCCTAAACCTGCACAAAATCCCATCAGGGTTTGGCACAGCCCTGCACAGCTGCCAGCTGGAGATGTCCCCACTGCTGGGAGGATGGAGGCAGATACTGCACCGGGACCCTGGGAAGGGGCTGCAGGACACAGCACCCGCAGGAACACATCAGCTCACAATGAGCCAAAGTCATCCCAACGTTCATGAAACCCTTTAACGTGTCTGTAACCCTAGTTGGGAAGAAGGATTTAAAAAATCTTCATTCCGGTGAAGGGTAGAAATGTTAGTAACGTAGATGGCCTGTAAAACTCCCAGAAACATGGTAAATTGGTATTAATTATCATAATGAACTGAGATGTCTACAAAAGCATCCAGATGTTGAGTGAACGCTGTGCTCTGTCACAGTTTATAAGACTTGTTTAAAACTTCTTGGCTGAATGAATCAAATAGGGAAAAGCCTCATCTGTTAAGGAAGAATGCATATCATAGTAAAATACTGGTTTAATTGGGGGAGACTGGAAACTCTGTGAAAAAAAAAAATGTAAATTTTCAAGCAAGGTCCATGTATGCTACTACAGGAATTTTCTCATAGCTAATGATTGCTGAGATGAACTCAAAGAGGCAAAAATCTACCTAAATCTCAGTGACTGGTTCATCTGCTTCGTGCCGTAAAATGCGGGACACCTTCTCCACCAGGAGAGATGTCAGGGCCGAGATTTCACCATCAATTCTTCACAAGCTGACAGACTACACACAGTGCCTTGTGGTGCATACAGGCTCTTTTAGGGAAAGCGAGGAGCTATATCTGCGCTACGCCAACGTCCCGCTCTGATTGCAAGGGTGGGTCTTTCCCGGTGGGGAACAGCCCATGCAGCCCCACACTGAGCTGCAAGCCAGACACCTCTATGCAACTCTTACAGCTGGGGGACAGTGAGAAAGAAAAACTGCTAAAGATATGATTTTTTTTTTCCTTTAAGAAAATCAACTTGTTACTTTTTTTAACGTGCTTAAGTGATTTCTTTTTGATGTACACACACCCACAAGCCAGCTGCTGAGAGACATGCCCCGCGCAGAAGGAACACACTTCACACATGCGTAGAGTTGCTGTGGTCCTGCTGGTTGTGAAGGCAGAAATGCACAATTGGGTCATTTTTACTGAACTGCAACCTTGAAAATTTCCCATTTTGAATAGACAGCAATCAAAGGGTGGCCCTTAAGCTTTCGGATGTGCTAAAGCCCACACAAGGCAAAAGGGAAATAATCATTCCATTTTGATTGTCAGTTTTCGCACCTCAAAACCCACCAACGTAATCTAATTAAAACACAGAAAGAGGGGCCACATAGAAAGAGCAATTCTGGTGAAACTGTAAAGATCCCAAATACAGAGGGCCCAAACTGCCACTTATATACACTGGCAGACACCGAAAGCATGTCCATTGGAGTCTCTCTTTTTGCCCTTCATTCTCTGTGCAATGTCATGGAGTTTCTAAACTGGGAAGAGGTCACTGTCTCCAGCAGTGGTCCTGCCCTTGGAGTGCAGTGATAACATGGCTTGTCCCAAAAAATGTTTTGGATACTGGAATTATCAGAGGTATTCAACTAGTCCATAAATCTAAAAAAAAAAAAAAAAATTATAAAGGGAGAAAGGGAGAGTGATTTTGCCAATTTAAACAATAATGTGGATATTTACAATGTCATCACTCCTTCTCTTATTTCTCTTATCCTGGGAGAGTCTGCATGAGCTTTAGCACACCTGACATTTCTTACAGGACAGCTGCATCTCATGGAGAACTGTTCAACTACCGTGTGAACACAAGGACAGCAGAGTTTGCTCTAGGACTTAATGGCTGCTTTAGGACTAAATGGCCTGTGAGGCCACTGATCAATACCTGCCTTGAATTAAGATGGCATGTTGTCTCCTGCAACAGCTGCAAACAGGGAGTGAGCAGGGCTGAGAGCCAGTAGGCAGAGGCTGAAAGACTGCAGAGCACTTTCAACAACTTAAACACCCTTCAATGATAAAGACTAGAAACATGTTTATCTTGAAGAAAGAACCTTGAAGAAAGAACCAGGAAGTTTTGACATGCTGCTTGAGACCACCTGGCAGGGAGGATGAGGAGGGAGGGGAGGGATGGGGGCTTCCCAGCTGTGCAGCATGTGAATTTTGGTGAGAGAGGTGTGTGCCAATCAGGCATGGGGGCAGCTGTGCATGACGGACCTGGGGAACCCATGACACTCATGCTGCCTGATTTCATGAACTTCTACCACTGTCAGTGTCCATCACAGCTTAGTGCGAGATCTGTCTGAAAGCTCAAGCCCACAGGCCATGGCTGGCTCCGTGTCTATGTGTGGCTCATGTCATGTAGGTTAGAGGCAGTCTCTGAGCTGGCAAAACAAAGCTTGCCTGCAAAGAAGAGTCTGACGGTATTATCCTTAAAGCACCATCAAAGCAGATGGATCACAAGTGCAAACTAGACTCAGAAACATTCTGAATCGTGCAAGCAGAGCAAAGAGCACTGAAAGGGAGCTAAAGGCTCCAGCTGGATCTGCAGCTGACCTCAGGCTGTGGGAGAAATCTCTTCTCTTTGACGGGACTGAGATCTTGAGTGTCACTGTCACAGCCCAACATCTGGGTGCAAGGAGATTGAGTTTGACAGGAAGATATTTCCCCTATTGTGTGGCTGTAATCCTGGTGCTGGTGGTCCTTTGTGATGCTGTGTTTGAAGGGGAGAAGTCTGGAGGCCAAAAGCAGCTTTGGGATGTGTTACCCAGCAGCCATGTTGCCTGTTCACAGTGTTCGTTGCACATGTCTGTACAGTCATATTACCCCCCCTGCAGCAGCCAGATTCATTTTAGTCACCCCAAGACTGTACACAAGCCTCTCAGACTTCACCAAAATTGGTACATTAGGGAGCCCATCCCTTAAAATTCTCAATATTTGGTATGCATCCCCCTCAGTCCTGCCCTCCAAACCCTTTTCCTTCTATTCTCTCATCTCAAGAACTCTGCACCTCTATAAGCCACCCTCCCATGCTTCCAAAAGGCCTCCATGAGCTCCTTGAACATCTCTTCTGTTTTCTTCTTTTCAATCAAATTAGGTAATCACTGGCAGTGGCTGATGTAAGTAGCATCCTTACAGAGCAGAGCTGAAGTTACTTCACTCATTTTCCACAGCACCATCCCTTGGTCTGGATGGATCATCTTCAGAACTTCTTCCTAATTTTTTCGAATTCTGTAAACAGTAAGTTCTTCTCCACCTTTCCTCTCACACTCTCTGCTATGCAGGAGTGTCTAATCTCCCTGGTCCATAGCGTTATCAAGCTCACTGCGTGCTGCCTGACTGATGCAAGTCCAGTGAAGGGTCACCAAATTGGTCAGGGAATTCAAGCTTAGGACACACAAGGAGAAGCTGAGAGAGCTGGGTTTTTTCAGCCTTAGGAGGCTCAACAGCGAAAGCAGATCCTGATCCTTCTCACAGGCAGACGGTGATGGAACAAGATGCAACGAGCCTTAGGAAAAACCCAATTAGATATTAAGAAAAAAAAATAATTCCTTCCCTGGAGAAACTGAAAACTTGACTGGATAAGGCCCTGGGGAACCTGATCTAGTTGGACCCACTCTGAGGGGAGGCTGAACCAGACGACCCTGTTCTGATTTAAACTGTTCTGTGATTCTGTGGTTTCATTTACCACTTCAAAAACTGTATATTGCCAGACTCCAATGGGGAAGCAGCTAATTAAGAGCAGCAGTGAAGCAGGCAATGGGAGATACAGATGTATTGTGACTGCATTTGCACTGCTGTCAGCACTGGAGCATAATCTATAGTAAATATGATAAAACAGCAAGATAAAGTCCAATTTAAGAGGTTGTGAGGAATCATGAACCATATGAATGGATCTTATCATCACTGTGGTTCTTGCTGTTTTACACAGTGGGGAGAGCATGAGCCCTTACTTGAGGCTAAAGAAAACTCGTTCCTGTTCTGTAACAGTTGTGTCCCTGTTCGGACATCTTCTGTCTATAATACTATATTTTGCATTCCCTAGGGCTGTACTTAAGGTTCACCACAACATTACTTGTGAGTTTCAGAGTTTCAGGTTATTAAGATAGCAACGGTTTTTGTAATTCATACTTTGCAATGCATGGCTTGCTTGTACTTCGGTTATTACTTTTCTATGGCTCATAATAAATTTAAAGACTGCATTGATAAGTTTTTTATGGTTAAAAAAGCCTTCAGGAGTTATGCTGATATTAAAAAGGACTTCATAAGATTAATATTGATATAAAAAGGCTTTCTAGGATTTGTTGATATAAAAAGCCTCTCAAAGATTTTGCTGAAAAATCCACCATGATGAGATTTTAATGAACATAACATTAAAAGGCTCTGAACATAACATACTGGCATTGATTTTCTGCATTAATAACCTCAGTTACCTAAATGCAGGATGTTCTTTTTTTGAGAAAGCTCTGCAGGGCTCAGTACACATGGAAGACATTTTTTCATCTGGCACAAGGAAAACCTTGGCAGGTGGAACAGGCTGGGATCCAGGTGAGAAGCAGGCTGTGGTAGAGCAGGTGCTGTCAGCCTAACGGGGAACAAGGGCATGAAAAGGAACTCGTTCTTTGTTGGGATGCAGAGAGGGTCTCCAGAGAGCCATTCACCCATACTTGCACGGGGTGACATCCGACCCTGGGAATAGGCAGCTGCCATTTGTGCATCTTTGGATGCAGTAATTATTATTCGCAACAGACAAAAAAAATAAGCATGGTCACTTTTTCCTAGAGAGTGCTGCTGGCAGCAGCAGGCTTGTGGAGACTGGTGCAAGTCCTGGCTGCTGTGGTTCCACTGCCTGGGCTCCAGCCCAGCCCCTGAGGGCAAAGCACCATGGCTGCTGCACACAGACCCTTGGGAAGAGCTGTACATCCTGTGATTGTTGTTGACTTGCACAACCACACACCTCTAAGTCTAAATAAGGATGTAGGTTGGCCACCAACACATATTTAAGTCCTTCATTGCCTGGGGTGGTGGTAGGGACACAGCCAGGCCTGCACCTCCTGTTTTTAACCGTCGGTAGGCCACCTTAAATTTTTTGTGCATGGTGTCCTGCTTGTACCCTTTCTGAATCACAACCTGCCCTGGGAGCTGCTTTGTTTACTGTGTTTGATTTTTAGTAGAAAGAACAAAGGGAAAATGGCACAGAGCAGAGAACTACAGATCTTGTAGAGAGAGAGGGAACTTGAGGAGAAGACATCTTAATACTGTAGTGAGCATTTTTAAAAGGGAGACAATAACGAACATTAGAAGCAGAAATAAATTCCACTTATTTCCTCATAATTTCATTAGGAACTGGTATTCAGACAGGATAAATGCCTTGGGTAAATCCCCAGAACTCTTCCTTTAATTTGTTTGTATTATGCGTTTTATTGCTCCAGATTTCTCATATACAAACACAGAGTGCTTGGAAAGCAATACAACTCGAAATAATGATTTAGCAGCTTACTAATTTGTATACATACAAATATAATCATTCCATCAGCTTTAAATTATCAAAAAGAGGGTAGTTAAGAGCTTAGTGACTTAGTTAATAGCTAGTGCAGTAGGAGTAAGAAAAACAGAAAAATCTCTTACGTCTGACTTTGTCCCAAACATTCCATCAAACAAAGGTATTTTCTTAATGATTAAAAAGCAAAATTAATGATCCATGTTATTGAGGCAATATAAGGTTCTCAACAGAGACCATTAATAGCTTCCCTGAGTCACCCGGCCCCCGGCCCCGCACAGCGCTTGCCAAGCACTAAGTGCCACGGGTCCCCTACTGCAAATCCATCACACCCTCCGGGAAAAGAAACGCTGCCTCCGAGTCTCATGGTCCCAAATACAACCCCGCTGGTAAGGTGACACACAGAGATGGTGGCTTGGGTGTGCAGGAAGACAGAGCCCTGCTCCGGGGTGCGTGCCCTCCATCCCTGGGGAGCCACCTCCAGCCGTGACCCCAGCAGGGCAAGTGGCTGGCGTGGGGCACGCAGTCTGTGGCCCCCCCCAGGAAAGCACTTGCTGTCCCCACTCCTTGGTGCAACAGGGTCCTTCCCAAAGCTCCCGGTGAGACAAGAAAGGATACGGAGGAAGTTGGTGAGAGGCAGTGCTGCCGGGTGGAAAAAGCGAGAGCGGGACCTATTCTTGGCTCTGCCGATGGCTAATCATTCACTTGCTTTTCACCAGACGTTTATCACCCGCTAAATGTGGTTAATTTTGTGAGACCCTTTCAGATCCCTTGACAAAAAGGGCTCTATGAGAACTAGCTACTCAGCAATTTCAATCCCATTTACAAGGGAACAAGCCAAGCCCCCCCCTTCCAGATTCCTGACATCCTGGTGTGTCTTGAATGCTGATGTGCAGCCTCTCACACTGGTTTGCTCAATGGGTTGAATAAGTGAATAGGGAACAGAACAAGCAAGTACTTTACTTGTGATAGCAAATATGGTGACAAAGTACCATCCTCCTGACAGCAGGAATGCGGTGGCCTTTAGATGTCACTGGCTTTCCCTGCAATCCTGTCACTTTCTTTTACCTGCAGGCGCTTGGCACAGTGAGGAAAAGCACCACATGGAAGAAAAATACACAGGATAATATTGCATCCATTCTTCTCACTGAGTTATGAGGCATATATACAGATTATGACCTCTTCCTAGCACTGTGCACTGTAATAAAACAGATGGTGCCGAGTTTCATACCCATCCAGCAGTTTCAACCATCTTTTGGATGTGCCAGAAAAGGGAGGACTACAGCCTGGCTTTGAATCCACTAGAAGTTTGAGGTGTTGCCACCATCAGAAAATCAAATAAAGGGGCATTTGCAGAAGGATGCATTGTTCCGTTCCATGAGAGTACAATCAACAAGGGACACTTCTGAAAGGACATTTTTTGAAAAGAATTTTTTTTTATCCCTTAACAAATTTCTATGCACAAGAAGGTAATTTAATCCAAAGCGACTTCTAGTATAAAAAAAAATACAATGCAGCTGAGGAGATGAGCCTCTCATTGTATCCCACTGTATTTCTGCTGAAATCCTATGGCTCCTTATGCACTTTAACATTTATTAGACATTATATTTCTGAGTTCCATATTATACTTGGCATTTAAAGATCTTTTTGTACAATATAGACAGATGAAATGGCAAAGGATTTCTGAGAAAAATAGGAAATACAATTCAATAATTGCTAAACAATGGCTGTGATTTCAAGCTACAAATATAAAAATGGATAAATATTCAGGGGTGTTAGGGGAGAGAGGGAAAATTGGAAGGAAAACATTTGCTTAAATTTTCAGGCATTCGCACTTCCATCCTCTCTACAATACACAAAAGGCAGAAGAGGTTCCCAGAGCAGCAACAAATCACTATTCTGTCATGCTCAAAATAAAATTCTATAAAGTTATATTTGTTCTTTTGCCTAATTTTTGGGATCGAAATGACTAAATTGTGAGTGCAATCCAGAGCTTGATGAAGTGTCCTGCCTACAAAATGTAATTTTGTTGAAAACACTAAGTTCTTCAGGTTCAATGGCTGGGGGAACTGTCTCCATTTTGGGTCACATATGAAAACCTTCTTCTATTCTCTTTCCCCAGCTGAATAAAATATGAGGACAGGCACAAAAAACACTCTGAACCACACATAAGCTTAAGCTCAAAGAAGTGGTATTACCACCACTTGAGAAATTAATTTCACATTTTCAAACAGAGATATATCACTGCCTCTGTATGGAAGCATTAAATGAGAAATTTACTTTAGAATCAGTTCCATAACTCCACTAACACTTTCAAGGCATGTTGCAAGTGTAATTATCTACAATAGCAAGACTATTTAAGTCATGTAACTGCATAATTAGGGTCTCTTCTGGTTCATCATTATGAGGTACTAAATAAGATTTAAACATGACTTGATGTTATCTGCTTTTTCTACTTTGCCACCTGACATTTCTTGGTAACTATTAATAGGACACATAATAAAAAGGAAACATTTTGTTCCCCTCTTCACTAATAGCCATTGCTAATTTCCATTACATGTGGTTTTCCTCAGGCTTTGGAAAAAAAGAATTGCATTGAGAATAAGTCATTTATTTCTGTGAACGGTAAAACCTTGACTTCACAGCTGATAATAAACAAGTAAATATTTTCCTTTAGCAAGGAAAAATTGAAATGTTTCAAAATTACCTCAGAGTGGAACCTGACCATTACCACTGATGGAAAGTGGGGACTTTTTTCCACAACAGAGTAGCAGCAAAGTCTCCAGACATGGGAAAAATGCTGAAGTTGTTTACAGACCCTTATGTACACAGTGAGCAAATAGAAGACATATTGACATTGAATATGAAACCAAAACCAGAAAATTAAGGCAAGCATCTTGAGAGCAAGCCAGCAGTGGCCAAGTGATGCCTCAGATCAATTTGCCACTTGGAAGGTAGGTAGGAAAAGCAGATCTTCTCTTAAAACTCATTGCAGTGTTAGCTTGATACAGGTACTAATATATACATCTGATGAACGTACACAACTATTTAGGGTTATATTGCTCTAAATATCTGATAAAAGTCTTAGTATAGTGAAGGATTAGGCACAGAAAAGTGAAGTAACTGGACAAGATTCAGTGGCCACATGGGCAAAAGAAGAGAGATACCCACCTCACAAGGGTTGTGTTATGACCACTCAGCCATATCGCACACCCTTCCTTAGCTGAAACAAAAATACACGTTGCAGCAATTATGCAGGGTGCTTCTCAAAGAGTGAACTACATCAGAGCAGTGCTGAAGTAGAATACTCATTTTTAACTGGGGAGAAGGTTGTTTAAAATGCTCAGTTTTCAGCTTTTCACCTGGCAACTTCTGCAACTCTTCTCTGCACATACATCTTTTCCCTTAATTTTAACATCTGGAAGCAAGCCAGGAAAGATCTCTGCCTGTGGTATCTAGTACAGCAAGATGACTTCCAGAATAAAATATTTATTAAACCAGGTTCACAATGCCTTTTGCTTCCAATAATACACTGTTAATAGATTTTGGTGAAAAACAAACAAACAACAACAACAAAAAACAAACCCCAAAATAATAAAAAATAAACAAACAAAATGCCCAAACCCAACAATTTCCTGTTTTGATGCCTCTTCATTAATGCACCTTATGAGCTGCTAAGGGGGACATTCTACTTCTGGACCATCTGAACATCTGTGAGCGGTGATACATAATATAGACAGTAACAAAGATTCCCTAAAAATTTTCCCCGCATATTTATTGCAGGCCTTGAGCCTCAGCAGGGCAGCCACTTGATAGAGCGAGCACTGTGAAACTCATATAAATCTTCCCATCTGAACTACCCTTGTTGCTACAGAAGTTGCTGAGGTCACTAAATTAAGACCAAGAGTCATTTCAGGGTGCAGAGACCAAGAGTCATTTCCTGATGCAGAGGGGATGTTAAGACAAGTAGCCTGGATGGGGTTTGTACCACATGGAGAGCAGAGCAGTGCTTTTGCTGGGTAGACCCATAATCAGATGTACCTTTTCCTCCACACCCCCAGGCATGGGAAACTCTCTCTGCCCTCTGTCTCACATCAGCTGAGTCCAATGACACAGAGACATCACTGTCCACCCTCCCATCCCCAGCCTCTCCTGGTCCTGTGTGCCAAAGCATGCATGGGTAGCAAGCAATAGTGGAAGACAAGAGACGGCTAAAAGCACAGGAGGGAGCAATTACATCCTACGTGATTTAAAGTTAGTTTCCTTGCTCGGCTTTTCTTAATCTTTGGAGGAGGTGGTGCGATGTTTCTCATGTCACTTTCTGATGTGTATGACCTACTCTCTGGCGGGTGGCGGGTGGGAAAAATAAAGAAGAAAAGCCCAGCCAGCTTTGTGCAGCCAGCACAGGAACACCGAGCTACAATGCTACACCAGAGGATACATGATATTCAGAGCAGTAATCGAGGCTGTGGATGAGCTGTGCCCAGTTCCCCTGGAGAACCATTGTCTGTTCTATACACCACAGCGTGCGTTATCCCAAGCAACAGAAGCAAGGATAACCGTCATCTTTATTGCTAGAATTATAATATAGAAAAATGTCATTAATAAGAGCATGAGTCTCACCTGCCCATGAGTTCCATATTATACTTGGCATTCAAGTATAATGAATACTTGTTCTGTGACTCCTCCATGCCTATTACACTTCCATGCACACACGCACAATGAGCCAACGAGGGAAATAAAAGCTCACTTTAAACAAAAAGTGAAAAATATTCTATATTAGAACCTTGAAAAGCTACACACGTAAAACTGAAGACACAGAGTAACCTTATTTTTGCTAGTGATTTCACCAACTTTTTCCTGCACTAAGCCTGTATGCTGCTTATATGAATGTTCTATAGTGACATCTGGTTTTAATACAAGGCTTTCCACCCCTAAAATTTCCACCCCTGTTGGCATTGCTAGCTCTATTTTAAAATGGGGAGACTGAAATTACAAAACAATCTCTGCCCCAGTTACCTGCTCAGTTTCTTTCTTGGATGTTCCCATTTTGCTGCATGGTTCAACTGCTGCAGGATGGACAGCAAAGACTCCTGCCCCACAGCCACCTGGACACCTTCGCAGTTTCTAAGCCAGCTCCTGGTGAACATCATTTCATTTTAACAGCTTGGCGGTTTAAATCAGTGCCAATTATCTCAGTACCCACGAACTATGGTTGTTAGGCAGTTGTTAGACAAGTAGCAGTAGGGAGAAATGGGAAGGATGGGCTGCTGGGGACAGAAACCACTGCAGACACCTCTGCTCATGATCCTTGTAGGCTGCTTCCAAGCACCTGTCAAGCAGGAGTCCTGAGGAGCACAGGTCAAGGGAGAGCAGCAAATGCTTCACTCGTGGGAAGGTGGAGACTGCCAGGCACCCCACAGCTAGCCACAGCAGTGCCAGCAGTGGCCTGGCTCTGGCCATCAGTCCTTCCACGAAGGCTATGAGATTGAAAAATATTCAGTCAGAGCACAAGCTCTAAGATGTACCCTCTAGTAAAATGCACTGATTGAAAAGCAGGCTAATGTGGTCAGCCCTGCTTTCGCTGTGAACATTAGAAACAGCAGTAAGTGGACAGTGACTGTGCTTTAATTATGAGAGAAGCCCAGTAAGTTGTTCTCTCTTGAAGTATGTCCTCCTACACCACGAGTAGTTTTACTTTAACAGAAAGCACATTAGATCCTCAAAGAAAACACAGCAGAGGCTGGACTGTGTGAATACAGCTGCTAAGCAACCTTCCCAACACCCTGTCTGTTCCTGCATTGTAGCTACAAATAATTACTCCTCCATGCAACCTTTGCCTTTCTGTCACTGCTCTTCCACAGCTGTACACTGTCGTAACTGCAAATGGGCCCAAACCAAAATCCCAGATCTAAAATTTGTTCTCATATTTAAGGAAATCTGGAAAGAAATCCAAACAGGTGTCTGCCCTCCCTCACTACGACTGGATTATGTGAAGCCCTGAATATAAACAACCCAGACTTTCAAGGCTGCGTTTTTGTTTCAGGTTCTGTAGTTCAAGCCTTTCTGTACTCATTTTCTTACTCTGATCTCTGCTGACAGAGGCAAGTTTTTAAAAACAACCTGTAAACTAAACAATTCCACCGAAATTTAAAAATACTTTCAAACCATTGATGGTAATTAAGCCATTTACTGCATTCACTGACTACTCCGGCCACTCTTTCTGGAAGAGACATTGAGCTAGTGCTGCTTTGAAGGAGGAGGAGATTTTCTTACACAACTGAATGCAAGAAACTTAAATACAGTGTTCGTGGTAAAAGAATGAATTGCAAACCCTCTTGGCACATCTGCCTGCTAACAAAAGAAATGAGCATTGCCCAGCTTTACCTAATCCCCTGTGAGGCTGCCCAGAGATTTACTTCCTGAGAGTCCTGGGTCTGTATAAACTCCACAGATTAGGGACTGCATAAATTTTAAAAAGCAAAATTTAATAGAAAGACTGAAGACTGCTGACCATGGAAAGCTACATGGAAAGCTGTTTATTATGGGGAGTAAACAAAATTTCAGCACTGCAATACTAAGATGTAATAAAGTCGCATCACCAAGAATGCAGAATTTAACCTGTCACTAGAATATTGCATTTCTAATCAATATATGATTGTAATATTGGATTATATAACTAATAGTCATTACTACAAATATGAATCATATTGTTACAACAATTGAAATAGTTAATATTGAAGGAGTCAATATTTATAAAAGTGTCTAGAAGTCTAGAATTGAACTTCTTGTGCCATTACGGTGGGATTGAGTGCACCCTCAGCAAGTATGCCAATGACACCAAGCTGTTTGGAGTGATCGACATGCTGCAGGGCAGGGATGCCATCCAGAGGGGCCTGGACAGGCTTGAGAGGTGGGCCTGTGGAAAACTCATGAAGTTCAACAAGGCCAAGTGTAAGGTCCTGCACGTGGGACGTGGCAATCCCAAGCAGAAATAAAGACTGAGTGGAGAATGGATTGAGAACAGCCCTAAGGAGAAGGACTTAGGGGTGCTGGTGAGTGAAAAGCTCAACATGAGCCAACAATGTGTCCTTGCAGTCCAGAAAGCCAACCGCATCCTGGGCTGCATCAAAAGAAGTGTGGCCAGCAAGTTGAGGGAGGTGATTCTGCCCCTCTGCTCCACTCTTGTGAGACCCCACCTGGAGTGCTGCAGCCAGCTCTGGAGCCCGCAACGTAAGAAGGACATGAACCTGTTGGAACAAGTCCACAGTCCAGAGGAGGGACACAAAGATGATCAGAGGGCTGGAGCACCTGTCCTATGAGGACAGGCTGAGAGAGTCGGGGTTGTTCAGCCTGGACAAGAGAAGGCTCTGGGAAGACCTTATTAAGGTCTTTCAGTACTTAAAGGGGGCCTACAGAAAATAGGGGGACAGACTTTTTATCAGGGAGTGTAGCAATAGGACAAGGGGTAATGGTTTTAAACTGAAAGAAGGGAGATTTAGATTAGATATTAGGAAGAAATTCTTTACTGTGAGGGTGGTGAGACACTGGAACAGGTTTCCCAGAGAACTTGTGGATGCCCCATCCCTGGGAGTGTTCAAGGCCAGGTTGGATGGGGCTTTGAGCAACCTGGTCTGGTGGAGCAGAGTGTCTTTGGAAAAGAAAAACAGTCTTGAAACTGAAGAGCAGGAACTTTCTGGGAATGAGACGCTCTGCTTTCTGACTGCAGGCAGGCCATTTAAGGTCCCTGTTACCATGTGTCTGCCCAAGGTCAGCAGGCGGCCTGACTGCCAAAGCCAGCAGCCAGCAATGTAGGAGATTTACAGAGAAAAGGAAAAGCACTTGTAGTTGGATAGGGTCATGATATTTTACCTTCAGCAACAACTGCTTGTCTATATTTCACTCTCCCCTCACAAAGTTGAAGAGCTCGTACATAAAAGCACCAAAAGCATATTCCCATGGGCTCACCCATCCAGAGCGAGGAGGAAGGCAAGCACTGCACAGAAGCAAATCACTGCATTTTCTCTCTCTCAACATCCACACCTGCCCATGTTCATTAGAGAATCTGAATTCACTGCAGATCACTAGCACCAGCTAAATTAAATTTATTTTAAACATTGAATGTTAATTTCAGGAGTGCCTCAGTCTGCTCCAGTGCCAAGAACCAGCCAACACGACACTGTCCTGTTTCATGTGCAAGTTGTACTAATCTAGGCACATTTTCTACTGTTTGTATAGCTATCAAAACCAATAAATCCATCCCTTTTTTCCCTTAAGAACCCAAAAAGCTATATAATTACTATAACTTGAGTCTTACAGCAATTTTTTGGTTTTGACTCTCACAGAAAAAATCATATAAATAATATATTTGTACTATGTGTTCTATTAAAGGTTTTCAACCGGGTTTGCAAAAATCAATTCATGCGTACACTGTTGCTGCAAGGCAGGAAACTACCTGCTTCATGCAGTCACTGACGTCCAAAAAAATCAGTATTGGCCAGGTGTTAACTAGTCTATGTGCATCCGGGGGGGCTGTGTTACTCTAATGAAACTGATTTTAATAGGAGTTTATTTAAGCCTTTATAGTTTCTCCATGTAGAAAAGGGATGTGCCTTTCTCCACCTGTCTGTATGTACACAGCCATCCAGTAATGAGGGAATTAAATGCATTTTCTTCCTGAATAATGGGGCCCCAATCCTGGGTGGAGCACGGAAAAGTTGCATAGAATTCACTGAGTTAACTCATTAACTATTAAAACTGAGGAATACAGAGGGCTTGAAATGAACGAAAACACATCTGTTTACAGTGAACAGGACACTCAACTCCTGGGGATGCAAATGCTCCATCCTAACCAGGTCCACTGGGGAGCATGGCAGCTTTGTGCTCTGTGGGGCCAAGTTATTCTTCCCTCGTCTCTCCCAAACTTCTCCCAAATTACTTTCATAAAACCCAGACATTCTGGTTGTCCATACATGCAAGGTTGAGGTCCACTTGGGCAGATTGGGAGGGCAGATTGTTCCAGGAGTCCTGCTAGTTATTTTCCTTGGCATCTGTGCAGTAAGGTTTTGGCAGTAATTAGCACAGACAGTAAGCAGGGTTCTTTGCAGTTTTGTATGGTATAAAACTTTTGTTATGACCTTCATTTTGCAATAATCTTAGCATTCAATAAAAAAGAATGCTAATGAAAACATGTTTATGAGGGATTAACATGGCAACAAATATAAAACTGCTGCGTAGTTTAAAAAAAATGTACTAAATACTTTTCTCATGACTCCCCTAAATATTCTAAATTATTTATACTGACCTTCTGAGAAAATCCAGCTCTTAAATTTAAGCTGCAATACTAAACGTAATAGAAACATTATTAACAGGGTGCTTGAAGTTGCATGCCTCATATAGCGCATTGGCAATACCCATCATCTCTGCTGTTCTACTGCTATGCTCACATGGCACATGAAATTTGGGGGCCTTTCTACTAAAAGTGCTAGGGGTTTGGTCCCTTCCTCTTTCTCCAGACCCTTCATAGGTAATTCCCTGGATGGACAATAGGCACAAAGTCAACTGTCAGCACAAGAGTCATCGGAAGAGCAATCCTGTCCCTCTTCCTCTTGGGAAAAGATATTGATTGAGGATATTGATTGAGCCACTTGGTTGTGTATCACAGGTGTTCTGTAGCTTGAAGTACCTTGGAGGGGGTAAGCTGTTAGGGATTGTTTTTAGGGTTCTCATTAAATCTGAGATCTATTACCTGGCAATCCACAGTTGTGGAGGACAAAAGTTCTGAAGATTCACGGGAATGTTCCAGTTGTGTGCTGTGTAAATGTAAACTTTACTGCTCATCATTGACTAGCTATCATTCCATTAGCACAAAGCGTCCATTTCAGTCTCGTTTGTGTTGAGCCCTGTAAAACATCTGTCTTTCTAATTAAGCTCTGGTAAGGTCTATGTTTGATCAGTCAGTATCCACTGACTGATACCACTCGTATCTAAATTAATTCATTTTGGGTTTTAGGATCAGAGGTTAGACCACAGGGTGGGATGACAGGGAGAACAACTGGAGGCACAGACACTATTTTACTTAAAAAGAGACTGACTGGTGTGGGATGTTTATCTTAGGAAAGGATAAATCAGATATGATAAACAGATATGACCCAGTCAAGCATCTGCAGTGCTTCCTTCAGTGAAGCCCAGCAGTCCCAGCTGGTGTGTCAGGGAGACTTTTCTAAACCTTTTCTAGCCTTTCTGGTTGGATGGACAGATAATTTTGTTGTAACAGTACTTGTAAATACTGCTAAACTCAATGCTCAATGCAAGTAGTGATGATTCCAGCCCTTCTATTCGCTCCCAGCGGTACCAAACATAGGGAAGAAAATTAAAGTAAATGACAGGAAAAGCAAAGCAGCTTTTCTCAGGGCAGGCATACTTTAGAGATACACACTTAAAAACATGCTTAACAAGGTGCCAGAGAGTTAAGAGGCACAGCCAGGCCAAATAGCTTGAGGGACATTTCTTACCACTGCCTATTCTGCAAGCACATTCAAAGTCAAGTCCCTTGAGACAGCAAAATTTCATCTATTCTCCTTCCAGCTCTGCACCACAGAGCACCAGAGAGGTCGTTAGTTCTGGCATCTTTAAATGGAAATTCAAAATACTGCAATTTTCCTGTTTACGTTACAAAGTTAATAATGAAATTCATACAGACTGAATGCTAACAGAATGGTTTGCTACAATCATTTTATATGTACCATGCATTTTAATTGAATGAACACCTGCCTGTACATTTTCTGCTGTTTGCAGTGCCTAGATTTATATCCCTAGAAACTGTCTGCTTGCCCTAGATCAGAACAACACTGAAAACCTAGTTTTTGTGACCATTTTAAGATTGCTTGCAGCAGTTTTGCTTTCATTAGGTTTGCTAATATAAACAGCTGAAGTAAACCAATTACTCCAAAAGTCTTTGTTGCCTGGTTGCACAGATTTTGAGAGTAGGAAAGACAAAGGATGGAAGCAAGAGTCCAGAGAGCCCCAAACCAGGTAATAATGCTAAAATGCCCAATGTTGTTCACGCCAACAGGATCTCTATCCAGTTGCGCACTTCAGCTTTGGACAGGGAGGTGCACCTCCAGATGTCCTACTTGCTTCTACCACTTTTCAAAAAAACCATCCTGTGCCATTACTTTCACTGTGGACAGATATTGACACTCCCAAGCTATGGAATGGCTTCTGGAGGTCTATGTGCAACGGCTACTGTAGCGTGACTTAGGGATTTTGTCAGGGGCATGTACTGGCTCAGGACTTGTGATGCTCTGGAGGGCTAGCATTAGTCTTGTTGACAAAACCAAATGGAGTGCACACCTCCCAGAGGAGGTGCCAATAGAAGGCATGTGCTATCAGTGGAAGTGTGCAGGATACAGGCCTTCATCCAAGATCATCATCCCAAAATTCAGACGCCAGTTTTACTCTCAGTAAGCTGGTAGTTATTTTGTTCTGTGGCATCCAGCAGAGCAGATCAGCTAATAATCCAAATATACAGATGTTTTTTCTTTTAGACTTTTGACTTGAATATGTTTATGACAGTGACTGAAACGGTGTTTTCTGGCTGACCTGAAATACAACATCAAACTAAACCCTGATCTGCTCTGCCAGGTGTGTCAGGGTACCACACGGCTCTGCATGGTGCAGGCTAACCCAAGCGAAAACAGGAGGCAGACTGGAAGACTAAAAAGCCAAGGTCCTGTAGCAAATACTCCTTGAAGCTATTTATTGGTTTTGAGGCACTGTGCAATTCCATCCTGGAGTTAACTATTAAAAAGGTAAGAGTTTTAAATACTGCCCTGAAATACAAGATTATAAAATGTGAAACAGGTGAACCTGCCATCTGGAGTGGTAGAAGCTGAATACACAGGCACACACTACATTTAAAACGACAGCCCAATCCACGAGAGGAGATGCCGGGAAAACAAAGCGGACAAATGCTCTTTTGATCGCTGCCTTGACTCTCCTATTTACATGAGCCGGTTGTTTGCCAACTCTCAGGTAAGTGCTCAGCGTGCAATGTGATGGTTAAAAGGCCAGGGCTATTTTTAGCCGAGCACACATTGCAAGGTAGCAGAAATGTAGGACAATTCACACAGGCATGGCACGGGCAATCCTTGCCTGAAAGCATGCAGAGCTCTCGAACTGCTGCTTGAAGAGAGAGGACCGCCGTCCCCGTCAAGAGCTAGGTTATAATATCTCTGTGTCAAAATCTAGTCCAAATATAAATGCCCTCAAACACGAGCGGCCAAGTGCAATAGATGCTTTTGTCTGGGGCCCTCTTCAAGGCACCAATGGGGTGAGACAGGGCCACCGCATGACCCTTGCAAGCAGCCTCCCAGGCTTTCTGACCTGAAACTTTTAGTTCCGACCAATCTGTTTTAAACCCCGTGTTGGCACTGGCTCCAGGTTCACGCAGAAAGCAGAGGGACCCCCAGAGGGCACAGAGCTGGGCAGATCACCGTCCACCTCGCTCTCCTCACCTACAGCCCAGCAGCCAGGGCGAGGACACAAGGACATGGGCCAGCCAAGGGCAACTTAGCAGGGCTCCAGGCCAACTCTGGGCATTTTGGGCAACTGGCTAACAAAAGGCATTCAATTTGTTGATAATCAATAGAAGAGTTTCTTTGTAAATTTTTCCATCCCATAAGGACATTAATGAACACTGGTGTCATCTCCTGAGACCTGTGTCCTTCTGATAAGTTTCTCAGGTACTCAGACTTGGAGGTTGTTCCGAGCCGCAGCAGAGTTGCCATCCCGCATGGAGTGGCACGTAGGAGAGACAGCAGCAATTTTTCTAGCTGCCTGGGGCAATGAAGCAGCTTTTGCTGCCGGGAAGAGAGGAAACACAGATGTGACTGCAAGCTGGTCCTCAGAGGTGCCAGACGAGTTTGATGTCAGTGCAGAAGATGGCCTAGTTCAGAAAGAGGGTAGGCACAGCAAAATGGGGAGAGGGAACCGAGCTCCCCTGGAATGACAAGGCCCCATCAGATAACCATCCATGCACACTTCTCACACCTAAAAGGTAAAGGAAGAAGAACTGTTGTTTGGGGTAGAGCTCAGAGCAATGAGATGCAGCTGGCAAAAGGAAAATACTATTAGGGCTGAATGATAGGAAGCATCTGAAACAATAAGCGAGTTGCACACGATTTAAAATGAGAATGCAAGAAAGAAAAAAAAAATTCTGTGCCTGACCTGTCATTTTACCATACTGCAAATTCTCATTTAACTGCAGAAAACCACGTCTGAGTTAAGTTGAATAGAGTTCCTGCAGAGTTATTAACAGAAAGGCTCAGGGTGAGAGAGGTGGTGGCTTAGCTACCGCTCAGTAACTGTCTGCAGATTATTTAATGTCTGAAATGTGCTTTAAAGATGAAAACCACTGAGTGCTTAGTAAATTAGAACAAAAAAAAAAAATCCCCAACAGTGGCATCTATTAAATTACAAAATAACCTCTCCAGGGAAGCCTCAGAAGTATTGTCACTAAATAAATTTAAAACTGAACAGCTTGAAATGTATTTACTATAGGAAAGAGACCTGCATTTGCCCCAAGGAAAAGAGATGAAATGTCCTAAGGCTTCAATGGTCTTTCATCTCCAGTTTTTTATCACTCTTTCCTGATGCACAGGGGAGAGAGATGATTATTTAAACTGTTTTTTTTCCTCTGGAGCTGTCTAGTGAAATGTGCTGACAGGTGCTATCCATCGACTGTGTATTTCAGGTAATTCACAAGGCAGGCAAATAAGGGGGCCCGCATTCCTCGACAAAAAGCACGCACACTCCGGAGGAGGACGCAGCTTCTCTTTGAGATCAAGACAAGCTGCCAGCCTTTGCCATTTTCAAGACACACCAAAAAATTTTTTACCCAGACGCATTTCCAGACAGATGCACACAGCAAGCAGCAAGCACCAGCTCAGTCAATCCCAGGCTGTCACAGGATGCTCAGAACAAAAGGAAGAGGCAGCATTTTCTTTTTCCTTATGGTACTACTGCATGTGGTCTGTGCAGACAGAGCAGCTCTTTTCTCTTGCTACCGCTGACAAGAGCCAGGACTGAGGTTGTTTATATTGCCCATAGCAGAGGGAGAGGCAGGGGGCAGGAGGAAGGTGAACTGGGGTCCAAAGAGCAGAGTCAGCTGGTGGAAGAAGGGATTCAGACATCGCCGGCTTTTACACAGAGGCTCAGTTGTTTTGACTCTGATTTCCCGTCAGAGCTATACCCCGATCTGTGATGGTTCTGTACTGCAGCCCCCGTGCTGCGAGCACCTCACTGAACAGCCTAAAAATCTACAGAGTAGGCCAGAGGCTCCAATGGGGTTTTTTATAGCCTCCAGGTAAGAACTGCCTCGTCCCCTGTGAAGCCCTGGGAGGGACTGTCAAGTCTGGAGCATGATTCACAAGTCAGAGGATGGCTCCAAGTTGGTGAGTATCAATTACAGTGGAGGAAGTTCCTTCGATAGGAGGCTGAAGTGTGGGATTTGCAGCTCCTGCCCCACCAACAGAACTGTTCTGCAGCTCAGCAAGAAGTGACAGGGTAGCAGAGACTACCTGAGGGAGGGAGCTGTGGTCCAATACAGAGGATGCCATCAAGAACAGCAGGGAAGATTACAAAATGCAAATTAACTACTTTTTCTGAACTTGTAGGTAGCTTCAATATTTTATTAAATTACACTTACTTCATTAGTTGATCATCTATAGTTTTCTGCAGTAAATAGTAAGTACAGCAAAAAAAAATATAATTTACTACTAAGATGTGTACACAAAAGTTCTTTTTAAGAGTACACACATGGGTCCTCAGCATAATTACTCTACTGTGGAGTGACCATCTCTGCTTAGCAGTAGGGGGCTCATACTTTGCATTCAGCAAGGTGATAGAAGTTGTACAGATATTCCTCAGACACAGAGACGTCTGCACGTCACATTAACCTTCAGGGTAGGAGAAAGGGAGAGAGAGAGAGAAATGAAAATTGGAACTTCTCAAATGACATCTTCCTTTTCAGCTACATTCTGTGGTCCAGGTTGGCAGCACGTGGGAGATGGGTATGAGCTGATAAACTCCATTTCCAGAGGCAATGAGACAAGGACCATAGGAGCAGGCAGGAAGAAGAGACACTGGTTTATTTCACGCAAGACATTGTGATACAACTTACCACTACACAGTTCTTAATGAAATTTGCCTACGCAGCATTAGCAATAGCTAATGAGGATGGCTGGACACTGTCTCACCTTGTTTTTTTATCTTCATGGGCTCTTAAGAGAACTTGTCCAATCCTGCAATTTGCAAAGACGTAGTATGTGATTGGTAAATCCAAATCTCTTCCTATCACCGCTCAAAACCCAAGATGCTTGCAAGAGGAAGTCTGATGTGGAAAAAGCATCTCACATCACAAGATCTTTGCAAGTTAGACATCAGAGATCAATCCAGAACTCTACTTCTCAGAGTATCCAGGTGCTCAAAACACGTATTTCTCAGTGGTACAATTTTCATGCTGTATCTTAATGGGTATTTACTTGATAACCAACAGCTGCACTATCAGAATTAGAATCAAAGTCTCAGTTATGGAGAACTCTTTGTTTTGAATCAAATTTATCATTAAAATCCATCAAATGAAAATTTCACTATCAGCAAATTTGACTGATGTTCTAGAATTTTTCAAGAGGTATATTTAAACTGAACTAGAAAATGAGGGCATATTCCAATAAATCCACCAGATTGTTGTAAATCACAGATAAAAATGTTTTTTAATTAGAGGCTTGTTTTATGATAAGGTATGTTAATATTCATACTTGCTTAGGGAAAATAAAGTCACTGTAAATGCCCCAAACTTCATTATAAAGGCATTTGATTTAAATCATATTCTAAAAATAACAGTAAATCTTGTTTTATTGCAAGGTTCTTACAGCATATCCATGCTACGATGCAAACCAAAACACAATGCATTATATTTTGCATACAGCCTCATGAAATATCTGAATGAAATATTATGAAATATTTACTGTATGTAACAGATGAATCAACAATTTCTGAGCTTTTATCTTAATAATCAGTGATCCATTCACCTTTCCCCAAAAATATGCTGTAGAGAAAATATCATTTTGCAAAGTTTATTGAAGTACTTGTAAAAAACATCCTCAGTAAAAGATATATATTTGATTGATACAGCTAAATCACAGGGATGCCTTTTCAGAATTTTATTACATTGTTTCACTTCCTACAGAACAAATAATCAATTCATTTTCTTTTAAATAAATACCTGAGGAAAAATGTGTCACATTGAATTTATGGAATTTCTGAGCTGTTTCACCTCCATAGCTTTTTGATGAGCGTTCTCCACATGTGATGACAATCTTTTTAGGAAGACATTTGGATGCACTTTGTTCAAAGTGTTACAGCCAAAATCCTAGTACACATGAAAAGAACATGACTTACGAGCAAAGCCAGGAATGTATTGTTAGTGTCAATGCAACTTTAACTCGCAAACATTGAATTAATCCTAATCTAATTGTTACAGAAAAAAAAAAAAAAAGAAAATGCTATTAACTCTCAATAATATGATACAGGTGAAACTGTTACACACATCCTAGGCTCAGTTCCTACCCCTTCTCCACTGCTATACTCACCTTTCCACAGCCCACCTGGATCCTAAGGTAGCTGGCCTCACACCACTTATGAGGTTTTACATAAACTGGACACTTTCTCTCTGTTCTCTTTGCTACTAAAACCAGTTTTGCCCAGTTCCCAGGTATCTCTTTATTTAAAAGGCAATTAGTCATTGACCACGGATGCGTTTATAGCTGCAGGGTCTCAAGTACCATCCCATGCCCTCTACTGGCATCTCACATCTGAACTCCTCTGCAGTGCATCCAGTGCTTTCCTCTCAAGGCCTGTGCTAATGATACCATGTTTATAGTCCTCCACACTGCACCATTTTGCTAGGGCCCTACACTCATCACTAAATAACTACTTGTCACTCTCAGCCAAATAAAAATTATGGTTATATCACACAACTGTACAAAGCTAAGCAAAAGTAGAACAAATTGTGTAACAGTCACCTGGTCATTAGGAAACTCCTAATGCAGCTAAACAAGTGAAGCAAAGCCCCAGGCAGGCCAAGACAAGCCTGGACAAAGCCGTAAGTCCTGAGCCTTACAGGGCTCCTGCAAAACCCATGGCCTGTTACAAACAGCAGCAACGCGTGTTACCATGAATACAGTAAATACTGAGCTATAGAGCTACACGAAGTTCGGATACATGACAGTCTACAAACGTAGTTCATCCTTGAAAACCTCCATCACAATGCCTCACAAACAGCCAGGGGAGGGAACAGACTCATTCAGACTCCATAGTCACTTCATTTTTACTTGGAAGTAATTAACTTCACATCGCTATTGGTAACAGCTGTATCTGTCCTGACCTAGCTGTGTTCACTGGTGACTCTACTGTAGCTTCCCTCCTACCTTGAAGAAAGTTAGCCTGCTTTAAAAGGGAGGGGAAAAAAACCAAAACCAACAACAACAAAAACCCCAACAACAAAAAACTTATAAGGTTTCTTTTGCTGGTGACTGTTTTTTCCACACACTTTAGCCCAGCAAATAGCATGCAGGAAAGTGTTTCCTCAGGAGCAGGACCTGGCTTAATATTGAGCCATAAATAGGCCCCTAGTCCTAGGACCCAGTTTACCTGAGTTCTCTTCCTCAAGCATCAGCAGTTCCTTGCATGACCTTAAGGAAGTCACTGGCAATCTGTGGCTTGGGGCTGATCTTCCTCCTGCCAAATTTGGGCAGAACTGTCCCTTAAGACCTTATGACAAAGCAGTCCAACAGCTATAGATAAAACATACCATTTAAACACAAGCTACTATTTTATTATCCGCAAAAGTCACCTCCAAGCTGGTTTTGTCATTTCTGACACGGACCCTTTAATCTTGCCCAGTAACTCTGCATCAGCCCTGCACGCTAGATCCCAGTGAAGAGTCCACCTGAAACAAGTGCTGTGTGTATCCCTGGATGAGCTGCAAGAAAGACGCCGCCCTACCTTCCTTACTCCCTTTTTCTACTGCAAGGCAATCATATTCTGGAAGCGAGCATCGGGATGCTGTGCTTTTCATCAGCATCCTTCTAGGAAAAGCCTAGGACAAAAGAGGAAGGAGGGGGAAATCATAATACTTCATGCTGTAGCTCCTTTATTGTTCTTCCCTCAGTCCTGACCTTGCCAGCTTCAAACTAGCTCCCACTGCGCAGCTCCCTACTACACTCTTACAGCAACTCCTGGGCCTCAGAAACACATCCTGCTTGAGCTCAGTCTGAATAGAACGTTGAAGACAATGAAAATTGAGCTGTTTAACTGAAAGTTCAAGGTCACAAACATGTCCAATTTAATTGATTTTCAGGGACAATTTCCTCAAATTCTGGGTTTCCCCTATCCTGACTGATTCCAGCTCCCAACTATGCTGTCATTTCTATTTCGCTCTTAAACAAAAATACAGAGGTACTTATATTCACAATTACTCCACACAGCTCCCTACAGTACGAGTTTTTCTAAGCAGACGCTTGTCAAAAGATGCTTTGGCTTTCTAACCGCTGATACCTGGAAAGCCTGCGACATCAGGCCTGCAGGTCGAAGTGGAGCTTTGGAGTTAACCACAGGAAAAAACCACAACCCTAAAACACCCCCACAATTTTTTGTTTAACAGTGTTAGCTTCCCTAGCAGACTCAACGCAAAGGTATGAGCATTGCTGTATGTACTGGAATACTACCCATCCTGTTTTCTTCTGGTACCCTGGTGTTTTATGCTGCTTCTGATGTACGCCCCTCAGGTCTGGAGGCGCTGTAAAACGTTCGTGGACTTTCATAAATTATAAAAACCACAGCAACCATACATTAATCACTCTATATCTCAGATTTACACTGATCTCTGCAAGTAGGCAATATGCAAAGCATTCTTTACTGTACCATTTAGGAGAAATTATGGAAATAGGTGATTGTTTCTATTAATGATTATTCTAGACGTAGAAATTACTGAGAAGCATAGCTGTTATATGAGTGGTTTGAATTATAGCTGTAGGCTATTTCTTGGTGAAATTATTATCTGAATCTTCTAAATACCTGATACTATTAATCTTCTCTCTTTTCATAATAACTCTTGAACTTATCTTCTCTTTTTAGGGTACCTGTCATCTCCAATTGCTCAGTTTAACCTATGCACTCCCAAATGGGCCTGTTAGCTCAGCTCAGAGGCACCGGATGCACAAAAAGCCCGAACTGCATCTTTCATTCATTTTGCTCAAAACCAAACCATTCCTGAGGGCTGTTCTCAAATGGAAACATCGCCACATGATTCAGACACTCCCATGTGTTTTTCTTTACTTGACTTTATATAGCATTTTTCTCCAGAGCACTACCACTCCCTTGCTTGTGACAATTAATGAAACCAGGCCAGCACAGAGAGAAGGTATTTAATGTCACAGCATAAAGGTTACTCAGCCCATGGTAGCCTGTTCAGCACTGCACATTTCTAGCACTCTCTCCCATTTATTTCTAAGTACCCCTATCCAAAGGTCTTCTATAATTAGGCCCAATGCAATCAATTCATACAGCACCATTGTTTTCCCGTGTTTCAAAGCAGTTATTCAGGACTGTTATATGCTCTGAATTGATTGAGCATGGGGATTACTTTATCTCCAGGGGAGATGATGATCAGCATTTCCCACCCAGTTCCTGAGATGTCTTTACTAATTTATCTTAATAACATCTTTGTGTTTTGACTCAGAAGGAAAGAGATCAAAGCAGAGAACAAGGCAGGCATACTCTCAAGATTAAAATTGGCCAGAGGCAATCAGCAGAGCAAGTAAACAGCTCTTCAGCAGTCTGTAGAAAAGCCTGGTCTAACATGACTGGCTTTGTGCTCCTGCAAGCTCTCTCCCAGTTAGCCCAGTTGGCCTGGGAGGTCACAACTGCTGTGCATGCTATTTCTTGTCATCATCCCATCCTTATTGCCCTTTGTTATTGAACTTTGTTAACCAGTAACATTACAACAAACCTTGCAGCTGTCCTTTTCTCCTTAGTAAGACAGCACAGAACTGTATTCCTTATGGGAATAGGGGCTGATCTTGCAGGTACACCAGGCAGCTCCTGGCTTCTCTTTAACCCTGAGCCCCGGCTTGCTGAGCAGTACCCACCTGCCAGCCTGAATGCAGTGCTCAGTACCCTCAGCATAAAATTTGGGACGTAAAGGGCCTACCTATTTCAGTGTTTCAACACTATCCCATTTCACTTCAGCTGAAGTAGAGGACACGGGAGGTTGGGGGAGCCCATGTTTTATTTGAAGCTCGGTATGTCTCACTTGGTACCCTGCCATCTCTGATGGTCCTCTCTGTTCAGACTTTCTCCTCCCTGAGAGGTGAAATTGCTTTGCTGTAGGTTGGCTCCATGTCCCATCTGGAACAGAACAACCTAATCAGAAGGGAAAATGAGAGGGAGATTGCATTCCTCATCTTTCTGTATGGGACCCTAAAACATAACTCCTGCTTATTTTCTTGGCTCCTTTTCATATTAAGAAGACAGACTTGATGCAAAGTAGCACTTCAAAGTGTTCATTTCAGCTTCCACTGGAGCTTGGTTTTTAAAGTGGACTTTGCTTCCACTGAGCTCAGGAGCCACTGCAATCTAGTTTAAAAGTGATTTTTTTTTATTTTTTTTTTTTTTTAATCAATGACCATTAGGCCTATCTTGAGCTCTCATCTTGCTCACAGCCAGAGCTGGACAGAGGAAGCTCACCTTTGATTGAGCATCAATGCATACAGATACCAAGGTCATAGAATCATAGAATAGTTTGGGGTGGAAGGGACCTTAAAGACCATCGAGTTCAAACACTCCTGCCATGGGCAGGGACACCTCCCACTAGAGCAGGTTGCTCAAAGCCCCATCCAGCCTGGCCTTGAACACTTCCAGGGCTGGGGCATCCAAACCTTCCCTGAGCAACCTGTTCCAGTGTCTCACCACCCTCACAGTAAAGAATTTCTTCTTAATATCTAATCTAAATCTCCCCTCTTCCAGTTTACAACAATTACCCCTCATCCTATTGCTCCACTCCCTCAATAAACTGTCCCTCCCCATCTCCCCCATAGCCCCGCTTTGGGTACTGGAAGGGGCTATAAGGTCTCCCTGGAGCCTTCTCTTTTCCAGGCTGAACAACCCCATGTGCCTGGGAACAACAGAGACACGCTTCCCATGGAACAGGGAGATGGATCCTGTTAAGCAGCAGCTCTGAAAGGGACACAACAGGTCACAGTGGAAGAGCACCCAGGTGTCAGTAGCACCGTGCTCTAACAAAAGGAACCCCGTTGCTACCTGTGCAGTAGCACGCTGAACACAGCAACGGTGTGCCCTCCCTACTTGGCAACGATGAGACTGCTGCTGACACACCTCAACCCAGATCTTGGCTTTGAAGTGCCGGAGACATGGGAAAGGCATTTGCAGTTTGACAGTGCTGTCAGTTTGGCAGGTACTCTCATTTTTCTTCTCTTCCCAAAGCTTTGCATACACTACGGACATCTTCAATGCTAACAGTCAACCTGTGATGGAGCCCAACACTAGGGGCCAGAAGACTCCATGTAGGTCTTAAAAAAATTACATTGGGCAGGTGTAGGTCTTCTTGTGCTAAATGTTCGTCCAAAAGGCAGAAACCAATTCAGCCAGTCCCTTCTTATCTGCTCATATGAAAGGAACAAGGAGGGAAAACACTGCCAGCCCAAAAGAGGTGAGCAACCCTGTCTCTGCAGGACACCCCGGTGTGTGCTGTGCTCCAGAGTTCTGCTGTGAGGGAGACAAGCTAAGCTTAACCTGGGAAGCTCTAAATGAGAAACTAATCTTAGTCCTGAGTCACCACCTGACTGGAGACCAGAACTTGAGGGCTCCTCCATGAAGAGCCTGTCAAAATGTTAGAAGCCAGGTCCCACCGCACAGGTGAGGAAGGAGAGAGGAACACAGCCCCAGGGCTTGGGCTCCACTCCATTCCATCACAACTTGCCATTATGGGCAAGCCCAGCACTGATTCTAATGTTTCCTTTAGAAAAAAAAAAAATAATCATGTTTCTAAAGTCTCATAATTTTCATTTTCCTTGTATATAGTGTTGCTTCTGTCTCTACAGATTGTGTTCATCACTGTCCTCCATCTTCTTTAGATTCATTGGTGAAAATAGACCAGAAAGGTAGAAATACTAATTTAAAAATTTGCCTTCTTGAAACTGCTTCTGAAAGCTAAGCGATGTGAAGTGCCCAACACCCAGCCATTGCTTTTTAACAGCAAGGCACCTAGCCATTGCCTCTTTTTTTTTTTTTTAAATCAGGTAAAAGCCCTGCCAGATTTATCATGCTATTCAGGGTTCTGCCATGCATGTCAAATCAAACAGCCACTGGGCCCTTTGGAGCTACCGCTAGGCTCACTGCAGTCTCTACACAACTAGACCATCAGCCCTAATTACAATTTTCCATGACAAAGTAGCTTTAATCTCCATGCAAGGCATGTGTCAGCCCTGTTTAATCAGGGAGGAAATTGGGCAGAGATGAAGTCAGGGTGATTAGCTCTTCTCTCTCCCCTCGATATCCCCCCCACAGGAGAGCGTTTACAGAATACAAAAAGCATCAGCGAGTTTCTCAAGTCCAGAGAAGTAACACCAGACAGGTCAGCCATGCCACTGGCACAAAGAAACTGTTCCCTGCTCATGGCCTCAGCAGGGCTGATTTCACTCCTTTACGTGGAAACACAGACTGTATCTCACTTCCTACAAGGCTGTCCTCACTCAGGCTGGGGGCAGGCAAGCTCTCAGAGTCACAGAAGCAATGAGCTTCCAGAACAACATGCTCTTGCAGGGGCCTGAGCATCCTCACATAGAGGATCTGCTGTGATCTTCTGGCATGTAAAATCATAGAATGGTTTGGGTTGGAAGGGACCTTAAAGATCATCGAGTTCCAACCCCCCTGCCATGGGCAGGGACACCTCCCACCAGACCAGGTTGCTCAAAGCCTGTCCTCATAGGAGAGGTGCTCCAGCCCTCTGATCATCTTCATGGCCCTCCTCTGGACTTACTTAATCATGGCTATGTCCTTCTTGTGCTGAGGACTCCAAAACTGGATGCAGTACATCCTGAGCCTCCCACGGGGACAGCAGAGCTCTTGTCTCCACCATGGCACTGTGCTGCTCTGAAAACCCAAGAAGGACAATCTCAAGATATGGACTTCTCTCAGCCACCTCTATTGACAGGGGATGACCAGTCTTTTGAATCCTGTGCTGCCATTGTGCAAAACAGTGTGTCTCTGCCACCAGCAGCGCCTCAGAAGAAGGTCAGTGTCAATGCGCACTTGGTCACTCCAACAAAGGACCATCAGTGGTCCCTCTGGACCCAGCAATAGTGACCCACACAAACCTTCCCCTCTGGTTCCTTCTCCAGCTGCCTTACAGTGAGCAGAACTGGTATTTCATGGATAAACACATACAAGTGACTTCCAGACAGTACGTTATCTTTTGGCTACATCATTAAAATTAGAAAAAAAACTCCTCATAATAAGGTAGCTTTTATTTGTACATCTTTTGTCATTCTAAAGAGCCCTGTAAGTCTTGTACCACAAGGCTTCTTTCCTAGACTGTTTTCATGGAACTTCCTTGATATCTCAATAACTAACTGATGTCACTAAACATGAACATCAACACTGACCAACATTGTTCTCACCAGTGTCTATCCAACAGGAAGGTCACTCCCCTGCTAAAATCAAGTTGTGTATTTCTGTGACATAGAACTGAAACTGATGGCTTAGTCACAGTGGGTAGGACACCCTAAAGAACAAGCTCTTCACAAGATCTGGTTGGGCTGCTCATTTTCTGAAACCTAGTTGCTCATAATATTTTTTTAGTAAATACTGTACTAATAGATTTTCTTTCTAGCGTGAAAAGTGGCCCTCTGAAAATCATGTAACCGTTTGACTTTTTTCCCCTACAGTGTAAGAGAAAATAAGAGAGAAGGAAGACAGTCAGTAAACTGGAGGAAAAATCAGGAAAAAGGCTTCTAACCCTGAAAAGCAACTAGAAGCAATTTACAGTGACAGCCTTTAGGTTTTGATTATATTTTTTTTTAATGGAAATCCCGTGCTTGCATGTTATAATGCCAAATAGTGATGTGATAATGTTTGGCAGCTGTACTTTATAAGACACATATCTTTGCAATATGTGAGACACTAACTTATCTGCAAACTCCTCTTTGTACATATGTGTATACAATTTTTTTTGTTCCGCTTCAAGGTTACGCGTTTCCAGCTTTAATTTTCTTGACTGTGTTTTTTGCTTTTTGATAAAAAACAATGGAAGCAAACATCACTTTACTTCCTCCCCCCCCTTAACATCATTAAGGAAAGCAGAACAGCTCTACAAACCAAAGCCACTAACTTTAATCTAATACACTAGGTACTAGATGGTTCAGCAGCTTCAGAGAACAAAAAAAAAAAAAAAACACAAATATATTTTTATGTAAAAATATCCCAGTCTGAAAGCTGTGCACCTGCTACTTTCAGCCTCTCACCCAAGCCTGTACCCAGGAGCACAGAGGGCTCAGCACACACGAGGTGCTAACAGCCTCAAGGAGGGGAGAAGCAAGTTGAGGTTGTTGCTTCACTGAACTTAGAGCCACCATGTCTCACAGTTGGCAGGTGCATGTGTCTCCCCTGCAATATGTATAAAAGTACTGAAAATGTGGTCAGCCAGTTTTTAGGATGGCAAGGGAGGGGTGGGGCAGGCCGAGCTCTGCGCTGCAGCGGCCTTCTCCGCGCTGTGAGAGGAATCGGTGGAATATCTGGCAGCCGTTCTCGCCATCAGGCCTCCACAGTGCAGTACCGGCAGACATTAAGATGCGTGCTATGTATTTTACGAAGAGAAAGAAAAGCACGAGTAAGATTTACATGAGCTTTCTAAAGCGGGGAGTAAAGTTTTGCTCGTTTTAAGACCCGCCGGCCCCCACCGTTGAAAGCCGCTTCGCCGGACCTGCCCCGAGCGACCGTTATCGCCTCAGGGACGGGGGGAGCCCCCTCCCCCAGCCCCGCCACCGCCCGCT
>NW_015094510.1:21658059-21698943 GCF_001431845.1 Calidris pugnax
CCACCGCCCGCTCCCGCCGCGGGGGCAGCGGCGCCACCTGCCGGCCGCCGCCCGCACCCGCCGACCCTCTCACCGGCCCGCCCTCGCTCCTCTCCGGGGCCGCCGCTGCCCGTCCCCCGCCCGCCCTTCCTCGGGGCTGCCCCCGGCGCTGTGGCAGCCGGCGAGCCGCGGTGGTGGCCGGAGTGGCGCAGGCCTGTGGCCCGGGCCTGCCCCACGACACGCGTGGCAAGGCACTGAAGTAGGAGACGGGCCTTCCACCTTCTCCAGCCGGCGCCGTCATCTTGTCAGAAACAGCAGCCAGCAACGTTCTAGAACAAGAAACAGTGCTGTGTTAACAGCCATGGAGCAATCTAATTAGCTTTAATCCAGGGATTCACAGTGTTTTGCTTCAAATGCACCTTTAGCCCATGAAGTTGCTCATCCATATCTTCCAGCCATGGCTCACTCCTCTTTCTGTGTTTTTTCTTTCTCCTCAGGGACTTGCAGCCACATCCTTCGGCTGCTTTCACCAGATCCCGTCTCTCCTCACCTCACCAAAAACACACCTGCTGCTCCTCATGGGTCCTCAGTAGCACTAAACCTGCTCTAGACCAGCATTACCTTACAAACTCATTTACCTGAAAAATGCGAAAAATGTCTATTTCTGAGAGGTTTATTAGCATTTCATTAACATCCTTGTTAATTTGCATCCCTAAATAGGTCCTTGAACAAATTAAGCGGGCAGCCCATGAAAAATCCCTTGACCATTTATAAACACACGAGAAGCCCAGCTCCGAGAAGTGTTTCTCTAACTAGTGGTCCTATTGGCATTTCCATTAGCTTTCCCCATTACCTTTCCCCCTTTGCTCTCCTGTCATGTCAGATTACACCAGAAACTCATACAACAGCGTTTGGCTGTTACTAACATTTACCAGTGCCCAGCTTGGAGCATGGAAGCATAAATAATAAATCCCCCATGAAGGTCTCACCCAAGAGAGTAATCGAGCATGGGTCCAAATGATTGAGACAAGTTATTTGTTATAGAACAAAAATAGGAGGTTTTTTTTTTTTTCTTTTAACAAAAAAATTGCACATATTGGTAAGAAAGGGTGTGAGGTCTGCAGGGCTGACCTTCGCCAGGCAGCTCTGGCAGGCTGTACCCTTCAGGAGAGCTGGAGGGGCTTTACCCAGGCTCTGGCCCCAGCACCACGAGTGCAAGACTTTATCATCACAGATTTTATTAAACTCTAAAAGCTGCAGGAATCACTGTGGATCTTTTCCTTTCTCCTACCCCATGAGTTCTATGAGATCTCTACTTATTGCTGACAGGAAAGGGTCAACCGAAGCACCAAAATATTTATATTTGCACATATTTGTTTTCATTTCCTCTCTGGAGCAGATGATAATTTCACTGGACACTTTTTCTCTATATATGTGAGGACTAGAGCTGTATTTGTGAATTGAAAACAGGTTTTGTCATTTGGAAATCTAGCCTAGTGTAACATGGAAATCACTAAAACAAGTAGCATATGTTTTATCTAGTCTATACCACTTGCAAGATTGGCAACATTATTTACTCACGGAGACAGAAAAATACACCAGAAGAAAAATACACCAGAAAATAAACCTAAAGAAGAGGTTACAGCCCAATATTTCCTTTTCCTTCCAGCATTCCCAATCCCTATATGCACAAGGAGATCCTGCTGTCTCCAGGAGCAGACAGTAACATGTCCAAACCTGCAGCTAGTTCCTTCTACTTACAGATCCCAGACTCACAGATGTACAAATATCGTTACACAAGTCCGTAAAAAATACCCCACCCTTGTAAAAAAAAAAAAAAAAAAAAAAAAAAGCTGCTTAAAAGGAACGTACCTTGATCTTTTCACTGTGAACACTATCCTAAAAATGAGAAAAAAAAAATTATTTTGCCTACTACCTTTTCCAAACCGCCATACTATCAGCTGTGCCCACTGCCAAGGATTTTACGCAGAGCTCATGGCAAATTGTAATTTAGCATGGGATTAGTAACGTCTAACACTAGACTTATCCCAGGTACGAGCTGTTACCCTGGTCTGGTTGGAACTGACCATTCAAACTACCTGGGCCCAGGAGGATCCGACTGCTGAGGCCTTTTCTAAAGCAGGAGATAGGCGAATACAGGGTCCACCACTTTAACTGTTCTGCTGCTACTAAAAGCAGTAAAAAAATTTCTGTCACAATAATTTTTAATTCTCCTGGTCCCTAGTATTCCAAAAGACTGTCAGAATATGTGTCAGCAAAGAGTAAAGATTCTGATTCAGTCAAAAAAGGAAAATACAGCATAGATAGTACAAAAAAAACCCAAGACAGATCTCTACACCAGTCTGTTTTCATTTTTCTTGAAAAGAAGAAATAAAAGATAGAGAGAAAATAAAAGGGAATTTTGAGATTTTATGTAGTTACACTGTTTTCTGACACTGCATTTCAATGCCAGGCAAAGAAAATAAAAAGCCACTAGATTAATACTCTTGGCTAGTTGGTTTGAAGGACTACTTGGTTGCACTAACAGTGATTTAGACAACAGCTATGAAGAGAAGTTCAGAGGTATCCAGTTGCAATCTGATTCTTCTCTGCTTAAATTAAATATGAAAAGGAATTAGCCCAGCACCACGCCAAACGCTGTGAAGAACGAGAATCTACCCTTGGATCTGCCTCAGCGTAGTGACAACAGACATACATCATTAAAATGTCTCCAGGGATGTGCACAGCAAACTGAGGCTGAATTTGCAACCCTGTCCCAAAATAAAATAAAAAAAAAAAAAAAAAAGAAAAATAGCTTTTTTTTCATCACTTTGGCATGCACAAATAAGTTTTCTAGAGCTGCTTAGTTAATCAAGGCTTCCATGAGGACATCAAAAGATCTTTGTTAACTGCATTCACTGCATAAGAGGCAAACTGGGGGCTATGGCAGCACCTCCTGCTACAGGGGACTGAAACCAGCCAGTCTGAACAAACTCGAGCTAGTTCAGAAACCAGCATCAGCCTGTAACACATGGGACACAGTGTCACACATTCAGCCCTTCAGAGGACGACCCACATGGCTATCATTTGTGGGCTGCAGCGGGTGCTTTGCCAGCAAGGAAAAAGAGACTTTGAACAGTTGGAGGGATGCTAGAAGGAAATGTCTGCAATTCTGAATAGCTGCACACTGGGAATATCATTTCTGTCGCACTGGGAATATCACCTCTTTCATGCTGCCCTGCTTTTTCCCTGCTCCCTCTTGGCATGGAAGACAGGATCCATACTCTCAGGGTGACCAACAGGAAAAGGACATGGACAATGTCCATGGAGGATGAAGGACCTCTTTCAGAAGCTACAGTGGGAGGCAGTGAGGTCATGGGTTCATTTAGGAGAATGGAGAGAGAAGCAGAAGTCCTGGAAGGGCAGGGAACCACAGTCACTGCTATTTACTAAAGATGAGGATGATCTCTTTGGAGAGAGAGGAGAGGCATGTCCTCAAGCAGCTATCTCGTCTGGGAAATGACACAGTTCTAGACAGATCATTTTCAAGTTTATTTAACTTACAAAGAGACTGTGAAAAAACACAGAGCATCAGAACAAATTTAAACCATCTGTTTGATCATCTTGCAAACTGTAAACATTGTCTTTGAGAAAATAATCTTTCTTCAGAATAACAATGTGCACAGATTTGACTAAAATCTGGGTATAAAGGAACATCCACTAAGTCAGATGGAAATTACCCAGAGCACAAATCAATATTTAAATTATTTTAAGCAATAATCCTTCTTTCATCAGCTGCTTCCAGGAGTACCCAGGGATGTATGCTCCCTCCAGCTGCCTTACACACCCCCCTGGGCAATGGTCCTACCCAGCACCATTCAAATTAATCACCACACTGTTTATCTACTTAAAGCCCTTGTGCATGTGCCCTATCTTGGCCTATACTTCCTTTTGTCATACAGATTCTGTAGCATCCACATTTATTCTTTCCTGGAAGTACCAAAGTTTTAAATGACTGCACTGCAATAAAAATTATTATCAGATGAGTGAGTATTTCTGCCTTGTCTGCATATTGTGCTTTTAAACTGTTTCTTCTGATCCATAATGTGCAGCTAAAAGAGGATGCCTGCCTATAAAGCAGAGGCACCAAACTTGCTGTCTTCTCCTAACTCAAAGCCCCTTATCAGCAATTTCACTGGTTTAAAATAACAGGGAAGAAAGCAGTTCATGTTAACACCCACCAGGCATACTGATAATTCAGCCTTACGCCTTTTCAAACAGCCTATTTGTTGCTCACAATGATAATATTAATTTCCTAGACAAAAAAAAAAAAAAAAAAAAAAGGATTCAATACATACACAACATCAACATTAATCTAAAGCAACACTCCAGAAACAGTGCCAACCCTAATACATGTTAACAGTCTTGGATTTATAAATACTGACGTTCAAAACAGTAGCAGAAACTGCTTTCAGAATGTGATCAGTTATACCCACACCCCCCATATCAAACAATGCTAATTAAAATCTATAAATCTTGCCCAAGCGGATAATTTTCAGCACAGTTACAGCATGGATGGGCCAGCTCAGCAGAGCCCAACTGAGGTCTGCAGGCCAGACCCAGCTTGCAGGAGTTTTCTTCCTGGCCCCATGCCTCTTTCCCCTGCAGGAGATGGGGAACAGCTGCTCACATCAGGCAGCAGCTCAGCATCTCTGCCTGTGCCTGGCCAAAGCCTAACCCAAAGAGCCATGAGCTGCTTTTACAGAATGATATGGGGTTGGAAGGGACCTCTGGAGATCATCTAGTCCAAGCCCCCTGCCAAAGCAGGTCCACCTAGAGCTGGTTGCACAGAAACATCTCCAGGCAGGTTTTGAATGTCTCCAGAGAAGGAGACTCCACCACGTCACTGAGCAGCCTATTCCAGTGCTCTGTGACCCTCAAAGCCAAGTGCCTCCTCATGTTTAGGTGGAACTTCTTATGTTCATGTTTGTGCCTGTTACCTCTTGTCCTTTCAAGTGAGGAAGGGGCAAGGTGCAGGCACATGTCCTCTTGCACCTCTCCCTTGCGTGGGAGCGACCTCCTGCCACCATATCAGGACAGCAGCCATAAGTGGGACACCCCAGGCTGGGGTGCAGCTGCTCAGCTCCTCAGACCAAGCCACCACGAGTTGGCTCCCATTCTCACCATAAGCCGCAGGGTATCTCAGTGTGAAAATATTATCCAACCTTAAAGAAACTACCAAAACATTTTGAGCCATTACAACTCAGTCCATCTCTCTGACACTGATCACAGCATGAAGTTCTCAAGTTTCTCAAAGTCCGGTGTACACATCTGTACTAAAGTAACCAAGAAAAAAACCTCCAGTGTGACATCACCTTACCCAACAGACTCATGGACACATTGAGGCATTGTTCACAGCAACATGAAATGCAGGGTCGGGGGTTTGGGACCTGTTTCACTTCTGGTCACATTCAGCCATCCATGAAGTCATTCACACCATCAGGCCTGTTTCTGAAGAACCTTTAGAAATGTACATTTACTTGGGAAAAAATAAAATCAAGACTACAAAGCCCATCTTATTAAATGCCAACATGACATGGAACAAACAGACACAGAAATGTAAACAGAGAACAGCACCACAGGCTAAGTGAAACCCCAGTTAAAGAATCCAATGCTGCAGGACTGACCATCCATTTTAAAGAAGCCAGCCAGGAAGAAACCCGCTTGTTCTTAACTGAAGTACTGGGAGCTCCTGTTAACAGAATGGCACTACCAGTGAGGTCTTTCCTCTTCAGGTGTTACAAGCCTACACAGTTTTGCTTTTGATTAGGTAGTAGCAGACTGTCACAGTATTACAGTCATTCTATACTTGCTGCTAGCTAATTACCAGCTGCTAAGTCCATTAAATAATACACTGTTCATGCAAGTGAGAAACACACCCCCTTTCCATAGGTACAAAAAACCTGCCATTGTTTCAGCGAAAAACACATTGCTCTTGGGCGGTTTTCTGTTCCCACTGAAAACAAAAATAACCTGATTTTGGTGCGTGCAGAGGTTGGTTGGCAAAACTGGTTAATTCATCTTTTAACACAAGAGTAAATAGACAGGAGCAGTTACCTACGAAAATTCGGGATTGACAGTCAAGTGGCAGATGGAGCTGTTGTGGCAGACACTTTTCAAGGTCTAAGTAAACTTTGACATGCAACATTTTGTAGAAATTTGCATGCAGGCAAGGTAATAGAGCTACTGAGGAATTTAGGGTTTGAAGGTATTTAACAAGAACACAGGGTGAAAGGGAAACTGAATGGTTTTGGATGAAGAAATTAATTCTGGAGTTTGGATAATGAAGTGGTGGCTCAGATCTACTACTGTTACACTGTGGCCAGTGCAGACACCTCAGTCCCAGGTAGTGCTCTTGACCCTGAGCAAGAGGGCTCAGCTGTCCCAGGCACAGAAGAGCAGCCAACATTTAAAGGAAACAAAGGTGCCTCCTTACATTTTCTGCCATTTCACACTTTCCTTGGGTAAGGCAGAGGATTGCAATCCCTGCTGGAGAAATGAAACTTCTCCCATAGCTAGGGAACACTCTCAATTGTTACCATTCACCAGCAAGACTTTGGTGTTTTGCTAGTTGCTTCCATCAAAACAGCAGCTTGGTGCTCAAAGGAGACAACCCAGTGGTAGGAATTATTAGAAAGAATAAAGAACCATCACTATCCCAAAACCAGAGGCAGTTCCAGTCTCCTCATGTCTAGATGAGATAGCAGAACTGGAAAAGTTTGATTATCCTTGCTGTCGTCTTTGAGACACGAGAGATGGCTTCTTTATAGCCTTAAAAAAACAAACAAAAACAAAACAACCCCAAAACGCAGATAACCAAAGCAGTATTGTAAAGGCCTAAGAGGCATGAGGACATTGGTCAGCAGCTGACCATTCAGCAAGTCCTCTGCCACCAGAAAGAGATGGTCAGATTAGGTCCAGTGATAGGCACTGGGTTCAGAAAAAGGTAATCAGAGGCAGTTCACACATGCGCAGCTTGCCAAGGAGCACCTGCACGGGTAGTTTCTGTGGGTTGAAAGAGAGACTGGACTTGGAAGAGAGATCCATTGCAAGTTACTAAACAGTTAAACTCCAACAAGCTCGGGAAATCCTCTGGACTGAAAAATCGCTCTCAGCAAGAGGGATGTCTGGGGGAGTTACTCTATACTCTTATCTTGTTATTCTCCCCTCGGCGCCCGTTTCTGGCCACTGCCGGCGGCAGCCTGTCTCTCTGGTACAGTACAGTTTCCCAGTACAACCACTGTTCTGTTCTTTGATCTCGGCCTCTCTCCCCAACAAATGCCAGTCTGGTCATGAACTCCAGTGCTTGACCTGGTTTCTGATGTTCACATCATGCACACTGGCACCTCCCACATCCTAAAAGAAACCCTGAAGCAATCCTTTGGGGAAAGGAGAGTTTAAATCCTTGCCAATAACTATTACATATGTAACACAGGAAAAGGCCTGTTGGGTTTGTTTTGGTTTGAGGTTTTGGGGTTTTTTCTTCAGTAGATAAGACCTGTGATGGAGAAGGGACACACAGACTTATCCCTAGGGAATCCCATAGTAGTGGAAACAGTCCTGATTATGGTACAGTGTCTGCTTAATAAAACACCCCATTTACCCATGAACATAACTCTTGGGAGTCTCAAGCACTATAGGAGAGGACTGGGTGAAAAACCAAACCATGAATTCAAATAAAACCTTCTTTTAGTGAAGTAGGAGCTGCTCTGTCAGCTTTTTTCTCCAGCTCTTGTCAGCAGAGTATGTTTCTCTAGTGCTTCACTTCAAGACTGGTATTTTGACTGCAGGTTTCCTAGAAGGCAGACTCACAGAATACTCGAGGCTAGAACGAACCTCTGGTATATACAGTCCCCACAAGGGCCCAGGCCTGGAAATATGCAGCTTCTTCTAACTGTCTGAAGAAGGCCTCAGTTACTACTTCTTCCAGATCAGGCAGTCTGTAGTAGACACCCATGTTGACCTGCCTGCAAATCCTGACCCATAAGCTCTCACCTGGCTCCTCATCCACCCCACGCAGAGCTCCGTGCACACCTACTGCACTCACACACAGGGCAACCCTCCCTCCTCACCCTCCTGTTTCTAACCTTCCTTAAGAGCTCGTATCCATCCATGGTGGCACTCCAGACGTGTGAGCTATCTCACCAAATCTCTGTGAGCTGAACTGGATCATAGCCCTGCAACTGCGTACAGAACCCCTAATTTCTCCTGTTTGCTCATCATTGCCACCTGCATTAGTGTACAGGCACTGCAGAAAGGTGCACAGTTCTGATTTACCAGAAGAGGCGTGAGACCTTTCCCCATAAAGCTGTGTTGCAGGTATTTTCCTTCTCAAAATTCCTCCTTTTCAGCCTTTTTTTTTTGTTGATTCCCTTTGCTTGCCAGCCCAATCCATCACTTGATGGTGGGTTGCTGTTTCCCTCCCCTGTCATTCCTAGACTCCCCAGGCACAATTTTGGTGCCCACATGGAAAAGCAAGATGCAAGCCTCCTTAGATATCAGATTGGGTCAGCAGATGGAGTCTCCCACTGTTCCCATTCACTGCTTTCTCCCAGTGCTACCAGCTGAGTTACTGAGCTGCACTGGAGGGAGCTTCCAGCCCCTGGTCTGCTGCCAGACACTTAATCTCATCCCTGATAGCAGATCTGCAGGGGGAGCAGGAGTCATACTTGTGGGGCCAGAAGCCACCAACTCCTAAGCCTTCATCATAGTAGGAGTCCTGCTTTCCCACCCAACAGACTCCACCTGTGCCTCCCTGAGTGCAGCTTTTGGGAGTTCCAGGCTTTTACACCTGCAGGGTCCGGGAGAAGGTCTGGTTGATCTTTCTTGTCATCCCTGATGCTGTGCAGCCACTGCCTTCCTCCCACAGCTCTGCTACGTGGTGACACAGACCCTCTCAGGCATCCACCTCCTGTGGGCAAAAGCCCATCTCCCCAGCCCTGGTGAGAGGTCCTCAGTGTCCTTCAGCCCCAGCCCTGTGGAGCTGCACTTGGGCTGAGGCTGCTGATGTTGCAGGGGCATTTGGCCCAGCGCTGCCAGGGTCTGTGGCACATCCTCACCATGGCAGGGCATGTGCTCCCAGCAAGGTCCCCAGCTCTGTCCTGCACTACGTGCTGCTCTGAGGAGCTGTGTTCTTGGGCAGCCAGTGCTCTTACAGGGCTGCCTGGTACCTGCTGGAAGGGCACGCGTCCACTTCAGCTGGGAACCAGCTGAACAGGAGCTCAGAGTCCCTTTTCTTCAGGAACAGGCTGGACCTCTTAGAAGTTGCAGTATTCTCACACGCAGCAGCACACCGATGCTCCTCAAAAGGCTCTGGAAGTTCTCCACCAGGCCCTGGAGAAAGTCTCAGAACATCTACACAAACTGCTGTGCCTGTTGGCTGCCTCTGGCAGATGTGCAATTCCTCAAACATGTGTCTCCAGCAACCCCAGTCTGCCTTCAGACCATTCCCCCATTGAGGAATATTCATCTTGCCGTATCAAATAATTCTAAAATTCTTTAAACAAACCTGATTGTGCTAAAATAGTTCTTCACTTATTCAGATCCAGAGTCCACCACAGTATCTTGAGATTTGAATTTAGTACTCGGTGGATTAGGAGAACCATGAATTAAGCCCATGGCCATACAGGACGCTGAATACAGTACATGATTTATATTCATAATTAACACTATTAACACAACAACGCACTGGCACTAAAAACTAGAAATCAGCTAGAAGTACACAACAACGCATATATTCCTGGCACTAAAAACTAGAAATCAGCTAGAAGTAAAAATCTGATTTCAAGCTGCCTGCATGTGCGCAGGCATGCAGATCCATACATGCACACACATATGATAAACTGTTTTGAACCCACACTTAAATATAATCACAAGTCAGAAAAATGAAGGTGAACCAATCTATTAGACTTTATTTGTTGTCTTCTAAACTATGCTAACACTCATCTGTGTGATGCTAAATGGCAGGTGGAATAAAAATTGAATGCTAGAATAGAGCAACCTAAATTTGCCAAGCCAGGGAAACTTTCCCTGTTTCACAATTCCCACTTCATGAGCCCTGCTGTCACAGGAATGGGATCATAGGATAATTCAGGCTGGAAGGGATCTCAGGAGGTCTCTAGTCCAAAATCCAGTTCAAAGAAGGGTCAGCCATGAGGTCAGGCCAGGTTGCTCAGGGCTTTATGCGGCTGGTTCTTGAAAAATCTCCAAGGGAGGCTGTATAATCTCCCTGGGCAACCTGTTCCACTGCTTGACTGATCCCATTTTGGTCAGTTTGCCTTTGTAAGTTTCTCTCTGCACCCAGCCTTACACCCAGGTTCAGCTTCTGACTTCTTCTCCCTCCCACCATGCATTGCTGTGAAAATCCAGGGCCCATCTTCTCAGTAACCTCCCTGCAGGTATCAGCAGGTTGCTCTTAGGTCCCCCAAAATCATACTGGAAGCCCAGCTCCATCAGCCTCCCCTCACAGGGCCTGTGCTCCAGGCATTGACCATCCTGGTGGCCCACCACTGAACTCACAGGAATTTATCAGTCTTTCCTGTTCTCAGGGTGCCAAAACTGAACACGGTATCTAGATGTGGTCTAATAAGTACTGAGTAGAGAGAGGATAATCACCGTCTCCTAATCACCTGACTTTGCTCCCGTTAATACATCCTGCAGTGCTGTCTACCAACTGCCCCAGGTGATTTTCTGCTGCCCAAACTAGTCAGTCCCCAACCCTGTATCACGGCCAGGGGTTCTTTCTCTGCAAGGGCTGAACTTCACATTCATCATTATTGAATTTCCTGAGGTGGTCCCATTCCTCCAAGGATTCTAGGTGCCTCTGTATGGCAGCATCCTGACTGCTTCCTCCCATTTTGTGTCACCTGGGAATTCATGAGTAAAGCGCTCTGACATCTCCTCCAGGTCACTGATAAAGATGTTAAACATAACAGAGTCACAGAATATCTCAAGTTGGAAGCGACCCATAACAACATCCCAGGACAGATCCCAGTTGTTACCAGCCTTGAGGCAGAGTAGCCCTTGATCCACTCCTTTCTGGATCTGATCATCCAACCACCGTTTCTACCCATCTGGTTGACTGATACCTCCTCAGCCTAGAACTAGGTTATTTTCAGGTGCAAGAGAAAATCTTTGTGTTTCAGTATAAGCAGCCAGAATACCCATTCCTTATTTCATCTAATTCAAATATGGCCTGGATTGAAACGCGGTATGGATTACCAGCTGGACCATGCCCAGGAGACAGTTTACCTTGCAGCTTCTTCCCATCCCAGGAATCATGTCTTCATCTCCCAGCTCCATTCACTATGGTGCATTTTAACCTGTGGCTGGCAAGCTAACCTTGGTCTTTACCTGTTCTGTATCTCTGTAACCACTGGTTTCTCCTTTGACCTTTGCTCCACCTGAGTAGTAACTCACCTAAACCTTCATCCCAACTGGCCAAAGGGTTCCCTTGGACACAAGCTCGCTAAACAGAGGGGATCAAGTGATAGCACATTGCTAGAATCTCAGCCTGTTACCAGTCCCAGCCCTGTGAATTTATACTGCTCCCCTTCAGGAGAGAAAGTGGTGTGGGACTTGGTCACCACCTGATTGTTCATGCCGTGTCCTGTGAAGTTACTCTTCACAGATGGCTGAAACACTTTTAGTTTTTTATTCATAGAGACATTTCTCAATAAATCACCCGAACACCGCCAATATCTCAAATACAATGCATTACTTAAAAAGTCCATCTACAAGAACCTGTAAATTTGGATTTTTTATGCATTTTCTTTGGACCCCTTTTTTTCCTAGGATATTCTCGGGGCTGAAAAGTGTATTTATTGCTTTATGTCCTTCCACCATTTTTCATTTGTTATCAGTTGTCCTCTTGCATAGCTCTGGCTGTCAGCCACAGCAGATCTGTGCAAACAGGTACATGTTCCAGTGATGGTGGGAGATGAACCTTCCTTCTCAGGGGCTGGTTTTTAATCACTGCTGCTCAAAGCCTCGTGGGTCAGTGAATGCACAACAAAGAGCAGAGTGCGACTGCTGTTGGCAACACAGGCAGAACTTTAAAGAATTCTAGACAGGCTTTTTCTTGAGATAAACTTGGTTTTCCTCATTTGTATTTGTGCTATTACACATGACTAACAAGAAGGAACAGTAGAGAGTGAACAGGAACCCATGGTAGAAACATCAAAAGAAATTGAGAAGATACAAAAAATCCAAATAGATAAGAGTGTATGTCCTGATTTTGTTTTTAGCACATCACACCTACATTCTGAGCAGTTTTCCATGGCTACTGCCAATTTTTTTATTGAACTCCGATGCTGTGGGCTATGTATAGCAAGAGTGGACTCCAAGCTCTCCTGTGAGGACTTGAACTTAGCTCTCCCCTCATAGCCACCAAGACCATTTCCATAGCAGTCCATGCCCTATAGAGAAAAGTACGAACCACGGTTCAAATAAGGAAAAGAATATACTATGCTTAAGTCTTGTGACCTTGTTTTCAGGATCATTTCACTAGAATCAGCTTCAGCACATTAAAAATGCAAGTGTGTAAGAAGGAAAATGGGAGGCACAACTTAACAGGCACTGGAGTTCTTACCAAGGACTATTTTCACAGGTGTCCACAGGACTCAAGACCAAGGAACACCTGGGTTTTTCAGCATATCCTCACAACCTGCCCTCTCTCATGAACATACACATGACAAAATGGTTCCATTTCTGTCCCTTCTCTCTAGGAAATGAAAACATCAGATGTTTCAGAAGACTAACAACCAAAATGGTGGAAAGGAAGTAAATGCACACATCTGTTAATAACCATGGCTATTACATGGTTGTATTCTGTCTGCCGTGTGAGACATGAGAGTTTCCCCTTGCCATATGCAAAGCTGTCACGTTCTAGATTCTCTCTCCTCTCACACTCAGCATTTCAGCACCTCTCAGCTGCAGGAATCTATCCATAGCAGATACTAAAGCACAGGAAAAACAAGTAGGAAGGCTCTCAAAAAAACCCAAACAAAAATATCCACCATGCTGTGTGTAGTATCAGTGTGCCAGATGACCTCCATCAACTCAAGTGGTGAACACTGTGTGGTGAAACCCAATTTTAGATTCATGAAAGCATGGACGAGGCTGCAGGCAGATGCACAGGATAGCCAGAATACAGCAGATCTTCAAGCACTGCTCTGAGAGTCATCAGAGTCCTGGTAGATCCCACTCCAACCACTGATATCCTAGAAGTATTTCATAGAAGGCTTGGACACAGACTACCATCCTGTTGTACGGTCACTGGGTAGAAATAGCAGAACAGAGACACAGAACAACTGCAGGGGAAATGAACAGCTTAAAAGATGTCCAAAGATCTGAATCTATGCAGTAAAAAATAATAAAAAAAAAAATCAAAATGCCTTCTGATATGAAGACTCTGACAGACAAATTAGACTTAAAAGCACAAGGCTCATGACAAGACCACTTGAAGCAATTTCCAGGCCAAGATGAAACTCCCACTGCTTTTGAACTGAACGTGAGAGGAATGGAGAAGTGTAGCTGAAAGACGACAGGAAGGGACGTGAGGGTGAGCATCTCCCTGTGTCTAGTAGAGGTAATGGCTATCAGGAACATCACGTTTCATTTGCTAGAACATGAAATCCAGAGGTTCAGTTAAGAGATCACCTTGAGACGCTCCCCAGTTGTCTCCGTCATTGATCCCAATAATTTAAACTGATGAACACTTAGGGTTTTTTAGTTCCCTTAACAAAAATGGGATGACCCACCTAACAGCTACTTAAGTCCTCATAGGTTCTTGAATTTAAATAGGGTGGTGGGTCCCAAGCAGGGATGGCTTCGGTACTAAGAACTACTTCTTGCTGAGAAAAGGAACTGTAATAATGGTACTGTTTCCTCAGATATAGAAGGAAAATCACCAGTGATCTCCAGACCACTCACGTGGTCCTTGTGTGGGAAGGCCAAAGCTACATCAGCTCCAATATACAGGTTTGTGTAATCTACTGTGCTTCTATAGCTCTCTGCTTGAGCAGAGAAATCCCAGCGCATATTGGCATAACGATATGTATTGAGATAAGGTGAGATGTCTTCAGACGAATGTTCCCCTGTCTTTAGTAGTAAAAACAGAGAAAGTTGTTTCTTCTAAGAACTGGAATATGCCCAGGCCCACCTAGATATACAAATGGACCTGAAAAAGTGGTTCTTTTCTAGCGTAATTTTTGAAACATCTCCTTTTCTTTTTTAGAATGGAGGTAAACAGACTAAACTTCATCCAAAAACTATTGCCCACTCAAACAAAAGCCCCTGTAAGGTCAGGATAATAGAAGACCTTTCTCAGTCTCAAGAGTGAATCAATTGCTAACAAGACAACAGACCTCACAGTAGAAAAATGGCAGCACACAAAAAGCTATTTCATCAGGAAGTTTAAGGAAACAAACACGGCATTAGGCACACTGTCCATACAGAACTCCACAGCACGGAGGGGAGAACGGAGTCGTACAGCTCCCTGAAGACTGCAAATACATTCTCCAGCCTCAAGCAGTAAGTTCTTTCAGTAAACGTGCGTATATGTAGTCAAGAGAAAAAAGGTTCACAATTCTATGTACACTATATAGACAGTACTTCAAAGCTCCACTTTCCCTTTGCTGCTGTATGCCAAGTATTTGTATATATAAACAATGTATATATGTTTTAAGTGTACGTGTATCAAACAGAAGGAAGACCCTGACTGTTGAAAGCTGTTTTACAACTCCACTGGCTCCAAGAGAAATAACTGGTTTCCACTGAAAACAAGTATTTGAGGCTAAACAACATAGAAGATTTTTCTCTGGTGAAGGCTCTGGTACGTAGCAGCAACACACTACATATTCTGTATTACTAATACTTCGGTTTTTTAGGCAGATCATAATTGGTTCTTTTAGTCCAACTTTCATAAACAGAAAACAATACAAAAGAAAACTATATTCCAAATTCAACATCAAATAGTAGCATAAAAACTAAGGCGGCAGAGTCACAAGTTTTGAACAAATTAATGTATTAAGTATGGATATAAAGTGTTCTCCTGATACATCAAGTATTTTATCTAAACTATAATATGATAGCACTAAGTGACACTAGTTCGGTGGTGTGGCCATCCCTCACATCCTTACTTCGGATAAACACAAAAATAGAAAGCAGGCAAGGGATGCTGATCTGATATTAAATACCAGACTTACACAAAAAATAAACCATACAAGTAGCAGAGCAGCTTAGGAAGAAGAAAACAAAATTCATTTTTAGATCTTTGCAGAAATTAAAATACTATCCCATGCAGAATCAAGTGTAATATCCTGTAACCTGTCACACATTTGTTGGGATAGTACTCAAATACATTATCATTAAAATTTGTTGAAGCAATACATATTTTACGAGTAACTTTTCCTGTTATTCAGGAAAAATTCCTTCCAGAAGTACAAGAAAATGGTTTGGCAAAACTTTATCTCCCCATCTGCAACAATCTTCATTTTCTTTCACGTTCCTACCAAAGACTTCCTTCTTCCTTAACACAAACAGAAAGAAGTAAACTCAACTTCTCCTCAAATTATTCCTCCTTTTGGTTTACACCGTGTTTTGTAGTTGGAAGCACAGAGTTGGCTAATTATGCTTCAGGGGGAGTCCTCACTTGCCATTTCACCAGATAATGCAGGCCAGACATTGGAAGACAGCTTCACAATTTGAGAAGTGCTGCAACCTCAGAAGGAGCGTGGTTCCCTAGACATCTAGGAAACAGAGATATCCAAGTGTAGGAGCAGTTCAGCCACCAGCTCTCTAGTTCAGCTATAGAACTTGTACACACCATTCCCAATATGTATTACAGTTGGGTACTCTTCTGATGACTGCTTTTGTTTCACAGCTTGATGGCTGCATGCAGAATCATGAAATCTTTCAGGTTGGAAGGGACCCACCGTAAGGATCATCAAGTCCAACTCCCTGCTCCTCACAGGACTGCCTAAAACTAAACCATATGACTAAGAGCATCATCCAGATGTTCCTCAAACTGACAGGCTTGGTGCCGTGACCACTTCCCTGGGAAGCCTGTTCCAGTGCCCAACCACCCTCTCAGTGAAGAACTGGTGTCGCAAATGAGAAAAATTTGGAAACCTGGCTGGCTGGGGTCCACTGAAGGGAATGAAAAGCAGCAATGAGTTGGCATAAGACACACACTGTCCCCTGGGAGAGGGCCTCCCTATGTGAGGGAAGGGGAGAACCATCCCAGGCTGCTAAGAAGGTACCCTGAAACTAGTCAGAAGGACTGGGCCCTTAGGGTTTCACAGAAAGCTGCTAAGAAAAAAGTCACATGGAAAGATTTAATGAGAGGCACTGTAGGAGACATCATTCCTGATGGTTACATATTGCTGTCTGCAGTGGGCACCTGTGAAGACTGTTGCTATTAGGCAGCTTTGAGAGCTCTTGTTTGCAGATGGCTTATATCTTGGCCTCTTTTGCCTCGTTTTCAGCATTGCATTTAACTGGATCCTGCCTTAACTTGATTTTCCTAACTGTGAAGTTTAGAATCCTCTTTTGCCTAACTATTCCAAATTCCTTACTAATGACTACTGACTCCAGCAGCAACTACCACCCTCTTTCCACAAACACACTCTGGGCACTAGTCTCAATTCTGTGCATGTTTTTATATATATTTCAACACTCCAACCTCTTCCGCCAAATCAAAGAAAGCAACTTATCCTCAGTTCCCCTCTTAAAAAAAAAATAAAATAAACATAGAGGATCACCACTAACAGCCTCCCTCATCTAGGCTTTCACCTTGAATGGAAGACTCATGTCACTGGTCATCTGGTACCAAGGAACTGCTTTCTCATCTCATTTATCTGTTGATTCCCTTCCCTTTACTCATCTTTCCAGCACCTTTCAAATTAATAACTCATTTCTAACATCCTGCTTTTTACCCAACACACCTCCACACACCACTGTTTTTCCATCACCTAAACCATATAGAACATAGCAGAAGACAAATAGAAAGTAAATAAAATCATCATTTTTCTCTCCCTCCCTTCTCCAGCTCTTATCTTTTGAAATGTTTATGGAAGGACAACAGTAACTGCCTTTTGGGGAAAACACAAAGGCAGCTTCTACTGCCTTTCAGTGTCTTGTTGGTCAAAGGCTCCAGAGAAATGGTGGTGTAACAGATTCATGTAACACATTACTGCATCTGTAGATATGGCTATATATACAAAAAAATACTCGCTGCTTAAAACGAATACCTTATTGTTTTATTAAATATGGATTAAAAACTCTTCTGTTCTTCAAAATATCTTTAGTTTACAAGAATTCAATTTTGCTGAATATAAACATACTACAAGGAACATAAAAACCTGTAAGCTTAAAATATATCTACCAAAAAAGCCAGCTGTTCCAAACCAGACTATTTGAAGGTGCTGTGACTTTAGAAAAAAGCTGGTTTACGTTATCAGCATTTCTTCTCAACATACTAAAGAAAAACCTTTTTAGGGGAAGAATGTTTCATTCTAATGCATTCTTTTATCTAATAATATCAACAGAAGTTACTACTACTTAGTTACTAAGTTCATGTGTTCTTTTATACTGCATGTCATAATTTGAGCAATTGTCTTCTGTGTATAGAATGCACAAATGCACAAATTAATCAAATGCAACGATACTGACATAGTCTTACAGAACTTAATACTTAAAAAACCTTCAGCTCTGGATCTGTTCAGAACAACGTAACAAATCTGTCAACTGCAATTTATTTTTTTAATAATAATAAAATTACTTCCAAGTAAGCAGGCAGCTCATTCAATAATACTGCTTGGATTTTCAAAATACTGTGTTTCTTTGTATCTACGTACGTGAGGTAGGACACAAGCGTCAGAAACAGGGCTGGCCAAATAAAACACCTTACTTTACCCATCCTCCAAAGAAACTGTATATTAAAACTAATTCCAACTCATCATGTGATTACTGAAATACTGATCTGCAGGGGTAGAAATCTGTATTTGAGAGACTTTCTTCCTTCTTACATAGACAGGATACTGTGCTGCTATCTCAAAAGAATGCAGAATATATTTCTTCCTTACAGAAAGTGCTACTAGAAGCCACATCATCACTGTAGTGAGGCACTGAAAAAAAATGCATGAAACCTTTTCATTACTGCTTATACACACGGTATGATACTGTGTTTATCCTGCCTGTACAAATATAATGGCACTTGGTGAACTCTGTGTGGAGGTCAGATCTTTTAGACAGCAGAATCTGAAGAATTTCAAAGCAAATTGGGTGGGCGTTTTTCTGTATTTCTCTCTCAGTTACTTACTATTCCACTAGCGATGAAATACCAGAAGCTGTACTGTATGGACTGAAGCAGGTGTCCCAAGTACATTGGACAAACCTACTGACACAGCAGGAAATCTGCTTATGTCTGTGGAGTATAAATTACTTCTGTCAGTGTTAGGAAATTGCATCTAAATCAGTAAACATCTTTTGTAAAGGCAACATCCAACAACGGGAATGGCAGTCTAGGAGCATAACTGAAATAAGGACGCATTCGGGTTCTTCTGCTCCTCCCGAAGGATGACTGGACAGAGCATCTTGGTGAATTTTATCATTTTTGTCATCATAGAGCCATCAGACTCGTGGGATGGCCGGTCTGATCTAGAACTCATCTTAATCATGTGTTTGTAGACACGCTGCCTTGGGCAAACACAGTGGTATACCTGAATGTTTCCTAAAAAAACTCTTCATAAAATATGTACTGCACCTACCTTGATGAAGTAGAGATGTATCGATCTCTACAATACACATATATATGTTTTTATATATAAACATAGACAATCTTTAAAAAATTTCCATCCACAAACTCGGAATTGTACATGTCTGGGGTATACAGTTTTAAGACCCATGTATGCTCTTTTCATTACATGCCCTGTGTGCACAAGTGTTAGAATATTCAAACACATAAATGTACTTGGGTTTGTACTTGTATTTGCATAGGTTGATTGCATTTAAGAACTAACTCCACAGAACCATAGGGATGTAAACTTGCAGGATCTAAAACCTACTGTGTGCATTCGCAAAAGCAGACTTTGATAATCTATCAAGACCTACACATGCAAAAAAATAGCAAGAAAACTGCACACACACCTCTGTGTGGAGTTTGATGGTGGTTTTTTTTTTATAATATCAGATGATAAATGCTAAGCCAGAATGAAGTATTTAATCTTCAAGTCCAAGTCTTTTTGCAAGTGACTCACAAATTGAGCGTATTCATTTCCAGTGGAAATGTCTTTAATATGAATGCTTTTTTGTAAATTCTAATGTTTTTGTTCACATAGATCTAAATGTCAAAACAGCAAATGTCAAAATATTTGACAAGGGGTTCAATTTTTCCAGAAAATAAACTCAGTTGGCAGAGTCAAGTATAGTTAACACAGGATTCTCGATCATCCTAGTGGAAGAGGTGTACTCACACTAGAACTTTCAAGCAATTTCATGTTGCCTTCCTATTAGTGGATTAGCTAGCCCTAAATATTAATTATCTCAGTCAGTGACAAGTAAAAAAATCCCACACTTCTGGAATCAGAGTGAATTACTCTTAAACACTAGTAGCAAGATTACAATCCCTGTTTGCGTTTTGCATATGAGCTCCAGATCACTGAAAGTTTCCTGTTGCACTGCAGCAAGAAAAGGAAATGTAACACAAATAAGCCTAATTCGCTGCAAAGTACAGCAAGATACTTCGGTAATCTCATAAAAATTTCATACTGGAACTTGTTACAGTGAGTTCAATTTGATCTTTTAATGTAATACAGTACATTTTTATAAACTTAACATTATCATTGCAGAAGAGCATGCTAACTGAATGTTAGCAATTTATCTTTTATACATAATTATACTCTACTGTAGCTACTGTACGCAGATCTCAAAATGTTAGTACATAAAATATTCATTTTCTTTATATGAGATGAGAATGAACTTAAGAAGAGGTTTGAATATAAGAATGAAATATTTGCTGTGCCTATTTCTCAAGAAATAATGAATTACACATTATAACCCAAGAAATCAACATTTAAATTGCAAAACTATACTTTAAATTTACATTAAACATTATGATCAGTAATGTGCATCAATATTCGATGAAGTTTAACCTAACCATGTTTATGCACATAAAGCCTCAAGAGTCTGCAGCAGTTTCAGCATCAATTTTTCATATTTTTGTATAAAATGGACTTAAAGGTACATCTTCCATAAATGTTTTCAGTGCAATTCTGTCAAAGAGGAAAATATAAAGCTAGCTTTCAATCATTTTATACCATAAAAAAACCCCAACAACTTGCATTTGCACTGCTGAAGCATAAGTAAGCCAGTTCCATTGCGCCAACTATTTTAAAGTCAATTCAAATCAATCATAGTTGCCTTTCTAGGCAGGATTTTCCCCATATCTACAGGTATAAATGTTGAAAAGCTGAATACTGGAGGGGCAGGAAAGTTAAGCTGAGACGGAAAAATCTAATTGTTTATAATACCTTTTTCCATTGGTAACAAAAAAAAAGCATAATGAAAAAATTCTAAAGGTCTCTTTACTAGTGATCCTATAGTTTGGAAATCAGTAAATTCCTGTTTTAGTATTATCCCTTCCTCTAATCTTTACAGGCCACCTTGTGACTATAACTTCTTTGTTGATAAATTATGTGAAAATGCTCCATTATTCAATGAGATTAAATTTTCCTAAGTTAGAAACTGATTTTTTCACGTTGTCAACTGTAGGGAACCAGAGGGAGAAGAGCACCTGAAATTATAGTATGTGCTTGGCTAAGGATAGTGTAGCAACCTATACATTTTGGTTCAAAGACACAGTTTGTAAACTGCAAAACTGCATACAGGATACTGCTTTAAGTATTTTGTTTCTTTTTTTTTTTTTTTTTTTCAGATTATACCTAAAAAAAACCAACCCCAAAACCCAACCTCTCTATAGTAGCACAAAATAAAAATGAAGCTTCATTCAAATCTTGAATACCTTGACTGCAATAATCAACAGCTGGTTATTCAACAAAAACTTAGCTCTTCATACCAAAAAAATTTGGCTCAAGAAACAAAAACAAAACAAAAAGGTACAATAAACTCTGAAAAAAAGGTTCTCTCATGAGGCAACCTACCATGTACTACTGCTAGATACGAGTTTCCAGAAAAACATTACATCCCATTTTCAGCACATTTGTCATAAACATGCAACTTCACTATAAAATACAAAACACTTGGCTCTCAAGAACAGCTTTATAAAGACACACTGCATCAATAAAATTTTTCTTTGTGATTAACTTTACATTGTAATAAGAACTGTATTTTCACTAATGTTTATATATCAGATTTCATATTATAATGTAGTAATAATTTGCTCTTTGTGAACATCATGTTCAGAAGGAAATATCTATACACATTAACATACTAGACTATTAAAAACTCAGTTACAGAATTTTATTGATACAGTAGATTAATAAAAACTGATAGGGGAAGATAAAATGGGTAGGGTATTCAGTACATTATTTAATAACACACTTTTAAAATTAAAATATTTTAAATCCTTTTTGAATTTTCAATGCCACTAGAAGTCCAGAAAGGTCTGGCATCAATACTGAGGTGTAAAACAAGTCAAACAACTTCTTTCACAATTTGCATCTCTTGTATTATTCCATCCAACATTGTTCAACTGTAAAAGAAAGTAATTTAGCACCTCTGATGATAGGTAGGTGCCTAAAGGTAAACACTAGGTTAGATTAATGAAGAAACAAAGACTTTTTCCTCCTTCTCCTCAACAAATAGTGGCAAAAGAAAGTGGCACTATTTGTCCAACTGATTTTTTTTTTTCACAGTTAAATGTCAACAAGAGTACAAATACGAACACTGACAGATATTGCTTGAGATCAATTGTCAACAAACTCTTTTCCTTTTTAAATCAATAGATCCAATAAACAGTGGGGTACTGTCAGTTTAAAGCCGCAGATAAAAGCTATACAAGCACTTTAGAAGTCAGAAACATTAAAAAAAGAACTATTTACAGTTTTCTTCTTTAGTTCATATGTCTACAAAGCCAGCGCACATTACACTTCACAAAAATCCACAGTTAATGATATCAACATGTGTGTGGCTAAAGCTTGTGACCTAGGGACTGCAAATGCAGGGGCAGTAAAATAGGTTTTGTCTTTTTTTTCAGCAACCCCATTTGTGCACTAACAGCTTCGTTCAGTCTCAAGCTTTATATTAAAAGCATTCTTCAAAGCTTTCACCTGGAAGGCTGATAACTACATGCGCACTCATCGCCTTTCCCTTTTGGAAGTTCTGCGACGGACCTGTTTGGAGAAAGAGTATTTTAAAAGTTTTTACAGAGAAATTTTGAAAAATTCAAGAATGAATACATTTTGTAATGGAAAATCGCTTAGTCTCGCAATAACTTATAACACAATAACGAATAACTGTATACAGTGTCATTCGTTACTTGTTTTATCACAGGTCCAAGTCTCAGTCAATGACGAGGACATAACTTTGATGTTACTAAGCCCGCGTCCTTCAATTATTCAAAAATGATCTAATTTCCTTTTTCAGAGTTTTCACACACTCAGATGCTCCAGTCATCAGATGAAGTGTGAAGGCATCCACAGTTACGTTTTAAGTATTACTACTAACATATTTGTATAAAATAAATATAAACTTATTTGAACATATTTGCATATGATGGTAAAAGGAAGAAAATGGTTTAGGATTCTGTTCCAAGATTCCATTCTGTTCATTTTGTGTTCCTAATTTGTATAAAGACATATTTGTCACTATTACTATCCAGCTGAGAAGAACGGGCATGAGTTACCTGGAAAATAATTCCCATGAGATACTGCACAACTCAGGCAGACAGATAACAAAAGCTACACAGAACAGAAAATGTAAGATGCTCGACAAAAAAAAAAGTCATTTTCTAAGAAATGCAGCTTCTGTGGGAAACTACAGTGCAGTGCCACTACACAACAGTGGCAGTTGACAGCCACCATTCATTTTAAAGGAGGAAGGTTAAGTTCTAAGAAGAGCAGTCATTCTCTGATCATCAATACACAGAGGACACCACAAAGAGAATCTCAGGCATTTATCTTACATTGATTGTGGAAACTTCTTCTTCTTCCATTACTTCTTCCTGGGGAATGTCATCACTGGCAGGTGAATTACTCTGAAATACATCCATCTCTTCACTAGATTCATTCTCTTTACTGGCTGCTTGTTTGGAACGTCCCGCACGGCTACAATCAGAAGAAAAATAAAGATCAGTTTCACAGTCTATGGGTCTGCACGTGTATAAGCTGTATGAGAGCAAGCCCTCAGCCTTACAAGAACTTAAAATTTGATGTCATATAGTACTTCTGTCTTATACCTATCTAGTTCACTCATACATAGAATAGAAAAAGTAAAACTAGGAGGCTGGACAACAGTATTTGAAAACAAAATTCTTCCAGAAGAGAGGACCAGGAGTGTGAAGTTGAACAATTTTTGCCTCTATAGACAAGACAGCTTTTTCTCTTCTGTGCCAGAACACAGGGCAAAGAAGGTTGACCCACCAGTAATCAGTGAACAGGAAAAGCCAAACAGCCAGAGACTGAATACTTAGGCTTTATTCTTTCTATTCAATTCCATGAATAGATGTAGGAGTTTACGCACAACAAAATTTGAGTAACTGCATCTATATTTTTACAGACCTAGAAGACCCCATGTTGCTATTTATGAAATTAACACTATAATGAACCTAAATGCAAATCTTCCAAGCTAGCTTATGCTAAGAGCTAGGGATAACCCGGATAACAATACCTTAATCAGGATAATCAAGAATAATGAGTCAACAATATCTAAAATTGTCTGTGTTAGTCAGAGGATCTGAACCACAAGCAAAAAGCATCCACTTGATTAAAATGAGAACTAGCCCCTGCCATGCCTTAAAAAAAAAAAAAAAAAGCCAGCTATGTATGTATCCAAAACTAGAGAGCTGCACCCACGCTACCATTTTGGTTTGGGTCATTAGCAGTGCTCAGAATCAAAATCACTGAATCATCCCACTTGCTGCGGATGCAGTCTTGGTGCATCCAAAAAAGGTGACTTTTTGGATGAAATTAAACCAGAAACTCTGTTTCAGGCAGACAACACACACTTCAGTCCCTGGTGGGGGTGCACAGATCCAAACCAATTGTCCTCTGACGGCATCAAACCACACACGTGGTGGGAAATTTCAGTCCTGAGAACCACACTAAAATATGTACAAAAAATCTCTGATTTTCATATAGTAATTATAGTATAGTGGGGGTTTCAGCACCAACCAACAAGCATGACATCCTTTGAGAAACAATACAAATTAGCCCAACTCAAGCCTTCCAAGACTGATAAAAGCAACAGAATTGAAAAAGAAACAAGAATTATTCTCAAGCTAGGTTCATCTTTTCACATATTACAAAAATAAGCCAGTACATGTGTGGTAATTGGTATTCCAATTAGCTATCAGAAATAGGTTATACGCTATCACCTCATAGGTAACAGGAACCCAAATTCTTATGCCAAATCCATCCCCAAGGAGCCCAGAAAGCTTTAGGATTTGGATTAAATATATTCCACCTTGTGGTACACAGCGCTGCTCAGTCTATTGGCTCGCTTCAGTTACAACTGCTGTAGATATTTATGTAGAAAAGGGAGAAAGGTCCAACTACTTTGAAGCCTGAGGAATTACTGCAGTCTCACCTTTCTTTGGCACGTTTGGAAAAAGGACAGTCACAATTTGGCTGGTCTGACCACAAAAAATAAAAAATACACATAATGCTTTTTTTGGATGAAATCTAGAATAGATCAAACGACTCTGAATCCTGAAACAACTTACTTGGACTTCTCATGCCAGGAACAGTGTACGTACACACGACCGAGAGCTATGCCTGTTATTGATCATGTGCACTGATACAGTTCACTTTCTGTGTAAAAGGTGTTAAGAAACACACTGAGTTCACTGATTTCACTGAGAAGTGAATTAGAAGCTACTTATGTATTTTCTGAAGGGCATCTTTGAAAAACACCACACAGCACATCACCCAACAGTAACTTTTTGGCACGTCTCCTCTGCGTGGCAGTAGCAGTTTCCAACTCTTGTTCCACTGCACATGTAGCAGTGACTTCTGCAGTAACTAAGACAGTGTTTGCACCTGTGTTTCTGGTTACAGAGGAAGGGAGCAGGGGAGGGGTCTGACCTGAGGTAGGAAGACAGAACACTGGAAAGGTCAGGATATTGTGAGTGTGTAAAATGCCGAAACACGTGATCCAGTGTGAACCTGGAATTTGAGCTGAGAGCATAAGCCTGTTTGGGCAAAGATCTGCACATCTCCAGGGACAGGCGAATTGGTACATTAAACTGCCAGAGGAAGCTCAACAAGATGCTGAGTCCAGAAGCTAGAAACCAGCAAAGTGGCAGACTTAAGATCTGCCCTAAAGAATTTATCATCAGGTTCTGGAAAAGTATCTTGCAAATCTGTTCCATGAGCTGCAGTTTGACATCAGGGGCCAAATAAGTCCTCTCTGCTTGTACACCTATGCTTTCCATACAATGCATATACATGTATAGAAAAGGTAGAGATACCTACCTAGAGTAGGCACAAGAAAAGTAAGCTAGCCACAGAGCTTACCTTCATTTTGGAGCTTCATATGCCTCAGAATTTGTAAGAGCTACTATCCTGCATAGATTGTAGCACATTTTTTTATTTGGAAATGATTCAAATGGTTAATAATAAGGCCACAAATTAGAAAGCAAAGGAACATTCATTTAATGAGAAACAGAATAAACTTAATTCTCCACAATGCTGTTTCACTACAGCAACAATTTGATTCTTCCTCCCTATCCAAAACAAATGGGAGTGCTTTTCACTCTTTGAAGTCCTAATAAAGCCCCATCTTCAAGACCCTCATGTGCTTTCTTGACTTTTCTCCTATGAGAGCAGAGCTACGTATACGCTACCTGAGCATGTTAAACTTACCAGAGCCTCTTTCTCTGGTTTGAGATGCTCCAGGACAAGCAGATAGGGAAAATACTTTAAAAATAACAATGGTGATTTATTTTCTTAACTGTCAATTAAAGTATTCTGAAATATTTTCAGTAAATCATTGTTTGGCGGCAGAGGCATATTTTAAATTTTCACTAAACACAAATTTAGAAAATATTCACCACTTACACTTTTTTTTGCTGTGATGGTGGTGTGTTTGATGACCTTCCTCGTCTTTTCTGTGGCGTAGACTGTGCTGATTCAACTGTACTAGTTTCAGATGGTTCTGCTCTGTTTTGAGGAAGACCCAAATTGCAAAGCATCAAATTATAACTAAGTCCAAGGATAAAAAATATGCAGCTTACAAGAATACAGACTTACCTCTGCTGTGTTCTTTTCTGTGTCCTATTTTGCCTGCCTTTTGGTTTTTGTTCAATGTTTTCAGTTTGCCTTTCTTCTTCCTCCTCCTCCTCCTCTGCTGCAGCTGCTGGTGGTTGTTTTTTTTTGCTCCTTTTTGATGACTTTGCTACTGGTTCTTCCTTTGGTGTTCCCCCGTTATTTGCTTTGGGAGGGCGTCCTCTTCTCCCTTTCTTTGGTGGACTGTTCTGTTCATCCTCACTTTCTATTACATCTTCTTTTAGCCTTTTTTCCTCTTGCCATTGTGTTTCATCAGATTCTGAAACAACTGCAGGTCTCTTCCTTCCCCGTTGACTACCTCTAAGTTTCTGCTCTTGACCCAGTTTATTCAGGTCATCTATGCTTAGTTTCTCTTCCGAATCTGTGATAGCTGCTTTCTTCCTTCCTCTAGGCTTCTCCATCTCTGACTGAAAAGGTAAGATAATATCTTTAAATTAAAGAAATGAAACTGCCATATAAAACTGTCATGCATGCAAAAGCTCCAGAAGCATCCCCTAACAAGACAGTCTACAAGTTACACAAGTTGTCTACTAAGACTCTTTACCATAAGCACTTCAAAAATCTTTGCAAAAGTATAAACACATACATACATATAAAATGCCAGACAAAAGAGAAAGATTATTTCAAAGGTGAACAGTTAAAACACTGAGGTGCTCCAACCCTCTGACTGCTTTTTGTGACCTTCCTCTGGACCTGCTTCAAGAGGCCCATGTCCTTCTTATTATATTAGGGGCCCCAGAGCTGGATGCAGCACTCCAGGTGGGGTCTCATGAGAGCAGAGGGCCAGAATCACCTCCCTTGACCTGCTGGCCATACTTCTTTTGAAGCAGCCCAGGATATGGTCAGCTTTCTGGGCTGGGAGCTCACACTGCCAGCTCACTTTCATCCACCAGTGTTCCCAAGTCCTTCTCGGCAGGGCTGCTCTCAATCCTTTCATCCCCCAGCCTGTAGTGATACTGAGTGTTGCCCTGAGCCACATGCAGGTCCTTGCACTTGGCCTTCTTGAACCTCATAAGGTACACATGGCCCCATTCCTCAAGCCTGTCAAGATCCCCCTGGACGGCCTATCTTCCCTCTAGTGTGTCAAAAAAGGTAGCTTATGATTCAGAAAGAGTCCTTTCAGAACAGAAACTATTCCTTCACTTCTCCGTGCTCAAGTTCTCTGAAGCGCACAGTAAAGACCTATGAACAGTGCAAAGATTTCAGTAAGCAGCTATTAGGGCCAGAAAGATTGCTCCAACAAACCCCTACCCTTGGAAAAAAAAATAAATTAAAAACATTATCCACCTACCATTTCACGGAGACCATGACTGTTTCATTTCGGACCGCTTCATGGTCCAAAATTCCAAATATTTACAGTATTTCAACAGTTTCATACCACCATCTACTTCAAACTAACACTACTGTATTTCAGCCCATACACACACTCATTTATTAGTACTGCCACATTGCAATTTAAGCTACATAACAATACTTATGCCACTTAAAACCAGATTGAATTTTTTTTCCCTTCACATCTCCATTGTTACATAAGATGCAAGTCAGCTTACAGATGTACATCTCCACTTTATCCATAAACCCTGGTCAAGAAAGGCATAAAGAAAAGCTAGAAAGGATACAAGGCAAAAAAAAAGTAAAAGAAATCGAAGGACAAAGAATTATACTAGAAGAAAATAAGATAAACGTTTGAACAACAATGACATCTCCTGCCAGGTCATGACTTCAGTGACAAAATTGTTATTCTAGGTCAGTGACATCCTCATTATTCCCTGTTTTACTTGCTTTTGCAATGACTGTGCAAATATGTCATTGCAACTGCTTTTACCAAGTCAGTGGTTATAGCTAAGTTCAAAGTAGAGTTTCTCCCTCAGGTTAAACAGCATCCCCACAACCTTAGAACTAATGTGTTACTCTACCATGTAATCTGGACAAATATCCTCAGTAGTGACATCTTTAAAACATGGGCTTTCTGCTTTCCAATTAAAATTCTGCTTCTAAGTTAATGCTCGCTATAATCTGCTCCCCAGCTCCAAAAAAAAAACCAAAACCAAGGCAGCTTGCTTAAATATTCAGAGTGAAATACAAATGCCCTCAAAAGTTCACAAAATACTGAACTGTATTTGCTTTATCACTTAGTTTTGTCGGTTGCCAATTCAATCTAATGCTTCTAAACATGAATTGCATGCCAGCAGCTGTTTGCACTCTCAGACTTTTCAAGGTTTAAGCTGAAGTGACATATCAATACAAGAAGCATCAGAAGTAGGGGTGTTTTTTTTTTGACAAGAGATTCCTGATTTTTCTGGTTTTGTTATAAGACAGTTTGGTTTTCCCTCAAGATATCACAATATAAGACGGTTATTTACACTTCAAGACAAGCAAAAATTCAATACATTTTTACGAGTCAGTAGAAGCTTGGGCTTGTGTCCCAAGCAACTTAGAAAAATACAACGGACTCACATAATGGGAGAATAGAGAAATGTCAGAGACAGTCAAAAAAAAACCAGCAGTGACACCAGATATAGGACATCCTTAATGCATTCTAGAAAATCCAATTATAACATGTCTAATCTTGTTTGTATTATTACTTTTTCATGTATATCCCAAATACTACAAAATTTAAAGACTGCCAAGTGTTATTAAGGCACAAAGAACTGAAATTTTTAGTGGTATGTGAAATTCTTATTTAAACTGCTCTTAGAATTACAATACAATTAAAATTTTCTTTGGTGATTTATTTTTCTGTACTCTGATACAGGTGTAAATACTCCTTGAGACAATATTTAGCCTGTTTATGATTTCATTAACATATTAAAGCACTACATCTGACAGAGTCAAAAATATTTTGTTATATCCTCATTAGGAGCCTTTAGAATTACTGATCTACAGAAATACATAAATCAGTAAGAATTAGTAAGGACAGGGCTATCACCTCCAAAGGCCCTGGCTAGCAGTCATTACTAAGACTTGAGACAGACACATGTAATTTCTCCTGAATGATCCTAACTCTGTACAAGTGCATAGCAGTGACACCATTCTGCTCTCCCTTGGGGTTCACTGTTCTCATAAAACAGTTCGTTTATCTAACAGCATAGGCAATGTGCTTGTTAGTCACTAAGACTATTTTACATCACATTGCATTGTATTTAAGAATTAATTAGCTCACTCTGCCCTAAAAGCCTGTTGAAGGCCACATTACACACAATTAGACAGCTTTCAAATCATGCCCCAACTGCTACTTGGGACACCGGGCATTCAGAACCAAGCATTTTCCTGCCTTCACTTGCATTCAAGAACACAGAATCCATATGCCTATTCAGAGAACTCTTCTTTGGACTTTTAGGCCAGGCTGGATGGATCTTTGAGGAACATGGTCTAGTGGGAAGTGTCCCTGCCCATGGCAGGAAGCTTGGAACTAGATGATCTTTAAGGTTCCTTCAAACTGTAACCATCCTATGATGCTAAATCCAATGTTAAATCATGATGCCCTTCTTCGTATTCTAGATAACCACAGAACAAACAGTTGCTGTTCCTCACAGCTGTTGAAAGGAAAGCACATCTGGCTGGAAAAGAACATCAAAACCAGACTAACAGAATATTTTTTCATGGCATTTTCATACCCAATTCTAAATGCATTTTCCAGTAGTTTACAACATCAACTCGCTTTCATGTCTCAGCATATTTTCTCAAATGATAACAAGTGCCACCACATTAATTTTTATTTTAATGTTCTGGTGACTTAAAAAGAAACATCTGCAATGCAACCAACAGCTCACCCTTACAAGATCAGAGTCGTCCCTTTTGTCAGTTTTCTTCCCTGGCAAGGGTGAAGACAATGTGAATTCTTCATTTTCACTGTGGTCCATTTCAGTACTGTCAAGCCTAGAATGAATAAACGTTTATTCTCCTCAGTATTATAAAATTAAGAACAACTATCTTGAGAAGAAATCTATTCCTAAACCATGAACAGTCTGGCAGAAAGAACCTTTCACTCTGGCTACTATAGCCATCACATATCACAAGCCAGAACATCTAAGCCTCTGGACAAAGGTGTCAATCATAAGCCAAGATGAATTTTCTTTTTTCACAGGGAAAGATAAGCAGCTTTTTGAAACAGAAAAGCTGACTGAGTTTCAAGAGATCTGTGCGTCCGTATACATTTGCATACACTTTCATATACCAATCAAAGATCCCCACAGACAGACCAGCCAAAGCATGAACACTTTCCTATGGTGAGGCTTAGGCAATAAAACAGCAGATTTAAATTTCAGAGACCAGTTCAATCCTCAGCTTTGTGTTGTTATTTAGGACAGAAATTTCATTTTTATTTCAGTTTCTACATATGGACAAAAATACCTCCTGCATACGTAAAACACTGAGACCCACAGATACAAGCAATGTACAAAAGCAAATACACAAATCACTTTGTTGCATCTGCCTTGGGGTAGGTAGGAGCAACATTTTTAAGTAACAGTGGACTTTTTTAATGAAAAGATATATGCTATGTGCTGAAATGAAAAGCTGTATTCAAATACACAAACTCTTAACTCCTTGGCCTGGGCACTGCATAGACTGAGAAAGACACTCTTGTTCCTACGAGTAGAAAATCTGTAGTAACTGTGATGTTACCAGAAGGTCAGTTTTTATACATCATCTTATAGATGCAAGTTTGCCTGTATCTCCACTCAAAACACTAATCAGTTTAGCTTAGGTGAACTGGGGAGATTGTGAAGATGACAGAACACGTGAGGCTGTGAGCGCATCATTATTTTAAGTGAACTGGGTGTAGAACAGTATGGGTCTCAAGATTCATTTCACTGGATACAGAGAAGAATCTGGATTCCAACCTGTCTTTAGCCAATAATGTATTTCAGCATGTGAACCTGCATGACTCATAGGAAATACTTCTCAGCTCCATGGAAAGTCCACAGAAAGGCTTATTTCATACAAAACACTGCACTACATTTAAAATTATTATTATATATTAAAGTCAGAGAAGTACCAACTAAAAAGTCTTATTTCCAAACATAACATTTCCTCACAGTCTTGAAGTAATGTGAGAAAATATCAATAGCGGGTGGCTATACAATCTCTAAATGTCTGTGGAAAAAATTAACGACAGTGTGACCTTCAGTTAAAAAATGAACATAAGATGATACAGTAACTGATGAATAATTTAAAAAATTGACACAAAATAAGCTATCATTTTTAAAGACATAAAGCTAGAAGACGCCTTATGGAGCATTACAGTATATTCCCCCCTCCATCACAGAAGGAATTGAAAACCCAAAAATGTTTATCTGCAAACATAGAGCAAAATGCAGGACAAATTTATAGAGGAGGACATCACGCAAGATCACCACAATGGCCTACCAGTCCTCACTGTCTATGATGTGTTTTAACATTACAGCAGGCCACACCGTTCCTAGGAACTGCAGATGTGTGTATATACATACATACAAGTAGGGGCGTTATATATATATATGTATATATGAAATTAACATATGAGACTCTCCTTCCCTTCTACGGCCAACTCTGGGTGTTATTTGATTGTGGGTTTTATCTTTTTTAAAAGAAAATTTATTTCTGGGGTTAGAAAGCCAAATTCATGGTTTCAGTTATACCAACGTGGCAGTATAACTTTACTTCAAAATAAGATAATAGATTTCTGTTTCCCACTTAGAAAGCATTATAGAAATATTCAAAAGTTTCCATTACAAATACTTAAAATATCAAAGCTCCTTTGTTGTCTACCAACCTCCCTTTGATCCTTCCTGGAGAGCTTGGATTTGAACTGCTGCTGGCATTGCTTACAGTTTCCATTCGTGAAGATTTGGATTGAGACTGCTTGCCTGCTGACGAAAGAGGCTTATTAACTGCTCCAAGAACATTGGCTGCTTTGGGCTGAAACCAAAAATATATTTCCTTTATTTTAAGCTACACATTTAGATATTGTTAACATGTACTATGCTTAAAATATTCATAGATTTCACTTTCTGCAATCAATCTCCTAATTTTAAAACAAAACAATAAACATTTTCATATGAAAGTTACAACAGACACCAGAAGGAAGCTGACAAAGCTGTAATCAAATAGCTAGCTGCCACTGAAAACAGTGGTGGCACGCTCTTTACCCTTACATTCTGTCCTCTTCTCACTGGGAGCACTGGGCGCTCACCTGACCTTGCAGTAAGCCACCTTGGCACTTTTTGTGCTGTTTGCTTTCTGCTGATCTGGCTGCCTGAACCAGCTCACCATTTGGATCAGATAAGCATCTGTACTGGCAAAACAGAAATAGCAGTAGGACAGCCCGTTCAGCAAAGAAGCCATTAAACTGGCTTAGCTGTAACGGCAAGCCACACTAGTTTCAACTGGGAATGAATAAGAATCTCAAAAATCAAATACTGTGGAGAAGATTCTGATACTTCATGCACAGATTTAAAATAGCCAGGCTTCTAATAGGTGCCAAAATTTCCAGACACTGGTAAGCTTCAGGTTATTCATGTAAGTGGATTATCTTTCAGACATGCCAAATACCTGCAGCTTACTCTAACTTGAGAGTTGAAAGAATTCAGTTACTCCTAAAAAGAACAGACCTTTATGGCAAACACCCACATACAAATATATTGAATTAAAGACCATTCCCCAAATTTCTCGTTATCTAGGATGATCCATCTTCTATTTCAATATTAGATTCTAGCTATGTCTAAAGTTAGTGACTAGCTAAAAAAAAAGCTCTATGTGCACATCATAGCAGCTTCGAATGTTCCTTTTTCAGAAATATGCACCATGTTTGTGCTCGTTACATTTTTTATAGCCAGAGGGAATTTTACACTTACAAAGATTCCCTCTGCAGTGGGTACAAGAAAAACAGCATATCCATTCCAAAAATAAACCTTGGAGAACAAAATCCAGTTTAAGAATTGACATCTACAAGTTTAGAACTTAACGTTAATCAATAACCAAATACAGAAAGAGCTCAAAAGCAGGGAGATGTTCAAATTCACACTGGACTGGGCTTTCTACTGAGGAGGGACTACAGGGCCTGCACTAGCTCCTCCCTTACCACAGAACTCAAAGCCTTGCTGCCCTCAGATGCTGTTCCCTGCTTATATCCACCCCACCATCATCCACTCAAACTGGTCTTCCATTCCCAAAAATAAGACTCCCTAGACCAACTCTCATTTCCTGTTGCTCTCCTGATGGTGAAGCAACTGAAAACTTTTGGTGGTCAAATTCACCTTTGCTGTTTGTTACAAAATTTTAGAACAACAAAGAAGGAGCTAGAGTACCTGGTGCTAGAACTTTAAAACAATAAAAAAGCTACCTTAGCATTCAGAAGAATTTCAGTTAGGATATGTGAGCAATATGGGGCTGCTGGGGAGAGTCCAGCAAAGGACCACTAAGATGAAGGAGGGACTGGAACACTTCTCATATGAGGAAAGTCTGAGAAAACAGAGACTTTGGTCTAGATGACCTCCAAAGGTCCCTTCCAAACTGAGACATTCTGTGACTGTGATTTGTGATAGCATAAACCACATTTCTTGTTTAGTGTTGGCACAGTACACTTATAAGTTTGGGACAAACTAACAAGAATGTTTTATGTCAAAAACTGGATAGGAGAACTTCATATTGACTACTGATCAGAAATTGGAAGACATGCAACCTCCTCTAAAAACTTTGCATCTTCAGTAAGAAGCAAATCTCTAATCCATGGAGTTCAAATAAATAAGCAACACAGTGATGATCTATTTGAATCAATAAGTGTTGACTTTCAATTTCTAATCAAAAAGATGCTCTTGTACACCTGCACTGTTTCCTAAATTGCGGTCCTCCTCTATGAGCAAGTTACTAGCTCACAGCTAATGCTTCATTAGCAAAGTTAAGGTTATTGAAGATGCTGCACTTTTACTTCTTTTGCAAGGTTCTCCTGTAACCTAGAACAGGACACATTAATCCAGATGAAAGCCAAAATTTGTCTTTTCCTTTAATAGATTTTAATTTTATTCTCAAGAGTACTTAGGTTTAGTTTTAGTGAAGAAAGAACATTGCCATTCAATGCAATGTATATTCAGAAAGAACAAATTAATATAGCCATAGAACAGCCAGTTATCTTGTAAAATGCTGTAAAACGGTACTCAGCTTTGCCGCAGATTAATTTATATTTGAGTTTTTCATAGCTGTGACTTCATATGCAATACTGTAATCTTCAGCAGAAAAAAAAGGTTAACCGTTTTGCTAAGTTGCCAAATATTATGTCGTGGGTGTTTTTAGACTCTCTTTTTGAAGACAACAGGCTTTACCTACTATTAGCACAACCCAGCACGGACAGCAGCAGTTTTCCTTCTACCCATCTCTTTCTCTCTAGTTGTTTACTAACTCTTGGTATATAAAACCTTTGGGCAGAAGCAATCTATTTCCTTAAACTTGAAGTGTTTAATTAACTACATGTTAGCTTTCTTTAAAGAAAAAAAAAATAAAAAAGAAACAAACAAAAAAGAAACAAAAAAAACCCCACACTCCCCCAGAAAATCTACCCAAATCAAAGCTGCAAACAACAGCACCAAAACCGCAACCAACCCCCACCATACATACCTTTCCAGGAGTGAAAAAAGACTTCATTTCCGGAGGAAGATAATTTTTGGTGTTACTGAAATTCTGTAAAGAAGTGGGGGGAGGGGAAGTAAAAATCACAGCTAAAATCCAAGAACGAGATATAAACATTTTTGAGGTAGTACTGAAAGACTTTATGTCATTTATGCTTTTGACATTTTAAACCTGAACAACAATATCCTGGGGAAGGAAATCAGTGTGTACACATAGATAAATATTTATGAAAACATATGCAAACATACATACATTTCCCACTACATTATAATAGGGAAAAGTCTGAAGTTACAAGAACTATTGAAAAACCCCTGAATTTAAACTAACAAAGATTTAAACAGACTTATCTCAAGAAAAATTAAGTGCCACGGTATACCTTGTCAGGTTGAGTAAAATATCTGGCTGGAAGTACAGGGTCTTTAGGGGATTCCAAACTGTATGTTGTACTCTTTGACATAATGATATTCATTGCTACATCACAGACAGTGTATAGTTTCTGTATAATAAAATTTAAAAAAACAAACAACACTTCAGAAGTTCATCACAAATTTTGACAAATGACAGCATCTTTTAAACACAGAAGTACAAGAACTCAGTTTAAATGCAATTACCTTAAACATTTAACATTAGCCTGCATCTCAAACAGTGTATCACAGGGTACTAAAATATAGTAGCAGAAGAAAAAAGCACTTCAGCAGCTGAAAAGAGCTAGCTTTCATGATCTTTATACACTTAAGCGTAGTGTATGCCATAGTTTCAAACAGAAAGGTTAAAAAAAAAATCTCATCTCTGTGATAGAAACAGAAAAGTGACAAATCCGTACATTATGTTTTGTAAAAAACCTCAAACACAAGATCAAGGTTTGATATATTCACTGCACAATCCACACTAGAGACATCTAGTGCATGTGTTTTTCTTCCTATACTAAGCTGACTTTTGCACTTTTAAAATTAAATATGACAAAGTGGATGATTTAAACAGTAAAAATTATAGTTTACATATATTTAAAGTTAACCTTTAATAACCTTACTGAGACAAACAGAAGGACTGCAAACTACTACAACTCCCTTGCAAATGCGCAAGATCTACTGTAGCATAGGAAAATAACTGTCATCTATACTACAATAAATACAATCATTACTTTATATGAAGTACCATCTCCCACATACAATTCTATTGAATGACATTTTAAAGCTGGTGTATAAAGAAAAAGCAACTCATTTCCAGAAGGAGGCCAGAATTACATGCAATTTCCCATCAAAATGCATCACCTACTTCATTCATTTTTGCATCTTCTGGTCCTTGAGCATCCTTAGTCTGTTTGATATTTTCTACCATTTTTCTGATAAACGCATGACTGTTGTTTTCATTTTTAGCCATCAGTATTTCCAGTATGAACCACAGGCACCTAAAGGAGAAATGCAGTACTCCTCATGAATAAAAATGCAAAAGAAATTCTTTTAAAAAGCACATCTGAGAAAGTGGTTTACTCTAGGTTTTACTAGTGTTATGAATTTGAACCAGCTTAACTCTGGGAAACCCATTCTTTAGAAAAAAAGAAATTAAGGTAGGATGAGCAGAAGATGAAGGTAAGATATCATAGAGCACTAAAAAACCATATATACTATTTCCCACAATATTTAACAGAAATAACTGCCATTGTTATGTGCACTGGACAGTTCATCAGGGTACCACAAGAAATTAAAATTTCACTTACAATAAAGTCAGATTGTTTTAACACTATTAAAAGTAGCCTTACTCTTTAATGTCCTTGAGTTGTTCAATGTCCTGGACTTTGACATAATCTGGGTCATGAGCTAGAAGATGGATAGTATAAGGAACAACATACTCTGGTAGAAGTGACAACAGTTTCTCTGAAAAGCAGAAGAAAGATGCATCAAAAGACTATATACCAAGAAATATTCTTTTCTACTACAGAGGAAAGCAAAATTTAAGGTCAGCATACGTTAAGATAAAGTATAGGAACAAAGGGGTCTATCATTTCTTTATGATGTATCTCATGGTTGATATGCAGATGTTTCATGCATGCAAAAATTAGGATTTTAGGTATCTCTCACTCAGGGCTGTGTATTTTCTAGCTACCTTGAGAATACAGCTACAGTCACCCCCTACTCCTAATCATTTCCTCAGTTCAAAGCCTGTATTCATAAAGACTTTGAAAAACAGGAATGAGGACAGATCACAAAATCCATGTTATCTGCAAGATGCGAGACCAGCACAATTGCAGGATAAGCTCCTGTTCTTCCTTTGGACATTGCAGTGTACAGCCTGTCAGCAGAACAGAAATAAATGCCCTTTGCATTATAAATGGCCACAGCCTCTCTCATCTGCTTAAAGAAAGAACAGGAGGTAACTTGAAAGCTTCATCAAAGTCGTAGGTAGTGGACCAAGTCTGAAAGGCGTAATTCCACCTGAACAGAGCAGCACAACTGAACTATGACATTCAAAGCATGCAACACTTTGGCTAGCATCCTCTGAGACTTGTAAATAATCCTAAGCAAGGACTGCAGGATAAAGTCTGTCCTACATCACAACAGTTAGATGACCTGTAAGTCAGAAGTAAGGATTGTTGCCAAAGGCCCCCTCAAGAGTTATGATCACAACATCCACATTCCATAAGGTAACAAACAAATTCCTGAGCTAACCAACACTATGCAGAGTGAACTTCAGCACCTCAAAATTTGATGACAAAAATCAGGACAAAAGGTCACAGCCCACAGGGCAAGGATAACAAAAAGACAAATTGTACATCAAAAGTCAAAAAGCATTTTGCAGAAAACGTCCACGCTGCTTTCTTCAGCCTAATGACTGAGAAGAACTGGAAGATGCACAGCTCATCCAAGTTATTAAACCTATAACCGGTGCAACAGGCAGGATGATAGACAAGGAAGGCATGCTATTATTTTATGTATAATATTATGGTACAAGCATGAGGCTGCCCAGGGAAGCTGTGGATGCCCCATCCGTGGAAGTGTTCAAGGCCAGGCTGGATGGAGCTTTGAGCAGCCTGGTCTAGCGGGACATGCCCATGGCAGGGACGTTGGAACTTGATCTTGACTGCTTGTGGCAAATGCAAAATCAAAGTATTAACACGACTATGGATAAACACTTGAATGTAAATGTCAAGGAAGGAGGGAAATTCCTGGCTCTGTTTTTCAGAAAAAAAAAAAAAAAAAATCAATGCTCATTTACAGGATAATCATCAAACTTATCTTGGAAAATGTAAGTGAAAAAAAAAAAAAAAAAAATCCACATTTTTCAGCTAGTGAGTGGTCATGAAAGACATGACTAAGTCTGGAAAACCTCCTTTCGGTAAGCTTTTAACTATCCCATATTAGGTTATGAACAAGAAGTCCAAACATCTGTAGATTATCATATGTAATATTTGAAAACTATTTTCAATACCTCACAACACTGATATTTTTATCTCTAATCTATGTATTCATATGAGATGTGCTTGACAAATAATGTGGGCAGCAAATAAAATACACCATCATTCCAGATTTCATAAGACTAACTAAATAATTTCCATGCATAAATCAAGTCTCAATCTATCCCATTCTTAAAGGTCTGCATAAACAGGGATAATGCACAGCCTACATAAAATATTTGGATTCATAATAGCAAGGACAGCATTCAAAATTAATAAAGGTTCACAGAAGATAGTGCTGTCAAGTTCCAAGGATACATTTTGAGAAAGCCATTGCTGTTGATGCAGTTAATTATCAAGAGTAATAGCCATACTACATAGACTGTAAGCCATCATAAGGTTTGAAAGAAACAATAAAATCACCCAATTTCTTTCTTTTTCACACTGTATTTATACAATTGAAATCCAATGTACTTTGCAAAGCAGTTTTTAATGCGTTGTAACTGACGTTGCACTACGAACTTTAAAAGCATCCTTCACTTCTTCAAGCACTGTCCTGCATTTTAGCCAGCAGCTGTTTGCGTAACTGAATACTAAAAAAAAAAAAAAAAAAAAAAAAAAAAAAGGCAAAAAAAAATAGCCAAATCTCACTTTTAAATTACATCAGCAAAAGTCCTTTGAGGTCCCCACAGCATTCCTTGTTATAGTGGGAGGACAGATTCTTCCACAGGCAGCACATACATATCTACCCCTTCTGGTTCAGAAATCCTACTGTCTTCATTTTAAACACACACACTTCTAATTGCCAATTTAGACCAACGGGAGTCAACACTCTAAGGAAACCCACTAGAAAGCAGGATGGATAAAAATTAACACTATGGATACAAATACTGGTATTTAACTTCCCTTCAACAAAATTGTACCGACAGATCAGACACAAAAGAAAAAAGAAAAACTGTTCCAGTCCCAGCTCAAAAGTTTTAAGACTTCATTAGACAGCAGCCTGCAAGGAAATCGGTAAAGACTTCAATAAATGGAAAGCAACTGCATAACTCCATTAAGAAATAGTAGTATTCAGAAAAGGAAATGGAACCGACTTCACATCTGTTGCTTGGGAAATTGCTGTCTGCCTCAGATTTTTTTTCAGACAGGTATCCATGAAGCCAGACTTCAGGAAGTAAGCTTTAGTCAGTTGGATAAGATGAGAACCAACATGTTCGTAAGAAGAAAGATAAGACATTATTGCAAACAACATAAATAAAAATGCATCAGCATTTTTTTAAAAGTTGTTTAATATTCAAAGCAACGTTACTTTTACCATAATGTGTTAAGCTAAGAGATCTAGAGTAAACTCTCCCATCAAGAGCTTGAGCTGCTGCTAGCATCCTCTGAGACTTGTAAATAATCCTAAGCAAGGACTGCAGGATAAAGTCTGTCCTACATCACAACAGTTAGATGACCTGTAAGTCAGAAGTAAGGATTGTTGCCAAAGGCCCCCTCAAGAGTTATGATCACAACATCCACATTCCATAAGGTAACAAACAAATTCCTGAGCTAACCAACACTATGCAGAGTGAACTTCAGCACCTCAAAATTTGATGACAAAAATCAGGACAAAAGGTCACAGCCCACAGGGCAAGGATAACAAAAAGACAAATTGTACATCAAAAGTCAAAAAGCATTTTGCAGAAAACGTCCACGCTGCTTTCTTCAGCCTAATGACTGAGAAGAACTGGAAGATGCACAGCTCATCCAAGTTATTAAACCTATAACCGGTGCAACAGGCAGGATGATAGACAAGGAAGGCATGCTATTATTTTATGTATAATATTATGGTACAAGCATGAGGCTGCCCAGGGAAGCTGTGGATGCCCCATCCGTGGAAGTGTTCAAGGCCAGGCTGGATGGAGCTTTGAGCAGCCTGGTCTAGCGGGACATGCCCATGGCAGGGACGTTGGAACTTGATCTTGACTGCTTGTGGCAAATGCAAAATCAAAGTATTAACACGACTATGGATAAACACTTGAATGTAAATGTCAAGGAAGGAGGGAAATTCCTGGCTCTGTTTTTCAGAAAAAAAAAAAAAAAAAATCAATGCTCATTTACAGGATAATCATCAAACTTATCTTGGAAAATGTAAGTGGCAAGCTCTGACTTGTGTGATTTTTGCCAGAAGAAAAATGCTCCTGCATCTTAGTGCCATTAGTTTTGCAATAGCTTTCCATGAGAAGTAAAACTAGATAATTGTAAACTCCCACTAATCCCACTTTCAGAAAAGATGAATGATCAGATGCAACATCACAGCATACTTGCTTGTGAAATTCAGGGTGAATTTGCACACAGCAGCTTCAAATTCTGCTGATGATAAAGCACAGACATTCACAA